>NW_020884879.1:2044378-2170244 GCF_003945725.1 Corapipo altera | reverse complement strand
AGCTGGAAATAAATTATTAGAGAAAAGCTTAATGATTTATCTAAAGCATCAGAGAGAAAAGAGTTAAAATCAAGGGCAGGCCTATATTCATTTTTTCTTTAATATCATTTTCATACTCAGTAAATTAGGTCCCAGGGCCCTTCTCCACTCTGTCTGGATGTGGCAAGCTAACCCCTTGCTTCTCTCTCAGAGTGCCCTACATCTGATTTTGCTGGGTTTCTTTTTACCTCTTGTTCCCATACTCTACATCTGTCCTTGAGCACCTCAGTAAGCCTCGTACAATTTACACTTTTTAAGATGCAGATGAAATTTCAGTAGTGGATTTAGAATATTTGATCATCAGAAAATAGGTTAGAATCACTGATCTTTTTAGTAGAGAGAATTAAAATCCTTCAGAATGGAATTAACCTTTTTTCCCTGTGTTGCAAAAAGAGTGACCATGTATTTATGTAACATGTTGGAAATACTAACTAAAATCATAAAGACATCTCCCCTGCTTTTTCAGTCTCAGACACAAATCTGCAGAATCTGCTCCTGTAATTTTGAATTCCTTTCTGAGGATTTGCCATTCTGGTTCAATATCAGATGCAGTCCCATTGTTGGTTATGAAAGGGTGTTACAATCCAGGGTACAGCCATCTTTTCCAAACCATCAGAGGGATCATCTGTGTCTATGACTTCCAGTAATGGCTACTGCATATATAAATGGGAGTATCTTCCCTTTTTGAATATATAGTATTTGGCAAGACAAAAATCAAGTTCTCAAGTACATTTCTAAGGAAATGTACTTTTTAAGTAGCTAAAGTCACTTATTCTTGTGCTTTGTGCCTCACACTATATCTGTGATTTTGCAACAATGAAGGTGCCTGTCTATTGTGTCTTGTCACTTAAATATTTATGAGCGGTGAGCTCTACATTGCTTATCATCATGCATTTTCCATAGAGCACAGCAACTAAGCAAGACTACAAAGCTAAGCTAATCTTCAGAGCTGGCTCTCCACATTTTCCGATTAATACGCATTGTCATTATAAGGGCTAAACCCTGCCTGAGGACACACACATGAAGTGACTATTGAAATGACTTGTCTGTTCTGTCAATAGACAAGGAGTATGTATACATATCCTGGTAAAACAGAACAGGCTCAATAAGCCTCTTCATCCAAAGTATTCCAAGGATACTGAAAATAAGTCTTTTGACCCTTTCCTTTGATTAAAGAGAGTTACAGTAGTAACGATTAGAAGAATAACTTCTGGTTTTTTGCAGTGGATCTTATTCCAGAATCAACTACACCTTCCTCTCACAGTCTTTCTGTTTCTCTGCTTTTTCTTCACAAGAAGCATTTAGTATATGGTGAGCTATCAGATGGAAGGTGACAACCTTCAGTCCTGGTCTTTTGAGCAGTGGTTTGTGGCTGCTTTCATCTAGTTTGTAACACAGGCTGTGCTGTGGCACTTCTGCACAGAGAAATCACAGAAGTGGCTGGGTCAGAGCAGGCAAAGTTCTTGGAAATTCAAAAAGGAGAGTGAAAAATGAGACAGAGCAAGTAAGAACCATTACATATGATTTTTCATATTTTGCTTTGATATTATTGATTTTTATCCACACTTATTGTTCTGGACCCAATGTATAGTGAGTCATATAATGGGATAAGAATATGTGCAGTCACACAGAGTTATTTTTACTGAAGCATATAAAGGTGTATAATTTTTGCTATATAACAGAGCTTTTTTTGTATTGGGACTTTTTTAACCACACTGTGTTAATGGCCAAACATATGCACACAGTTCCGGAGAAAACAAAGGAATACACAAGTATTAAATATTAACAGCTGCTCTGTTCAGGCAGCAGTCACATGCTGGCCTGCTTTATAAAAATTAATTGGAAAGACTTCCATACAAAATAATCACACTACTTGAATTTTTAAGACCCAATTCAAAATGTTTTACTTTCAGAGGAATGACTTCCTACTGAGTTCAGATCTACATTTATAAAAATACCTGCCATGTATTGTTACACAGCATGAAATGTAAAGCCCAGAATGGTTGCCAGAAATCCACCAGTCCTGGCCCAGCCCTTTCCGATGAGTCAGAACAAATTCATCTAGATCATAAAAGGCAAATCTTTGTCTGAATGTCCTTAAAATACTTTGAGTATGGCGAGTCTGCAGATTAATTTTCCCTTGTGTTCTTGCTCCAGTGAACAATGGAAACAATTAAATGCATCTTTGATATAGAAGCAAGGGGATAATAGCAAAATAAAACAGGCGAGCTTAATGGTTTGTGTATGAGGGGCAAGGTAGGCTGTCTTGCCCAAACTGGAGCGTATAAACATATTTGTCCCACTTGATACCCTTGTTTCTACATTTGTAGTGGGTTGACCCTGGCCAGATGCCAGGTACCCACTAAAACCACTCTCACTCTCCCTCTGCAACTGGACAGAGGAGAGAAAAAAAACCAGCTAAGGATTCATGAGTTGAGCGAACAGCTGGGAGAGGTCAGTTACTGATTACCTTCATGGGCAAAACAGACTCAAAGTGGGATATTACTTAAATTTATTACCAACAGGATAAGAGCCAAAGAGTGAGAAATAAAACAGTCTTAAAAACACCTTCCCCCCACCCCTTTTTCCTTCCACATTCTCCCTCCTCCTCCCCAGCAGTGCAGGGGGACAGGGAATGGAGGTTCCAGTCAGTTGTTTCTGCCGCTGCTCAGGGAGAGGAGTCCTTCCCCTGCTCTTGTGGGATCCCTCCCATGGGAGACAGTCCTTGATGGACCTCTCCAGCGTGAGTCCATCCCTCAGGCAACAGTTCTTCACAAATTGCTGTCCCATGGGTCACTCCTCCATGGGGTGCAGTCCTTCACGGATGAGCTGTGCTAGCATGGGTCCCCCACAGGGCCCACAAGTCCTACCTGGGAAAAACCTGCTCCAGCATGGACTTCCCTCTGCACGGGCTGCAGGTCCCCAGCAGGACCCCGCTCCATCTTGGGCCTCTCATGGGGTCACAGCCTCCTTCATGCATCCACCTGCTCCAACATGGGCTCCTCCATGGGCTGCAGGTGGGTCTCTGCACCTCAATGGTCCTCCATGGGCTGCAGGGGCACAGCTGCTCTACCATGGTCTGCACTACGGTCTGCAGGGCCTCAGCTCCAGTGCCTGAAGCACCTCCTGCCCCTCCTGCTGCACTGACCTTGGTGTCTACATTGTTGTCCCCATGTTCTTACTCCGCTCTTCCCTGGCTGGAATTCTTTCTGCGCCACAACCTTCTGTTCTTAAATATGTTACCACAGAGGCATTAGTAATACTCCTGATTGGCTTGGCCTTGGTCAGCAGCAGGAAGTCCGTGCTGAAGCCGGCTGGCATTGGCTCCACTGGACAGGGGAAGCTTCTAGAAGTTTTTAACAGAAGACACCCCTGTAGCCTACCCCCCCCTCCAAAACCCAGCCACAGAAACCTGTGAGATCTTGATTAGTGCCCTATTAGTCTTTCAATTTTTACAACAAATAGCAACCTATTCACTTTGACCTTTCACAACCATACCCCATAATTTTGTGCATTAACATTGGTCACTATGCTACATCAAGGCATTCACAACTGCCTCAAACTAAAGCCTCTTGGCTTTCTGTCACTGGAATAGACCACACAGGATAAGTTCATTTGAGCAGCTTTGTTGGCAGACATGCCTAGAAAGACGGTGAACTTCTTCCCTTGCACATACACCTACTTAGCTACTGATGTCTTTGTCCCCAGTTATTTCAGTTCATTATGTTTTGGGAGTTTGATCGTGTCTTTCTGGAACATAGTGCTCTGTTCTTTACAAAACTCCTCTCTGAGGCTTGCACACACAGACATGGCAACTGGCTTTTAAAAGAAGCAGTATAATCTGCAGCATATTTCACAAGTCAGAAAAAAAGCCTAAAAAACATATTGAGAGACAGATGCTACCTCAGATATCAAAGTTTTTATTTCTGGATACTAGCTTTTCATCTGTGAAACATGTGCTTTGGTCTGACAACTTCTGATGCTCACTCAAGAAAATAACTAGTTGTACCATTTAATTTAGAGAACCATTTAATTTGTGAGAAAAGTCATCATGTCTATTTGTATAAAACTAGAGTGAAGGGTTCATTTTCTATTAAAGGTATGTTTGGGCAGTATGTATATTTATATACACTCTGTTACAGCATTATCTGGAGGCAACAGCTAAATAGAGCCATGTGCTTAAATAATCTTCATTTTAGTATATGCTTTAATTTGTTGTTTTATAGTCATAAACATTGGTTTATATGAACGGACTGTCAGTTGATATGAATGGAAGATTCTCCACATTTTGATGTGTAAAACTGTAAAGCAGACAAAAAAGGGATACTTTTGTCATTTGGTGAGATTATTTTCTGTAGCCAACATTGAATTCAAAGAGAATTTAGGAGACTGGAAGCTGATGCTTGGACAACTAGATTTTGAGTTGAGTCCCATAATTAGGCAAAACCAGGAATGTATGTGTTATCTCCTGGTACTTAATGAAATAATCAGCATGCAGTTGAGTCTGTTCTCTAAAATAAGAAGTGATTTCTCTTTTTGCTTATCATTAGGTTTTCCATTCTTCCACTTACTTCTGGAAACTTGGGCCATTTATTTGGAATACGTACTCTGTACAAATTGGTTTATGAAATGTTCCTATTTGGGCACTTCTTAATCAAGGTATGTGAATTGGGAAACAGTGTTCAGAATTTCAGATTCCTCGAAGGACGACCAGAATCAGTTCCCACTATAGGAAGTGGCAGCTCTGCAAGCAAAACACTGCATTGCAGATAAAGGGAGATTTGGATTCTGAAAACACTCTTGCTCTTAAACAGCACAGTACCTTTTAAAAATCATGTATTGAGTGACTTACTCTGTACTGATTCACAATTAACTGTTCTACCAACACGTCTTGTGAGGCTGAGAGCTACGTACCAGGCAGGCATCTTAAACTGACTTGTGTAAATTTAGCCATTATGAGTTATGCACAGCAATAACCAGGAGAACACGGTGAGAAAAGCTGGGCTTTTATTGCAGGCCATTTCTTCAGAATTCATCTTCCAGGCATAGCACAAGGAGAAATCATCTTTTATTTTCTCAGTGCACTATCCCATTTTTCATTTCATTAGCATTTTTTCTCAAATGCTTTTTTCTACTGCATGTCATCCAGCAAGCATTCTTCTCTTTTTCTTTCCATTCCTTTCATTTTAATAGCTCTTGCACTTACCTATTTATAGAGGGGTTGTAAGTACACAAGCACACATAAATACACCTTCTATCTCACATGTCTTTATTTTATATGGCTTTCACTTGGGGTTCAGCCTACGTTTTCTTCTTAGGTTCTCAAGCTTCAAATCGTACAAAGCACAGAAAAAAGTAGTTCATCATATGGAGATGCCAGAAGATAACCACGCTGTGTTTGGATATCTCATTACTGAAAAGGATGAGTGACAAAAGCATTTATAATGACAAATTCTCCCCGTAATTGGAAGCTGGAGATAATTTCCTGTGGCTTGTTCCTTTCTTCACTGAGGCCTGCTGACAATACTGCACAATGGTATTTCTATAGGTAGGTTGTAAGGTGGTCTAATTATTCCTAAAGACTAAAGTATAATCAAGTGCTGCATCCATCTTCAGGGAATTAGTTCAGTGGGCTTCTTGCTTGGAACCCAGAGCTGGCTTGACTGCCATGTCCTCTTAAGGCATATGTTTAAGATGGTGTGTGGGTGTGTATTTGTTTGGGAATAACTAACCCTCCTCCACTGATTATAGAAGGGTAGCCTAGAGTAGATGACCAATTTTCGTAGAACTGAAGTTGTGAGATGTGTAACCATGCTACTCCACAAACACCATGGGTCTTACTGAAGTCATGCAGGTGTTACATCACAAGTACCAGTGCTACTGGCCAGTTTTGTATGCACACAAGTCTATCTAGTAATTCCATTTCTTAAAATCAAGTAGGTCCTCGCTTTTTCTAACTTTCTGTGGTTCCTAAATGAAAAATAATGAATTCACCTACTCTTATAGTAAAAGCCTTAACATTTTTGTCTGGATTTGGTGGTGGAATGTGCTCCTTTAAGCACAGCTATGCCTGAAATGCAGATGCATGTGACAGCTTTACAGTGCCTGTTGGTGCCAGCCAGGCTTGGTTTGTGCATTGGTGTTACAGGGTATTTACAAAAAACCTACATTGGTATTGCCCACTGAAACATGGAAGACTTCGCTTTACCTATATAAAAGGAAACTTTTGTTTTCCAGCAGGTCTCTGAAAACTGCAATTCCGTTTTCAAATGACTACTTGATGCAAATACTTTATGCAGTTTGTCTGACTTGTTATAGCTGGGAATACCTACACACTATTAGCAGACACAAGTAAATCCAATGGAAACATTGCAAATTATACCCAAGAATGTTATTTCAAACATGCACAGGAAATCCCCATCAGAAGTTATTATGTAGACTCTTACCTCAACAAAAGCCTTGTTCAGGCATCTGGGTCGTACATTGAGCAGATGCAAAGAGCCACATGGAATAATCACTGTTGTCCAAATTGTGAAGCCATTCCATTGAATCTAATCCCTGCTTGAGGCACAGTGGTTCCTTTGATCACACTCCAGCCCTTTCTTCTCCGAGTTGAGCTGCCTCAGCTGAAGCCTGCCCTATTACACTCCATTTTAACATAAAGATAAATTAAAAGATATGATGCCAGAGGCTGAAATTTGGGAATATGCAACATAGTCTTTGGTTTTCACCGAACTAGAAATTCGTTCTGCTTTGTAAATGACTCTAAACAGTGTGTCTTAGTTGCAGCGCTGAGCAGCTTCTCTTTTACCTGTCTTTAACTCCGAAAAAGGAGAAATGAGGACACCTGTTCTAGGCAACAAAGTGCTACCTATGGCTTCATTGCCAGGAGACTCTACAACTGAAAAGACAGGCATAGGATATATGCATTTACTTGAGATGATAAGATTTTATAATATCCCCTTCATGTGTCTGGGGTGGAAACTGTAGTGCGAACATAAAGTTCTTCATAGCTGCAGGGAGCAGAGAAGGCAGTATTTGTCTTGGGCAACTGCAGAGAGGCAAGGGTCAGCCACAGGGAATATCAGCAGTCAGAAGAGACTCTCCAGAGCTCAGTTTCCACAGATCTGAGAGGAGGAACTAGGAATGAAATCTGCTTATAGCCCCAGCTATGCTGGGGTGCAGGCACGGAAGTTTTGACTTGGTCACTGCGTCATGTCTTATGCAGGAGGTGGTTTCTACTAGAAACTGATAGATCAGAGGAAGTTCATTCTATTCAAAATCTGAAGGGTTTAAGCTCAGCTGCACAACTGTCTTCACAAATAAAAGGGAGGCCAGTGCTCAGTGCCTCTCAGAGATGTGCACGTGAGAGGGTCCTCTGAGGGGAACAGAAGAATAGGCAGGAAGGGGGGTGCAAAGCTATCTTAGGACTAATTGCTGTTTGCAGCTGCAGATAGACACGTGCTTAATTATCTGCTATGTGCATGCAAATTTGGTTGCTGTTACTAGAGTCCAGATGTTCCCTTCAATTATACTAAGTACAACAAACAAAAGGAAAAGGGTCAGAGAGAAAAATAAAAGGGGCCAGGAGTGGCAACTTCGTGCTGTTTTCCTTCCTGTCATATGCTCAGCCTGTCTGACCATTTTTCTGAACTCTCCACTGGAGACAGACACTTGTGAGCTCACAGATTGAGCATCTGGTCAGAAAAGAGACGAAGCCTGAGAAAAACTGTTCCCCTCAGCTCCCTTCCCAGTGCAGCACCGGGGAAGGGGTGCAGGAAGGAGCCCAGCCCCACAGCCCTCTCCTGGGCTGCAAAGAGGTTGGGGCACCCGGGATGCCGTGCAGGCACACAGGAGCAGCCCAGGAACTTACTGGTATTGAGTCTCGGGTTCAAGGGAGCAGTGGCTGCACTCCTTGCTGCAACCACGTACCCTAAAATTGTTCAGTCAGCCTAATAATCATCACAATGACATTTCTCTTGGCAGGGGCAAGCCCTTTCTGAGCAGCCCCAAGGCTTAATTTTTCCTACATACCTTTTCTTCTCCAACTATAAGGTCTTTTTCGTTCTATCCACCCTCTAGGCTAGCATCTGGTTTTTAGGCATTTTTTTGTATTGATAAAAAAAATACAGTATTTTTTCATAGAAAGTGAACTGTAACTCTTTTCTTTGATTCTTCATTTTAACTCTTTGCAGCAAAGTCTTTTTCCTAAGACCTATGCATCTTGTCCCCAACATTTAAAAACAACGAGCTACACAAACACAACTAGATCCTTTTCTCCTATCCACCCAAATCCAGGAATAATAGAGCAATGCTGATTTCTACTGATCAGGCACCTGGTCTTTATTCTGTTTAGTGGCATTCAGTGTCCCTTTGGAAGACTTATCGTATTCATTCCATTTTAATTTAATAACAGTGATGATCGTTAGTGGTTTTGTGGTGTCTGTTTTGAATTAAATGTGTGCTTAGTGCATACGTCAGGTTGATTTGTTTTATCTTTTGTGATTAATGCAATATACATAGATTCAGTGATTACATGTCCTCTTAAGTGGCTCAGCTTTGGGAACAATTTTTTAACCTGCCAATATCAAGATACAAGAACCTGACTAAATAGAATCATAGAATCATAGAATCAGTTGGGTTGGAAAAGACCTCTGAGATCATCAAGTCCAACCCTTGATCCCACATGGTTACTAGACCATGGCACGAAGTGCCACATCCAGTCTCATCTTAAAAACCTCCAGGGACAGAGAATCCACCACCTCCCTGGGCAGCCCATTCCAATGCCTGATTACCCTCTTTGTACAACAATCAGTCCAAAATTTGGTCCTACTCTTCTGCATGAAGGGATAATGAAATTGCCAGAAGGGTTTTCTTTTCTTTTAGCCTAGTAAAGGCATAGCGGGATGACTGCAGTTACTTCTGATTTTGAGCAGTATGGTAGAGCTGAGCCTAGGTGGGGTCTTTGGCATCCAGGTTGGATGGCTCCTGGCTGGTGTTCTGAGACCTCCCCCCAATACTGCCATCTCCCTGACACTCATCAGGGAGCACAGTTTATCTGCACAGTCTCCTTGCTTCGACCCCTACTGCTGATGCAAATACTCTTTGTGTTTGTGTAAAGTTTCCATTTATGTATATTTGCATTAAAAGTGTTATCTTAGGTTTTCTGGAGACTGTGTCTTACCCTTTATTACATAACAAACAGATTTAATCTGCAGTTACAATTCTGTATAAACCTTGGCAATATCTTAGAATTCATTTTTTATAAACTGTATGTAAGATAATCTGCATGTCTTAATAAGGTGTGTGAACCAAAGTCCTGTGAACTGGAACTTTGTCATCTTTCCACTAAGCTACTGAACTTTGGATCCTGCCTACGCGTTTTCCTGGAGAATTGCTCGGAGCACTTTTATCTACTTTATGACTTAGGTTACTGTCACCGGGGGTAAGGTTACTGTCACCAGGGGTATGTCACCACCTTTGATTTAACTGAGTACAGAAAAGGGAAAGTTAGATCTTTATTACTTATCTGACATCTTGTTCTCAGGTAAATTTTATTAGTTGAAACCCTTGATTTTGCCAGAGGATTCAGTGTCTGGGTGTATTACTAGCTCTCCAGGTTTGTAGCATCAGGCAGTTACTCTGATCAGAAACTAAACAGAAGGATCTAGAATTAAGATTTATAGCAGGTGCTTTCACCTAACCATATAACTCCTCTATTAAGTAATATCTCATGCTGATAGATTTTGTCTTATTATGTTTTTAACACATTGTTAATTAAAACTGTGTCTGCAAGAGCTGGCTGGACAGACAATCATTTATTTCACCATACTTTAAAATGTTTTTCTTTGTTATGTCTTCAGGCACCAAAGAGGAGATCTGAACACTTCTTTCTGGGTTGAAATTCTAACAGTCTCCATCCATATTAATTTATAAATTACTGACATACCTATGAATCTAATTATTCATTCTTACCAGTGCACAGTCCTCCTATGACAGGAATTTTAGACATAGGCTCCCACACAATGGAGAAATCTGTTGTTGTTCCCAGTTTAAATATAACTGAACAGAGACAAAAGATCATGATGCCAACTATCTCTCTTTTTGTTCTGTGGGATAATGCAGCAGTGCTCGATCTTTCTCAAGGAGCAAGTGACACCTTAACAAAGAAAATGTTTCTCATGGAACATTTCACATATGCTTCACATTTGGAACAACCAATAGGGAACTCAGTAACTGGCTGAGGTGCAAAGTAATGGTAGGAGTATATTCAAAAAAGATCTGATGCTATCAGCTGCAAAACAGGAGACACGGTACAATATGAACAATAGGTCATAGTTTGCTTTCATTGCTATAGAGGATCCCCAAAATTGACAGACAGAACACAAAGACTCATTGGTTATTTTGCTTGTAATTCTTTATACTCAGAGGATGCTTCATTGCAGCTCAGGCAATGATCAGTCCCTTGAAATTTTAAGATGTCTGGGCGAGTTGCACAAAGGATGTTTATGTTTCTGCCTTGCAGTCTAAATGCCTCCAGTGAAGCTATAATATTGTTTTATGGCACCATCCCCTTTAACATAAAGTAGTTCCTTTTTGCCAGGGATGTCAATTTAATGTATTTTTGGAAAATGCAGACAGATGTACAGAAGGCTGGACCATTGTGCCCTGAATTTCCTTACATCATTAGAGAAAGATGCAGGAGGTTTTTTTTTCAAATGAGGAAACCACAAAGAGAATGTTAAGAGGCAAAAAGCACGACAAGAGTTCATTACAAAGCCATAATGCATTTATAGTGTTTTCACCAAGACTGTATTTTCCAGGATATTTTATAAGACGCAGAAAGGAAGCAGAGGGGAGAAAATACCCCAAATAATCCACAGAGGACTCACGAAGAGGCAAAGGAAGGAGAGCTAAAATGAAATGGTTCACAGGTGACTCCAAAGAAGTGGTTACAAAACCAGAGAAAGTTAACTCACCCAATTCATGTTGCTGCTGACAGAGTGAAAGGTCAGTAGCTCTGTGTTTTACATGAAAGCTCCACAGTAACAAAAGCACAGACCCTTAGCTCAGGTACACAAAGACTGTTAAAGTTTTAATTGGAAGCCTTTGTTATTAGAAACTTAAGGTACAGTATAATTTATAAGTATTTATATTTATAAGTATTATTTCCGTAGAAAGGAAATATGTTTTCTTTTTGTACATATATATATATATATATATATTCCCTCCAGTGAATGTGTATTTCCCTCTACAATGTCCTATGATCTATTTATTTGCCATCAGTTCTCAGTGTTAGGCTGTCTTTCAGCTCCCATTAATCTGGCTGTGTTTTGTAGTTATAATAAATGGAAACTCACAGACCTTGGTGTCATCCACCTCAGATAACATGATCCTATTAAATCTAATCCAAATTAACTGGATGAGAACCCTTTGCCCTTGATACTTATATGGACAAGAGAGAGGTTTGACACTAACAATACCAATGTGGTTTAGAGAGGAAGTTTGCTGTCCTTCTGTAATTGATTTAGGATTCAGATGAGCTCTTTAACACACTGTTAAAGAGTTTGGGATTTTTAGCCATGCACCCTCAGTGTACTGAACACAATATTTGATCTTCTTTCATTAAATTTTTCAAAACCTTCATGAGTTACAAACCATATAGCAAAACCTCGCCAAAAGACACTAACATAGGCATTTCTTTGGTTATTACTTATAATTTTAAGGTGAATGAAGCAAAATGCAAGGTGTATTACCTCTGCACCCCTGAAAACAAGCAATGAGTAATAATACAAGCTTAGAAAGGATGACTGGAACTGTGGGTTTTTTACCACTGAAAATATTAGTTTTAATTACAGGCTTGAATAACAAATAGCATAATGACTATAGAATAAAATGTCACAGGGAAAGCCTCTCTTGTGGGAGTATTTTATTTTAACATGGGAATTGATAGATTTGGGAGTCCACCTGAAATGCTATAACCAAAGGAGAAAAATAATTCATGGAAGTTATTGTCAGATGGCAACACTGATGATGAAAGCCTTGGAACTACTACTTCTAACAATTAAAAAAACCCATGACACAGTGTTTACCTAAGACTAACATTGCTATTCACTCTTATAATATTATTCTCATCACACTTTATTTTAATATAAAATTTAGTCACTCTGCTCTGCTATAAAATATATTGGGTGAATTGTTTATTTTGCCTTTAACAGGGATCTTTCCTGGTGAACCTGAAGAGGAGAAATCTTTACAATTGAAATGATGTTTACTGTTCGTACCTGAAATACCTGAAAATTCAGGCTCTTGTTTACCAGAAGTTGTTTCCCATGTGAAAAAAAAAAAACAAACCAGAATATTCTAAGCACAGAAGAGAAAATGCATGAATTACAGTTCACTGTCCACATGGATTTCCTCAGTAATAAAAAGTCTTCATCAACTGAAACAGGACAGCTTCTTTCCTCATGTAAAGATCATCCACTAGCTCTTCAGGATCAAAAAGCTTTTTACTAAGTGTTCATCAGCCTGATATAGATTTGTCTATGTTAAAGTACAAAACCTGAAAGTCTAGTTGGCTTTTATTGGTTATCCCAACAATGTGTGATGGCAATACAATGTGTGGAAGCAATACAACTGAAAAAAATATGGGGAAAAAAACACTACCACAAAGAACCTTAAAACCAAAGAGACTTTCTTAATTCCTTCTTATGCATTAGTATTGTATTGGAACTAATACTTACTGATCATTATATCTTACATTTACTTAAGTCTTTATACATTTTTTATTTCTTCTTGTTAGCATTAAAACCACTTCTGATAAAATAAAATCAAATGGAAGGGAATCGAAATCCAGGACTGGCTCCAGAATGTGATGCAAAAATCTTTGCCATGATTGCTTTTTGTGAGGAGGGAAGGGAAGGAGGAATGGCTTTTTTTGTGATTAGAGAAAATCTGCTTCAGAGAGCAGAGAGCAGTCTGCAGAAAGGAGTCTGATGGGCATGAGATATGCAACGTTACTAGAGAACTGCATGATAAAATTTAACCGTTCTTCCTTTCTCCTTGTGGAAACTGTTAATGTTGACTGAGGCCAGTAAATCAATTGGGTATTTCCAGTTTTGGTAACATGAGTATTTCAGAATCTACTTCAAAGGCAGGGAGCTTTACAAGAGGAGATCATTCAGTTGTTGCTATCCAAAAAGGTGATTTCCAAACCCCATCACCTTTAGGCCAATGGCTGTCTCAGGAGAATATGTTTCTGCAGAGCATCTCCAGAGAGAGAGAAGGCTCTGCCATTACACGCCAATCCTCTGCTCCCTCAGAAGCCTCAACCCTGGTATGCTTTCACCATTCCTTCCAGAACTAGCTTTACAGCTGAGAAACCTCTGCATGGAGAGAGATTTACCTGTAAAAGAGTTGCCATAGAAGAGAAAGCAACGTAAGATTTGGTGTGAACAGCTTTCTGAAACTTTTGCTGCCCTGAGAAGCTGCAAAGGACCTGCAAAGCTGCAAAAATTTGAAAAGGGATTAATGACCAAAGCCAAAGGGCCGTGTATCGGGCATCTTCTATTTATCCAGCCTGCACCTCATTTCACACACTCTAAGGACACACTGCTGCACCTTGAGCAAGAAGGCAGTTGAAAATAGGAGCATTAGGTGGGAAGGAGGATTTGTTTGCATGCCTGTCTACATCAAGGACCAGCCTTAGAAAAGGTTTTCATTAAAAAAAAAAAAAAAAAAAAAAAAAAAGATTGGCATCAGGGCATTGGGGAAAAAATTAACTATCAAAATGCTGATTCTGAACGACAGTGGAAGAAGCCATGTCAAGTCTGTTCAGTCCAGCCCTCTACTCAGGAGAATAAAGCAAACTGTGTTCCGTGCCCTCCACTGTGAGTCACAATCAGGTACAAAGTAAAGATCTGAATGTCAAAGAAAACAGTTTTGCTGGTTTAGTCCTGTAATTTATGCTACATAATTGTAGCAGGTGCAGCTGCAATTCTTGATATAACTTGTCTTCATTTTATTAGGAAAAAAAAGTGCCTATGGAGGAGACTTTCTAGCTCTGAAGATTGCAAAAAAATGACTCTCTGAGATTTTTAGATAATCAAATTGAAATAAACAGAGATGAGGGATACCTGCTTATTCAGGCAAACCAGCTTCTTAAAGCTACCAAAACATTTGGATAAAGCCAGCAGGATTTAGCAGACTGTAAAAAGCACACAAAACCCCCACCAGGTTGAAAAAAACAAACAAGAAACTGGACGGTTTTAGGAACATTCTGCATTTATTTGGCCCCACAATTCCTACTATTGTAACAAACTCCCAGAGTTTCACTCCTTAAAGTGCTTCAAACTCCATTTATATTATTATTATTACTTTTAACATTAATGTACATTTCTGTATAAACAACAATTCAAAGAGATTTATATTTTTATAAAATTCTTTATATTAATGGATCAAATTTGCTCTCAAGGTGACCAACATTAAGGCAAATTTCCAAAATTAAGGCACTGGAGTAGCTCAAGTTTATGCTGTTATGGATGAGAGCAGAATTTGGCCCGGTAGGGTATATACAATTATGTTTTCTGCATATATTTCAAAAGGCGCAACAGATTACCTTGGAAATCAATAACATTTAAAAGGGAGTTTATCAAAGCAAATACTTTTCATTTGCTTTGGCGCAGTCCACATCCAGAGGATGCATTTGCTCACTGGCTGTTCAGAATAACCAGCCTGATGACTGGTGGTGTCCAGCAAAAAGGGAATTCACACCACCATTCACACCACCATTCACACTTCATCAGACACCACCTGATGTGTGTACATCAACCATAACAGCAGTTACTTTGCTGGGCACCCATGCAAATTCACTGCACCATGAATCTCTGAAATTCTCCTGGTGGAGACATGTTTGTCATTGATGTTAATACTCCGAAGGCAGCCAAAAAATGGGTCTTTAACTGGAAGCCACGGGGTGTCCAAATTTGCTACAAAAAACAACGTAGAAAGACCAAGTTAATAAAATGAAAATTATTTTAAATAACATTAATTATTGTAAGGCTTTTAAAAGAGGGGGAATGATATAGGACTACATGCATCGATTGGACCTTTGTTTTAGAAAGGAAAAAAGCGAGTAGATACACCAAAAAAAATGAAAAAACCCACAATAATATTACCTGGTATTTTGCCAAAGTAGAGTGGCTGATACACACGTCTAGGAGGAGAGGGTCGAAGTCCAGTGGTAGAGCTACTCTCTGTGCCCACCTCTAGCTGCACAGTGTTCTCCTTCTGAGAGACTGCAAAGGAGCAGGTAAATGAGAACTCCTTCTCAACCCTATTAATGAATCAACTAGATATGGCACTATTTTTAAATAGCATCTCTCTTGAAATTTAACTCATAGGAAAAACAGGTTTTAGTTCAAAGTCAGGCTGACACATCTAAGTAGTCTGGGGCTTAAGAGAGCCCCCCAAAAAATCTTATGTAAAACCTTGAATTAACACAAGACACTTACATTTTTCTAAAGAGTATTCTCAGAATAAACAGAAGTGAAATGATTGATAAAATCTGGAGCTACAGTGCTCTGTGCCCACTATCTCTTCAAAGCTTCAGAAGAGCTGGTATGTACAATGTACCTGCAATGGTATGCCACTGTCCATCAGACAGAGGTTTCTTAGGTGTGACTGATGTCTGGCATTCTCCAGCACCACTATTTCCAGCCGCAATGACCTGTAAAAAAAGTTATCTTTTAAGCTATTGTCAAAAAGAAAAGGAGCAACACAAAAAGGTCAGAATTCTCCCTGCTGAATGAGGGAAATACAGCTGAAGTGGAAACAGTCTGTACCTACCTTTCCTCCTTCCATGTAAACAGTCAAGTAGTTGTCTTGCTTGCTTCCAGCATGGAGGAGTATACCTGTTGAACTCCTTGGTCGAATGGCAAATACAATACTAAAATCCAAGCCCAACAGCAAATTACCTGTGGACAAATAAACAGTGGGTAGAGGAATGATCATAGGAGGACGGAATTGGAAAATCATATAAAAATAATTTAAATAACCCGTACCATACACACTTCAGACATAATTCCAGATACCATAATCTCTACACAGCTTACCAATGCTGATATATCCTCCTTCATTAAAGAAATAAATCCCCGTGTCCATTGGAACATCTAGACATGGAAGTACGCCATTTTTTTGCAGAGGTGCATTCATAACTTCTCCATTCACCTTAAAATTCCTCAGGCAACCCTTGAAACTCTTCATTGGTATATTCTGAAAGCATATTTCAAAACATGAATACTAAACATTATGGTAATTTTTTTAGTAATAATACCAAACATTAGTTCTTTTGGACTGTTGTACTATAGAAAGCCAACTGGCACTAAAGACACCTAAAACCCATCTTAAATGCAGAGAAAAGATATTCAAAAGTCTAAGAAAAGAGCTTAAAACATGAAAGTAACAGTTGATTTTGAATTAACATAACTCCTGCTTGTAGAACAGATACGTCCCCAATGATGTGTCAAAAAGACAATGCAAGAGGAACTGTGAAATCTCAAATACCCCCTTCCCTTCCTAAGAGTCTTATATCTGATTTTATAAAATACCCTGGATCATTAATTGTCCCATTTTTAAATAGAAACCACATACATTTCAGATTAAAATCCAGTTCTACATCCATAATTCCTTAATGAGAATTAGCTCAATTTGCTCTTTTGCTTCTCTATAGATTATTGCTTATTCCACTGAGGTAAATATTCTGCCGAAAGATGGTATTTGTGGAATTAAAAATGTGACTTTGGTCTTCTCCATTTTTAAAGAATAAAAATGAAAACAGTACATGGTTGTCATCAGTGTCTCAGCAACACATGTTGAAAACATGGGTCCAGATGAAGGCTGTGTGAATAGGTGAGGAAAAAGATCTGTAATGCACAACTGCAAACACTAGTCACAGATGGTGCTCACCTGGTGCTTGGAAATACCCCCCAAAGCTCTTCAGCACAGAAATCCTGCATATTAAACACTTTCACATGTAATTAGTGCAGCATGGGGAGTGTGTGTGGGTGGATGTGTCAATTATTTACCTGTTTGTTCAGTGATGGCAGCCCTCCCACGTAGATTGGTGGCTTAATGCTGATGGCAGAATTTGTTGCTAATCTTCTGTGCTGGGCCCTTAGACCATCAACCACAAGGCGGACGTTCTTCCCATCTGTGCTGAAGACCACCTTTCCAGGGTGCAAACATAACAGAATGAAAAACCCAAAGGCCAATGAAAGCCACTGGAGATTTTCTCTGTCTTTAAATTAGACACCACATTGTTGAAATACTTAAACTGAAAATAACTTGCTGGAACTATTAGTCTCAATAAGCTCTCTCAGAGACCTGTCAACCACATGAACTTTCAGACATAGGAATTAACTTCTGATGACCAAAACTGAGTTTCTAATATCTTAAAAATTCAATAAGCTGTGCCTGCTGAATGCTAGTTGTGCTTTCACCACGGTTCCTGTGCCATACTACTTACAGTGTGCCATTGCCCATCATTGTATTTAATACTAGTTTTGATTTTGATTTGTTTTCCTCCAGAGCCAAGTGAGAAGACAAAACGTCCTTTTGAAATGCGGAGGGCCACATAAGAGCCCTCAGACCTTTCCTCCATGAAGATTATTAATCCTCTTGATGATCGAGTCCGTACATCTACAGAACAATGTAACCTGTAGTGGAAAGTAAGCATATTCAAGTACAGGTCTATTTTGTTAGTTGTTGTATTCTCTCTGTTCTCCAGAAAAATGTTAGTGAAATCCCCATTTGTGAAATGCAGAATGGCATTTGGGTGGGTGGAATCATGGCATTCTACACTGCCTGCATTTCTGAATGTGAATGAAACTTGACATATTCAGGCTTAGGAATTGGCATCAAGATGTACTGTAATTGTCTACTACATCCCATTCAATGTACTCAGTTTAGGTAAATGTTTGCATAGAAAAAAAAATGCCTGAACCTTTAGAAGCACTCTTTTGTTATGGCCCAAGACATAAGCAAGAAGAAAATCCCAACACCTGGCACTCAAAGGTTCAAGCAGCTTTGACAATTCAAGTATTAGGAGAACTGAGAATATTTGTATTACCTGTCTGTAGATAACAGTGGAGAAAACATGTAGGATATGAAACTGTTGGGGATGCTTCCAAGGAGATATGCTTCACTGCTGACATGTAACTGAGCTGGTATTGTGTTGCTTTGCATGTTAGCAGCTTTCAAATAATCAAGGTATTTTTCATTCTGTTCGTGTAAGACAGAATTGAAACATTTACTATGCATGCATATTAATAGAAACATTTCAATCAACATATTTAAGAGTTCCCACCTGAGGCAGTCAACAGCCTTCTCTGAATGACAGAAAAGCTGTTGTCATTCTGGATAGGTGTGGGTTTAGCATGAAACTCCAAAACAGTAAGAACTTTCTTCCGATGTAAGATGGAAGGAAAATAAGAACATCCAAATCTCAGTTCTGCAAATGATGGCTGTGCAGACGAAGCCCTGGCAGCAATATGGAGTGAAGATGACAGTAACAATAAGCATACCTTGAGCATCTTAAACCCGAGAGGATTTTCAGATTCCTTCAGCAGCATTGGCTCAAGGTTCTCGTGTTTGTGGCAAGCTCCAAGGGATACACGAGACTTGCCAGTATAACTCACAAGATTTTGAACCTCAGGGAGCTGACCTGTCCTGTAGTGATGAAAGCAGAAAGTGTTGTGAGGCAGCATTCCTTTTCCTTAGTGTAATCAATAATATATTGTAAAACTGTGTTCTGTACAAAATAGATTTCCCAGTGATTCAATGTTAAAGTACTGATTTTTATTTTTCGAAGAAAAATGTATGTTCAATGTTGTAAAAACTTCATATTTGCCATGGTTCTGCCCATTTCTTTTTGAATGTGGAAAAATTCCAATGTTTTTATTGTCATATTTTCTAAATAAAGTATTTTTTGCTAAAAGCTATCAATTTAAAAGAAAGAAACAAACTTTGCCATTGAAAAAAAGAGAAAAAAATTACAGTGTCCTTATTAAATAAGATTCTGGATCAGTCTATAAAACTCTGCTGGTTAATTATTCAAAACCAACAGCAGATCAAGAAAAAATGGCAACATCAGGTGCTGCTCAGTCCATGATTCACTCATTTTTAAATAAGATGTTCTAATGAGTTTTGTCAAGGGGCAAAAGCCCATCACAGCTTCATATGCAGCTTTAGTATTAGAGCCAAATTATCAGAAAGACTGTCAAAACCAATTTCCCATGTGTATAAAGCATAATATTAAGTAATAGTATAATTTTCTAAGTTGTACACAGCATCTCTAATCAGTAAATTACAAAACACTTTACAACAAGAAAAGGCAATGAAGTTCCTTGTCCCTGGTTTTCTATGAGAAAAGCAATAGAGTTGAGGGTAAAACCTGAACTCCTTCGATGCTGGTTGTTCTCTATTCAGTCAATCAGACTAGCTACAATATTAATTGTCCATCTATTTTTTTACTAAAAACAATTTTCCAAGTTTGTTTTCTGATGGAGAGGTTAATATGCAGGTTACTTCATTGTCTTGCAGTGCTTTAAATGAATTTGAGCAACCCAGTCAGGTGGAAGGTGCCTCTGCCTGTTGCAGGGGTTATGGAACCAGATGATCTTTAAAGGTCCCTTCCAAGCCAAACCATTTTTTTAAAACTCTACACATGTATAAATACTCAGCAAAACTTAGCTAACACTAAAGCCCACTGGGACATCACTTATGCGTCAAGGAAAGCTTTTCTTCTAGAAATATATTTATGCATATTTTTTTCTTCTTAATTTTGCCTATAAGATGTCTCTAATAACCAGGCAAACACATGAAGAAAAGAGACAAACTAAATCAGGCACATGATTTCTATAACATATGCTCTCACTTGTTTGTGTAACTGTTTTGGTTCTGTCAGTAGCTTTGCTCCTTTCATTACCCGGCTCCCTGGGGAGCCATAACAATACAATCTGGCAGATCTTTTTGGATACTTTTTGGGACATTTCCAGTTCACTATGCAGACTACTAAACAGGTATGATTCAGACTAAAATTCCTTTACATCTGAACAGCAGATTAATTACAACTTGATATCATGTATAATATAACTGAATATTTGAGGGCACCAAAGCTATGAATTCATGAAAGCTTCACACATACAGAAGAAAAGTATTTTAGCAAAAAGTGATTTTAATATAATCGAAGAAGAAGAACAAGATAAAATGCATGAAACAAAATTCTTTCTAGGCCAAATACCTTTTTATAAAGATGTTGGAGATACAACCTTCAAAACTATCTCCACCAAATTTTATAGGTCTGTTTGACTCCTGGGATGCCCTGGGAGAGTCAACTAATTCTGAATTTGACTCATCATCAACCAGCAGAAGTACTCTGAAACAAAGTGAATCCAAATAAGCATGAAATATAAAGAAATAGTTATGACACAAAAGGAAATATATATAAAAAAGAACCATTTGACAGATGTGTTTTCTTGTTACATTTTAATTACGCTAGAGCTTCATTAGCTTAATTCTAGGATTTTTTTCAGGATGTGCTCACTGACTGCAGTGAAACTGCCCTGCTTTTCCATACTAGATACTGCGCAAGAGTTGAAGCTCATACTTCAGTCCTACAGTGAAATCCTGGTCCAGCTGAAATTCCTGAAAAAACTGTCATTGACATCTATGGAACAGGATTCAATTCTTTGTGTCTAAATGGTGCACTTGACCTGTGAGCAATAGCTACTATAGACTATCAAGTTATAATCACCCAAAGTTATAGCCAACTATTTACAACTTTCCATTTCAACTAACACTTCTGTAATTTCATGTGTTCCACAGAAATCAATATAATTTAAGAGCTTTTCAGTAAATTGTCTCTTCTGATATCTGTGTAGAAGACCACTGATGAAAAAACAGACACAATATTTGCTTCCTCCCCAGTCATTTAACCACCTATATTACAGTGGTAAAGGTTATGGGAAGAGGAAGAGCTCCAAAGCCTCCAAAGCTCCAGCTAGACAAGCAGTCAAAACTCACACAACCTATAAAAGACATGCATAGTGGGGTACAGTTGAAACAGCTGTCCATAGAGGTACCAAAACGTACTTTTACAGACCAAAAATCTCCTTTTCCTTCATTATTAAAGTATTCTTTCCTAGCAGACACCATATTTAGCTATTTATCTAAAGAACAAGTCCCACAGAATTTGAATCTTCTTTCTTCAACCACAACATATAGAATCACATAAAGAACTGGACTCACGTGCTGTCTGTTTTTATTACTGTCACATAATGCAGTGACCCATCCTCGTATTTCTTTTCCAGTTTGATTTCCTTCTCTTGCATCTTTGCAATTACAGAGCCAGGTCTCAAAAAGATGGTAAGAACATCAGGCTATAAAAGAATCCCACAAAATCATCAGCCAAATGCAAGAGCCTTTAGTTCTTGCTTCTGCCATTAATGCAGTTCTCAGTGGTTGCTTGTAAGAAGCAAATTTTCCTACACTAAATCTGCATTTCTCAGTCATCCAGTATGAGATGTTATGCCGAGTTCTGCGCAATTAGCACAGTTTCTGTTTTAAAATACTTCTGCACTCTGAGTACCAAACAATTACTTGTTTATTTTTACAAAAAGCAGAGGAGTCAGTTCTCCCCTTCTAAAATGCCTGGTTTGCATTCATTTCTTAACACCTCCAGACAGCAAGAATGAGGTTCTGCTTGAACCTCCCTGCTTTCTGAGGAATCATAGCCAAAATCAATTGCTTTTCTCTGCGTATTTGATCACGATAACCTTTCTATGTGGGCAGAATGCCTATTTTTCCTGAGAAAATTTCCAGCCAACTGTATCCGGCAACAGTTTTCTTACTGGGATGGTGGTGTTAGGTGCACAAGCTAGTCTGCAGAAGGCTCAAGTTCAAAGCTCAGTCACTGATGAAACTATTTGCTGGCTAAGTGAAGAAATTGCCAGGATGAGTTTGTCTGGCCTATGACACACACTCAAGATGCCATGCTCAAAAGATGATCATAATAGCCATTTCTTGCCTTAAATACAGGAATATACATGAGACTTAGAACAGAAACTGACAAGACTGATTCAGAGATAAAACCAATCACATACGCAAAGCTGAACAGGTTTCATACCCGTAGATTGTAATTTAAGAGTGTTCCAGTCGAAGACGTGGTCTGAAAGCCAAAGCCAACTTGGAAATCATTGGGATATGGGAAACCTGTTGCACTCAGACTCAGAGTTCCCTCTGTGGAGAAAGCTGCAGATCTGACAAGCTGAAAAGAGAGAAAATAATGTTTTCAGTGATTTTCCTCTTAATCAGAGGAAACGGAAACATGAGACAACAGCTGCCCCACTCAACATAATTGTGACCAACTCCAGTCAAAACCAAGCACAAGGCAACCAACAAGCACCATTATTTCAGTACAGAACACACTGACTGAATTGGTTTTACCAGCATTAACTATGATCTGAGAAATTCTAAAGCACACCGAGTATAATGAACTGTTCGTCTCTAGCTGCTCTGGCTTTGAAAGTTTTCACACTTGGGGACACAAAAGTGAGTGGCTATGGAGCTGTGTAGATGAGCTACATAACTGAAACTGTGTGAGTCATAAGACAGAATATACCTATCCCTTCTGAAACAAGACAAGTTTTAATACTTGAGAAGTTGCACAGATATGAAGAATGAAGGTCAGATCCTCTGCACTGGGAAATAGCCTGCAAAGAAATTGCTCTGTGAAAGGTTTAGATGCCAAGAAGGGAAAGCAAACAAGCACAAACTTACAGTGCAAGCCCATAGTAAAAAAGGGCAAATGAGATAATGCACCATGTAAGCGGCAGTAAGGAGAAGCAGAAGGATAGTTTTCATCTCTCCATGCAGCATTGGTTAAGCCAGCACTGAAATGTCACATTGTCCCATTTCAAAAAGAATGGGGTAAAACTCAAGGGTGCACAGAAAATAATTACAAAACAATCAGATGAGTGGAGCAATAGCCTTACAATGAGAGACTTCAGCAGAAATAGTCAGCTAAGATCTTCCAAGAAAAAAGGTTGGGAGGTCATTTAATTAGGAATCATAAACACCTTGATGAGAGGGAAGATCCAGAATAATATTAAGTAACTAAGTATTCCAGCCTAATCAATAACAGCAACTAGAAGCCAACAAGCTTACATGGTAAATATGAATTCCTAATTGTAAACAGCATTAAATAAGAGGGTGGACTATATGCTGGAGCAAGCTGTCACAGTAGGGATGGTGTCTCATTTCTTCTGTATCTTTGTACCCAGCCCACGTTCTTTTAATGCAGTCACATGTTAACCAAATACAATTTTTGACTTAATTAAAACATAATGGTCCAGGATTTACAGGCAAACCAGACTGTGGTTAACTCGAGGAGAAGTTTTCAAGGAACTTTTTTTATTACCTTCCAGTCATCTGAACATTTCTTGCTGACACCAAAAGTCTCATCAAAAATAACAGATGCAGTGGTTGGGTTTTTCACATTTTTCATGCAGCCCCGGAATGGAGGTGTGGATATATTAAAGCTGGTTTCAGGGAGTGGAAGGAAAAAGAGTTCAGTAGCCTAGTATTTCAAAGTACACACCAATATAGTAGCCTATAAATGCTGACAATATAAGAAATAGAAAGACAACACAAGAACAACCTTTCTTGCGTACACATACTTCATGCTGATCAAACCCAATCTTCAGGATACACTCCAACAAAGATCACACCCTTAGCCAAAAATCACAGATGATGATCATGTATTACACATCTGTTCTTTTTATGTCACATAAGATACCTGACTGAGTGCATAAGAAATTGTTTAAGGACAGAGTTTAGATGGAGTTTCCGTACAAAGCCTGTGCATTACAGTCTTTTTTACTCACCGTTCCCGTAAAAAAGGTGGAATTCCACCTAAGTAGTACTCAGTGAAATTGAAGACATGTATGTTGGCGTTAATACCAGGACCAACATAAACAATATTCCTTTTTCGGTCAAACACCAAATTAATCTGAAATATGTGAATCATGAGAATTACTTCATTTGGTAGAAACAAAAATAATTTAGCAGAATAAAAGTACTCCCATGGAGCAGGACTCAGTGGTGGTTCCCCCTCCCCCCATTTACTAGTGAGTAAATGCAGGATAACTGCAGTAGTTCAAAAGTACTTTGCAAAATTTGGGTATTTAGCCAAAGCAAATGCCTAAGGAAAACGTCTTACTATCTAAATACAAGGCGAGGTTTTATTTTCCTCAGAAAGATTGCCCTAAAATCTCATCTAAGATTCAAGTATTTTTGTCTTCTGTTTGCAGCTGAAGATTCAGAAGCTGCTGTCTGATACAAGGACTAAGTCAGTCAGTTGGCTGGAGGTAACTTGACCCAGTAGGGCATAAAAGTTCCTTCCAGTAGACCCTTCAACTTACACTATTTAGTTGGAAATATATTAAGGTGAAAAGGGAGAATAATTCAACATGGACATCAAAGGTTTTTAACAATGTCTTTACGATTTCACTAAGGTAGTGCTACGAAACAGCTGGACCGAAGACAAGGAGACAAGCAACAACAAAAAGACTACAAAAGAGTAATCCCTATAAAGATCAGTCCACCCAGAAAAAATAAACCCTTAGGTGGTGAAAACACTAATCTAAGTACTAAACTAATGTCAATAACTGCAATGTACACAGTCCTCTTTATGTAAAGTATTTCTCTGACAAAGTTTTTTTCTTTGGTGGTTTTACTGTTAAAATTGAACTTATTCACAGTAAAGCATGACAAGAGAAAGATTAATTTTCACATGTCCAAACTAATCCCTAGTGACTAGATTTCCTCATAGAAAAAGAAAACTCCACAACTAAACATTACAACAGGATATTTAGTTTCACTTAATCTGTATTTTTACAAATAATGATCACTCGATTCTTTAAAATTACATACTTGTTTATATGTTCCATCATTTACAGTTGCGTTGGTTTCTATTTCTTTTGGAGGTTCAGAGTCAACTTTGTATCTAAAAACTCTATGACCATTTTTAATTAGTGCACTGATGAACTGATCCTGCAATATAAAGAACACTAACACAATTAAACTGCCACAATTTCATATATATTTCACTGTCGTGAATAATTTTAATGAAGCTATCTAGTTTCTTCAAGAAAGTTTTTTGGGGAAATGGTAACACAAAGCAGACTAAATCTTACACTAATCAACCATAATTACTTTAAACTATTAGATCTGGTATCAGCTCCAGGTATTCTCCAAATGTCTAAAGGACTTCAAGTCATTTCAAGATGTCTACTGAAACAGAAAATTATCCACAACATGTCACAGTGATTGCCATATGCCTACGACATTACTAGATTTGTAGCATCATTGCCTTTTTGAGCACCTTTACAGGTGTAAGTCACCAAGTCGCTTTCAATATTTTTCCTTCCTCTGTTTCCACACACACCTAGATTTGGAACGAATGCACTTCCAGTATGGTAGGATTTCAGTATTCCAACATAGGTTTGATTCCAATTACATTCCTCCTTTCCTGCCCCCAGTTCTGAATTCTCTGCATGGCCTAATGGAAGAGCTATTTGGAATGATTTTTTTTCTCAGCTTTGACAAAGTGAATATTCAGTAGCCATTGTGGAATCATAGAATATCTCAGGTTGGAAGGGACTCATAAGGATGATCAAGTCCAACTCCCTGTTCCTTGCATAACTACCAAAAACTAAACCATATGACATTAAACATACAGCAGAATCTACTAATTTTTTGCATAGAAAAAAAAATCACACTTTTAAGACATTTCCTTACAATTACTACTAAATCTAACATGTTCATGAATAAGCAAGATTTTTAAAGATGTTCTCTGACCACAAAGCAGACAGAAGCATTCCACACATTACCTCATGTGCTGCAAAAAACACAATGCCTTCATCTGCAGTAGTCTGAATTGTCTGCTCGTACCGTACCCGGTCAGCATTTCCTTCTTTTGCTGTGACACGGGCATAACCAGTGCCCTCAAAATAGCTTTGGTCAGTCTCTTCTTTATACCTGTAATAATTCAATGTCACAGGTGTGAATATATGAGAGCAAAAACTACTACCACATGGACTTACTGCTGTTGTAGTTTTAAAAAAGCTTAAGTTAAAGCATTTGGTATAGGGTCAAATTCTGATCAAGCCCAAGCAGAGAGAAAACCTTCCACTGCCTTCTATCAGACTCACATCTGTTCTTTAGAGAGGAAATCATTAGTGAGTTTTTTGAACTTAATGTAATATTTAGTTTATAAAGGAGCTGAACCCATTAGTCCACAAATTGTATCTGGATTTTATAACACCTAACTTTAAACAGACTGCGACTGCCATAAATGTGAATTGTGCCATCACTAAGAATTTTCTCTAAGAAATGTAATAATGACCAAGAGTTAGAAAAAAATCACCTGTTTAGCTACAGTGGTTAATTGTCTGGATGAGAAAAGACAAGAATTCATAATGATAAAATCACAGAACTGTGCAACACTTCTATGTTTGGATCATACCTTCTGCAGGGTTGCACTTCAGTGGTATTGAGATTAAATGTCCTCTTGAAGTTGTAAAGGCTGATAATATGCTCATTTAGGCTGTCTAATTCAATGCAGCCTTCATAATTAGGATA
This sequence comes from Corapipo altera, assembly GCF_003945725.1. NCBI lineage: Eukaryota > Metazoa > Chordata > Aves > Passeriformes > Pipridae > Corapipo > Corapipo altera. The sequence continues at coordinate 2,143,505 of NW_020884879.1, read as the reverse complement.
GTCAAGATTAGGTGGAGGCTGCAAAATAATGTCATCAAAAACATTCCATCAACATCAGCTGATAAAATTTTACATTGACATCTAACTGCTAAGACTTACTGCAAATATTATTAAGACACAGAATATGACATTCTAAATATATATTAAAAATATTATATACTTGTATATAATCTCCAAACCATCTGATACCACCCTAGGAATACTGCAGCTCAATTAATAATGGAGTCACATGGATGGATTGGGAACAGTACTTAGCAGGGCTGACAGGTTTCATGCTTTACTCAGGTTTCATGCAAGTGAAAGATCATTATGGTCTCTGCTTTGAGTTTTGCATGCTACAAGCCAGGCAGTTTCTGTAGGAAGTGGCATCTCCTTGCATCCCATCTGTTCCTACTGCCATGGATAAACTTTTACACATGCTAGTTCCAATCTTTACTTGTAAGAACAACAGAATAATTAACAGCAAATCTCTTTAAAACACTAAGAAACTCTTTGTACCCTAAAATCTGCGGGGTATCCTCCAACATAAAAGACAACAGTGCTGGGATCAAGGTTTAGGAGAGTGTCACTGCCTCCACTGCTTGCACTCATAGGGCTTTCCTGCTCTGGAGAAATAGATGTTGCTGCTCTGATGTAATTCAGCTTTGCATACTGGTAAATCCTAAAACCAAAACAGAGAGGAAGAATATCACATCACGCTGAAAAAAAACCACACCATGTTCTTAGTAGGTTTTTGAGAAGGTTGCTGTGCACTGTGGATCTTATACCTTTCAAACTTAACTTGATCCATAACAGCTTCCTCAGTTTCGCTTTGAGTCACCAATGACTTCACTCTTATTTCTCCATCACCACCTCCCAGGTTATAGACGCAGGTAAGGTGACCATCTTTCACAGCCATACCAATATAGTCCTTGGAGGCCTAAAAATAGCAAAGCAAATAATAATTAATAAATGATTAATGTTAATGGAGGTAAAGTACAGCAGCACTTCCTCAGAGACATCATCATACTGTGCATGAGTCATAAGAAATCCACCCCCCTAATGATGAGAATTAACTTTATCAGTTCTGGGAAGAAAAAACAGTAATCTTATATGCTGCACTGATTCAATGAATATAGTTACAAATTAATGTGTCACTTTTTATTTTTGTAATCACAGTAGCTAAAATAACTTTCACATTTGTAAAATCTCCCAGATAAAGCCATGAAAACATGACACCTTTACTAAAAGCTAGACTCAACATCTGTGAAACAAAAAAGATGTTCAGAACAAGTCTCAGTGAAGGACAGTGTTTCCTACTGAGGTGACTGAGAGTAGTCATTTTCCAAAGAAATTCATACTATATTTCTTTCACATACCATATTTCAGACGTAACAATTAAAATGCTGTCAATTGATATCCTGGCCAGTATTCAGGGGATAAAGAGGTGAAATCCAGTGTAGAACAACTACCTTTAAACAGCTTTCTGTGTATGCGTGAGATTCACTACAGATACAGCTGCTGTTAAATATTGAAACTTAAAAATGCTTTCCGGAACTGCATGCAGGAAATTTTTAAAATGTTTGATGGTGATGGAGCAAGCCTGAATGCACAAGCAGGTCTGCATTATTCTGCATATTCAAAAGTGAAAGAAATGAAGAGCCAAAGGGCTGAATTTTAAGACTGAAATTACCACTTCTTCTTAACCAACAGAGAAACTCACAGTGACTTATACTGTGAGAAGAGTCAAAGCTGTGAGGCAGGAGTTGGGCTGAGTTTGTGCTGACTGCTGCAGAAAGTGTCAGTTCTGACAAGACTGTGTGATGGTATCCATGACAGAGAGGCAACTTCCAAAGGAGCAAAACAGCAAAGAATCAAAGGGCAAAGCAGTCAGCCCCAAAAGTTACTTTGCCAGTGAGGGAATCAACAAAACACTTCTACCACCATATATCAGCAATTATAAAGAAATAGGCCAACAGGAGCTATAAACTTCAGCCAAAATAGACCACTTCCCATTCATTTCTCAAAACATGATGTCTGTTCTAAAAATCAGATTAAATATCAAAATATACCTACATCTTTACTACCCAGGTACAGTACAAACTTATTTGATGCCCTTTCAGGAGCGTCTAATCTTTTCTGAGGTCTTTGGAGAAATAAAGAAAGTGAAGTATAGCCTTTCAGATCTTCAAGGTTGCTCGGAGGTCGAACCTCTACACCGGAGCTGCCATTGAACCTCATAGGAATAGCAACCTGTTAAGAAAAACAAAATTCAATACATAATAATTATCTCTTTCTACTAATTCTACTTACTTTACTGTTGTATTTAATTGCAAAGTAACCTATTACATATCCTAGCCATGTTTTAGCCATCAATTACTAGAGATTTGGACTCTGATCCTACCAAACAACATAATTAGGAAACAGACTGGATAATACAGTAATCTGTATTATCAATACTCACTTAACACAGCACTTTTTTATTTCAGACATCAATTAACCAAAGGATGTGCCCTGCAGCTCTAAAGAGCAAGCCTGTGAATTATTTAGATGTCTACATACACATCCTGAAGCTTCACTTAGCTGGACTTGACTATCAGTTGGGAATTATAACGCACCTCTGATACTGTAAAGACATGTCCTATTACAGCTATTTGCACCATGATCACTGATTCCTCTTATTCACTGTAACTGTAGGTTATTTGTGATTATCTCAGGGATGCTTCTCAGGGACCTGAGACCACACTATCCCTTCAGCACCTACAGCAGTTACTTAAATGGAGAAAGAACAGTCTAGTAAGAAGATGCTAGCAGCCAACTTCTAACATCTTGGAGCAGCTAGAGAAACAAGAGCACAGAACTGCCCAACTTTTTTGGCAGTGTCAAATTTGCTCAACTGGCCACACATGGGTGGAGAGCCCTGCCCCTAAGCTGCAGATCCAACTCTATGCCTGCTGTCAAAGACACAACAATGTACCTTGGAAGGCAAGAGGCTGTTGTACAAATAAATATTGCAGAGATGCCCTGGAAAAAAACCTAATGGGAGAAAGGTGTAGCAGGATGATACTGCATCCACTCCTTCTTATGTACAAATTATTATGCTTCCCATCATCAGTTACTTTAAATGCTGGGTGGTGCTGTTGAATTAAGTTTATGTCTGGTCTTTCACATACATTTCAACAAAATTATTTAGAAAGAGGAACAAAAGTACTGTTGTGTGTGCAAAACACTGAGGTCTAGCATGACTGCAATGCTCACGACAGACCTTATTTGCAGCATCTCTTGCCTGCTGAATCAGCTCTCTTATGCGATTTATGTTCTCAGAGATGTTGCTTATTGGCATCAGCTGTTGGTTGATACTCCTGATCTTGCTGAAAAGGTCTGGAAGTTGGTTTGTCAAATTTTTCACTGCAGTGAAAGAAAAAAATAATAGATGCCAAACAGGAAGAGGAAAACAAGATGCAAAAATGTGGTATCACTACACAATTACCAGAAATGCAGTGGGCAGAGTGATGACAGAATTCTTTTCACTAGTCCTACAATATTAGGAAGTTCTCACTAAACTAGCAATTTATACAGAGATTATTGTACTCCTGAAATGGATGGCAGCATGACCCTCTGGTGTATCGGCCACTCCTTCCAGTTTTGTGTCATGAGCAAACTTGCTGAGGGTACACTCTGCTCCCTCGTCCAGATCATGAATGAGAATGTCAAACAGGATCAGACCCAGTACTGAACCCTGGGTTACCCTGCCAGTCACTGACCTCCAAGTCTCGTTAGAGACCAGTCATGGCAGCAACTTTTAACACGTACCACAGGATGGCCTGAGTCATTCTCTGCTCTGCCTATCCCTTTCTACTGGCAATAAAGGAAGCTCAGAATACTAGCTTAGTCTGTGTGCCCAAATTTTAAATGTCTAAACGTTCCACTGCAAAACTGACCATGTTCACCTAACAGTGATTTGGCAGATCCCACACAGCACTTGCAATACCTGAATTGTTTGCCTCCATCAGTGCTTTACTGAAGCCAGCACTCTGTGTGCTTCCATAGGTACTCTTAATTTTTTCCACATCTGCTCGAATTGGGAGCAGTTCATCCCATACATTAGTTGTGACATCCTCAGCACTTTTTACCATGTTCTTTGCACTGGTGATGATGCTGTCAATGTCATCTGAAACACACAGAAGTGCATGTGCAGGTTCTTAAAGGAACAGATGAAAGAGGCAGAGCAGAAGCGGTCGCTGAGTAACTGACCTCTGTTTATCCCATTGAGATTATTTTGAACAGTGACAAGATCAATCTGCAGGGTATTCTTCTTTCCATCAGCAACATCAAGTCTTTGCTTTATGTCTTCAAGGTTTGGACCAAGAGCTGCAAAACAGTAATGCCCCATGTGAATTTTAAACAAAACTACCACCTTTCTGTTGGACAAGTGATGTTGCAGGACCAGCCTGCACTCTTACAAAGCTTGTGTTGCCACTGAGCATTGAGTACACTGCAAAGAAAGAACAAGACACAGGATTTGCTGGGCAAGAGTACTGCAAAGGTATATAGCATAGCAGAAGCAAGACATCTACTTTCCCACCTTTTACCATTGGAATTAACCATCACAAGATGTCCCACTGTAGCAGAACTAGGTTTTATTTTTGGTTAAACAAGTGACGCAAAGCTTTGCTGAATTCTGAAAATTTATGCTTCTATGGAAGCTTCTCACGCTGTGCCAACATTATTACTAACACTTTCTTTCTTAGTACCTTGCAATGTCCTTTTAGTCTCCTGTGCTTGATTCAAGAGTGTACTGCTCTCAGTTTTTAACCTTGCAGCTTTTCCTGATAGGTCTTCTCTCTTCACAGTCTGATAACAGAAGCATGGTACTGTAAGATTGCTTCATAATTATATTAAAAGTTAAAGAGTAAAAGAGGTAGCCCAATCGAATTAAAAAAGCCCAAACGATACAAGGGCAAAGATCTAATGTGAAGAACATCACCATTAGAAACAATTATCAAAATTCTTCTAGGGATAATACAACCTTGGTCTTTAACAAACTTCAGGTAGATTTTGGGGCATTAGAAATGACTAGCATACAGCTGTTAGATGTTAAGCCTCTGCTGAGGAGCTTGTGGGCATTAGTAGTGCAAAGTGAAAGAGAATACCTGAAATCACCTTCAGTGATTACCAGGCTTGCCTTATAAGATCTCTTTATTTTGCACTGAAAGAAACAGTCAGTATTCATGTGAAGAGTCTCACCAGAAAGGCAATGAGAAAGGCCTGTTTAGTGGTGAGCCGAGGCTAATTCCTGAACATGCAGAATAGCAACTCATGTGATGGTCACAGACAAATAAAGCATGACAAGACACATAGGTCTTTGATTTCGGTGCCTCTCTGACACTTAAAGAAAACAAAAACCTAGTTGTAATAAGTTTACCATGATTTGGCCACTTACAGGTACTTACCAATAAAGCTGAGTCAGCTGCTTTCCCAGCTTGGTTGGCTGCTTCCTCTGCTGCCTTGATGGCATTAATAATATTGTCATAGGCAGTAGAAGCTTCCACAGCACAGCCTACCAACTCATCCTTCCTGGCACTGTTCTTTATTCTGTGGGAAAAAGGGTAAAAAATGCAGTCTTCTGCAAAGGCTGTGGACTTTGAGAAGTATTCTGCACAGATCTGAACTCAGTCTTTTCTAAGTAATGAAAATATAGAAAATGTTTTTCTGTTAGATCTGTAACTTCATTCTGCAAAAATACCAAACTTGGAAGCAGAACAATACACAAAGATTCTTCAGAAGACAGGATGAATTCTGGCACGTGGAAAAGCGCAACTGTGGGCCTCCAAAGCAGCCTTTAAATGATTAAGATGGAGAAAATTTACTAAACCACATGGCCAATACAGCACCTCGATCACAGCCCTCCAAATACACTTCAGTTAAGAGGAATTCATAGAACTGTAGATTCCAGATCATCTCTGGGTGCTTCAGCATCCTAATGAAGCACAAAGATGGAGCAACTACAAGACCTTTCGTGTTTTCCCCAAGAACCAGCACAGCAGCTCTGGAGTCAGAAACCATAGACAAAATCTCTTCTACCCACTCCCCGTGAACTATACAATTGTCCAGTATTAGCTGCCTTGTATCTGTGAGAACAGTGTTGTCTTAATTGAAAAAAATTACACTGAAAACTAACAAAAAAACCTAATGAAAATGTGGGGGGTTTTAACTAAGAATTTTCCAGCTGAGTTAGGTATTTTGGAATTTAACTTTTTCAGGCTTTCTAATTGGTGTAATGACAAATGCAAATAATTTGCACAGGAAAAAATAAATCAGGATTTCATTTTTTTTTCGTTTTGTTCTGATGTACCACAGAAGGCCTCCAAAAACTCCCATAATTCCAACAAAAAGTACAAAAAATGGAGAGAGAAACACTTGATTCCTATCAAGTTCATAATATTTTTGCCTTTCTAGAAGATTCCTTGGAAGGATGAGAAAACTATAGGAAGTCTTTTCCTTAGTAATGCTAAGCAGGTGTGTCTGAAGACTGCCAAGATAGCATTTCTTCCAATTATTTGCCTCAATTCACTGATATCATAAAAGCATCCCTGAGTACGAGTACTGGAAATATCTACAAAAAAAATATGCTAAACATCTTCCTACTCTGTACATGAGGACTCTCTCTTGTTAGTAAAATGTTAATGAAGTGTTAGTGCAGCAGTATAAAACAGTATTATGGGAGTTTGCACCTCTGGGGGGAAAAAAATCAGTGAAAATTCAGGAAGAGCTGTTTTGTGGAGAAAAAAGAAAACTTCCGTACATTGTGAAGAAGTAGAAAAAGATCAACTTAATTTCTCTCTAACTTTGCAAACAGTTATTAAAGCAAGTGAAGTTACAGACAGACCACTACAACCATGGATACTCTGTACAAAAATTACTCAACTATAGGAATGGCAACATACTCTTCCAACTGTTTTGCCAAGTCTTCCAAAGATTTGGCATGTTCCTCGGCCCTCACTACCAATGGTTCTTTGCTTGCTGATGAGATATTTGTCAGTTTTTCATTCATATCCTTCCTTGCTCCATCCAGCTGAGCAGCCAGGCTTTCATATTCCTATGGATTTATAAAGATATAATGTTATTTTATTTTATTCGTACATGCTTGATTTTGTACTTGTCTACTTTAGTGTTACACATACTTTGCATCTGAGCAGAGCAAGGGGACAAACATTATGTTCTGACTTACTCTGCAGGTTATTGGAAACAACTGCTAGTCATTACATTATGCTTCCAGACCCATTACATAAAAACCGAGTCGGAGCAAAGACTCTTCTAGCCCACTATTTTGTCTCTGACTGTGGCTGAAAACAATTGCCCAGAAAGAAATACAAGAATATCACAACTGCTTATGGTATTTTGAGGAGGACAGAAAATGCGATTGGGAAAGATTTCAGGCGTGGAGAGATATCTGTGGAGCCTGAATAGACTGTTATTCCACCGGACTGACCTGTTATCCCCCATTTTAATACCAGTTTCATACCCAGTTTAATGTACCCTAATGTTATTCCCCTCTGTCCCTCAGATTTTCCTGCCAAAAGTTGTTTACTCCCCTGTTCTCCCCTGCTTTCCCGCTCCTCTGTCACTGATTGGTTGAGGTTTGCCGCAGTGCAGAGTGAGTTCCCATTGGTCCCTTCCCCTGGATACCCATAAGTTACACCCACCTTTCCCCTGTCTTCCAATCCTGCCTTACCCTGGGCTATCAATCCCATGCTCCACCCCAGTTATGAATCCTCCCCTCAGCCTTACCCTATATAAGTCCCTGTTGTCTCAATAAACTGGCATTGCACCCAGACTTTCAGCTGCGTCTGAACCCTTTTGTGTGGTGCCACGTCCCTATCCCTTGTTCCCTCGGGCCGTGGCAGTATTTCTCACAGACCTTCTCCCAGATTCTGACATCTGCAGTTCAGTATCTTCCTCAGACAGATCACAACCCTCAACGAGCTTCCCTTACAGACACCTGTGCAGGCACACTCCTTTTGCATCCAGGACGGGCCGTGAGATCCTTTGTTGTGAGGCTCAAATAAGCCCTGTCTCCCAGCTATGCTACCCATTACAGTGACAGCAGCATACTGGGGTTTTTAACCTTGCGTTAAGAAGGTAAATTATACCTCTTTGCTCTTTTGCAATAATCCAAATACACTGTTAGCTTGCGTCAGGGAAGATCGGGCAGAGCTCAGAACATTCAAGATACCATTCTGTTGTACCTTTGTCTCCTCAATCCGTTTCTGAGGAAAAAAGAAAAGTTGAACAACATGTGATTGAGTTAAAAATAAGGGGCAGGAAAAACCATATCTACTCAATCTAGCTGGCAGTAGGATTTACTGAAGGTACTGTTGCTGTGTTAATCAAATACCTCTAATGTTTAGGAAATAATGCTATCCTATTAGAAGGGAAAACTCAGGAGTCTGCCTAGTACAGCATAAAGCTGGACAGCAGACTGCAGTAGTTTAGTTACTAATAGTCAAAGTAAAAGGAGTATGGGTCAGCTGAGATAAACTGTTGAGATAGACCATCTAAGTGTCTGATATCTCAAACCTGCAAACTTCAAACCTGGAAACTTTAAAAGCAGCTCCCTGCTGACTACCTTGATCTTTTGTGTTCTTTGAAAAGCATGAATAAAATGGTTACACTATCCCTTCATCTGGGGATCTTACCAAAAAGGGGGAGTGAAATCTCCCCGCCTTATCTTCTTGAAAGCTTCAAGGGGATTGAAGCCCCTTGGTCTCGGGCAGCCCTGTGACAACCCACAGTGTAGCTCTAGGATAATGGCACACCACAAACACAGCCAGACAAGTGGTGCTGCAGGTAAGGATGCGTAACTCTCTTCAGCTGGGCTTCTATCATTGTAACGTGTCGAATCTCTCTACCACAGAAGTGTATCAGTAGATGTAAGACCTGTACCTACGCATCCATCTTTTAACACAACTGTGAACACTTATGGAACACACATAATGCCTAGTCCATGAACACAAAGGTTCAATTAAATATTGAAATGGACAGTTGAATGAAGGAATTCTTTTGTTCAAGCAGTGTCAGAAAACTGCACGGACATGAGTGTGCTAAAACAGTGATATATTTCAGCAAAATCACAATTAAAAGAATGAGTGCTGCAGCACACGCTTCTCGTACTATTTTACCAGCCCTAAAAATCAAACACTGCTCAGGAAGGACAGGTGTTTCTTGTCACATTTCTGATGAGACCTCAGAAGCAGTTCTGTAGAACATTAATCCCAAATAATTTAACAGTATTGCACACATATCTACTCCAATCTTTCACGGCTGCTAAAGCCAAATACTTTAAAGCACTTACTACAAAAAGTACATCAGTATCATGAATTTGATCTAGAAAAGGAAACAAAAACACTAGTGGCAGCTGAAGCGCTAGGAAGAGACTCTTCTTCCCTGCTCTTACCAGAGTTATGTCTTGGTCACACCATCCTGGTCACACAAAGAGGCCACAAGTGGGACTAGACTATGTTTATACCTATCCATACACACATCAAATGATAGAAAGAGACCCTGGAGAAAGCCTACAGAATTAGTGCTGCTTGGCTTTGTAAGGTCAAAAGCAGCAATCAAAAGCTTCTTGTCTCCTGAGTTCTAACTTTCTTCTCCAGAAGCCCAACATTACCTTAATGTCTTCCAACAGAACTCCATTATCTCTGTTTAAGTTTTCAGCCTGCTTGATTTGCCCTGTTGCATCATTCAGAGCTTCACGAAGGTCAGCGATTTTGGATTCATATTCATTCAGCGAATCCCTCACAGCCTTAATAAGCCCATTATTTTCTTGGTGGTACTTTTGTAGTTCATTCTTAATACGTGTCAGTACTGCAGTATTGGGACCAAAAAGAAAAGTTTTTTTCAGAGAAGAAGAGAAGCAGAACAAAGTTCATTCAAAAGGGCTTGACATTTAGGATTAGAAAGCTGTGCTTGTGTGCACCAACCATCCTTTGCAGTGCTAATCTCAGTGTTACTATAGCAGAGACAGTATTCAGCATCTCACTTGATCAAATCTGCTCACTAGTTTGCTGCTGCAGACACAGAGCACAAATAAACATTTTCTAAATTACCTAAGGGTGAGGCTGACCTGCAAATACTAAATAATTTTCTTTTTTTTTAATATGGAACCAACACAATTTCATCAACAGTTTCAACTGCAATGTAGACATCTACAACTGCAGTAGTCATCAATGTCTCCCCTTTAATCAATGGAGAGATATGGGCCCATGTAATCTGAAAGAGAGCAGGAACACAAAAGAGATCAAATTAATCTCTTAAGAGTGCTATTTCACTGCCTACAAAATAGGATACAGTAGAATTTCTCAGAGGTAGGTGTCAAAGTTGGGGGAAATTAACTATGAGTCTTAATCTCTTACATTCCTCAACTATGCCCCTGGTTAGGAGATACTGCTGTTCTTCCTGTCTTTCATGTCTGGAATGAAGTTTCTGAATGTCCCAGTCAAACGTGTAGAGAACACAAAAGGGAGTACAACTAGTGCAACTAGAGCTTCTGACTTTCCTAATTCTTGTATGATCTGGCCCTCAAACTACTCTAGCAGCTTCTGAAAATCTGTTGTTAAATTAAACCCGTAATTTCTCTAAAATAGCTGTACATACCACAGCCTACGTATTACAATACACAGAAGTGCTGCATAGGTGTATTATAATGGCTACATCTTTATTTTACTGAGATTGATCTAATTACAAAAGAAGTATCTACTGGGTTTCTTCCCCAACTCAACTCAGTTTCTTCCAAAACAAACTAAAAATGCCTTTAAATCCCCTCCAAAACTACCACTTTCCTGTTGACTAACAACCGCTACAGATCCCAGGGATTCACTCCCTGCACTCCATCCCAAACAATCAATAATGCTCCAGTTTTAAGACTGATCTTTCTGGAGAGTAAGAAGCTGAGAGAACAAGCACTTACACAGCTGAGCTTCTGTTCGCTCCTTCTCTGCCTCGGCTTGAAGTTGGCCAAAGTTACGGTTTCGCATCTCCTTCATCATGCGTTGAGCTTCTGCCAGTTCTTCAGAGGCATCTCCCAAGGGCAAGCTGTTACCTTCTGCATTTGTACCAGCTATTTGTTCCAGGAGCACTGAAAAAAAGCATTGTCAAAGTCAAAGAGAGAATGAGCTCAAGCCTATTCAAAAGACACAAATGACAGCGCCGATCTCTTTTCTCAAATAGACAGGCCTATTCCTGAATTCCTTAATGAAGCTGATCCATTTTGCATTAATTCTATTAAGATGAAAAGTATCCCATGTCACACAACCAGAGCTAGTATGATGGCATTGAGCTTGAAATTTGCCCCGAATGACCAATTTCACAGCAATAATTTTAAGCTTCTAACTTTAAAGAGCCTATGATGGCAACCCAGAATAAAGTTAGACTTAAGTCAGGATAGTCAATTTGTTGTTCTAAATGTCCCTTTGGTGAACCTTCTCTGTCCCTATTCACTCCATAGGAAAGGCAGGTTCCTAAACAAACATTATATATTAGATTTCTAATAGTAAGAGTGAATTCCAGAGCTATGACTAAATTCTGACTTTAGAAGTTGTTTTCTAACAAAACCTCTCCTGATTAATTAAGAATATTGTAAATAAATCGAAAAGATTCCATAAAACAAAATCATGTTATGGAGTTAGAAACTAACTTTTTTACCTTGTATATTGTTGACAACTATTTGTATTCGTGAAACCAAATCTTTTCCTTTCTGATGAGTTTGGCCAAAATTATTGAATAATCTCTCAGCTGCTTTGTAGTTCATTTCAGCCTAGCAAGGAAAAAAAAAAAAAAGATTAAAAATATGTGGATACAGCATGCCAATATATACTCAGGAGATGTGTATTTTTAAATTGATTTGGTAAGTCACCTTTTCCTGAAGAGCATTTACATCACTATTTAGTTTAGTGAATTCTGTCTCCAATTCATCTACCTTTGAACCTTGATTACGAACAACAGAACGGTAGTTGTTCAATAAGACCTGAAAAGAAAGGAAAAAATAAGCCAATAAATCACCCATACACAGGAGTCAAAAAGCAAAACATTCATATGGTCAGACCTTTATCCAATGTAAATAAAAGCAGCATTACTGACACGAAAACTCACCAACTGCTTCCCAAAACCTGTTTTTTATTATTTGTGAGTATAGCAACAGCTATTCCAACTAAAAAACATGTTTTCAGAATTAATTTCAGTAATGGCAACTGGAATATTGTTTTTTTCAGTAATGCAGAGATATGAAGTGCTTGAAAAAGACAGAACCAGAGGGAAACCTCAGAAATATAACTTTCAAGGGGAGCAGGCCTAAGAAAAAGCAGAGATACAAATTCTATTTCAGAGCATGACATAGAAACCACAGATATCTTCTAACAAGTGAAGCCCAGTGCTGCCAGCATCTGGTATTTGAAATCAAATGCTAATGTACGTTCCCTTGCAAACTGACAAAACCTAAGCTTCTGGGTTCATTTCTTATCCACTTAATCTGAAATCCACTTTTCTGTTTCTGTGTGCCTACCTTTAAGTCCTTGATGCGTGTTTCCAGATGTCTCATCTGCTCCAGCGTGTGGGTACTTGCATCGACATTTTGCAGCTGAGACTTAATGAGCTGAAGCTCGTCACCTATTGTGCTCAAATCCTTCAGCAGTGTAATCACACAGCTATCGCAAGCTGGAGGGAGCACGAGCAATGGAAATCAATATATATCGTTGATATTTGACACAGAGAACATTTCACTGAGCACATTAATAAGTGAGATGCAATGGAAATGCTTTGAAGGTTGTCATCTGGTGCTGCCTGAAGAACAAAGGCAACAACAAAGCCCGCAGTATAAAGGAAAGTGACCCAAGCCAGAAATAAGAAGGAGATCTCATTTACATCTGAATAGCTGACTGCCTCTTTAATCATTTTTCCAAGTGTTTGGTTGAATGTTTGCTTTTAAAATGTTTATTATGGGATACCTCCAGTCCTTTTTAAACTCTGTAGCCCCTAAAAGGGCTATATGCATCTGGAACCAGCTGAAAGTAATCCAAACGGGGTTCTATTTTATTACTTACAGTCACAATCTTCATTGGGATCCACATCTTTTGGTTCATTATTGAAACATTCTGAAATGACAAGATTGTCATTAGTAACCAAAGTTTTCTTATGGAAATACTATTTCATTTTTGCCCTCAGTTTTCATGGTTGGCAGCCATTAAAACACAGTGCTGCCCTTCCATAAATCTATGCTCACTGTCAATGATCTGAAATGCCCAGAAGGTTTGAACATGCCAAAACATTTCGCTCCCACTTATGCCTTGCTGTAAGCAATGCCTTTTCCATCACTCAAAGGAAACTTAGTGTAATCCCCTAATATATGCCACTTGGGTAGCAGCAGAAGGCCCTCTCATATCAAGTGTGCCGAATGTATTCCTAGAATTTGCCTAGAATAACACCAGGGGCATTGGAGCACAGACAGAGTTCAAGAAGCTTTTCAACATCAGTATGTATTTGCTCTCAGGTACATGTGGCTGTCCTCTGCAGGTCCAGGAGCTGGACATCAATGATCCTTGTGGGTTCCTTCTAACTCAGGATATTTTATTATTCTATGACTATACTGTTAAAGCATTTTACCCTGGACGTAAGTTCAAACCCCTTTATCTACATTAGTATCCATGTTCAAACCACAGATTCTGATTCCCCAAAGAATGTCTTACCCACAAGGAACTAAGAAATATTTATGGATTTCCTTCATACCTGTCACAGCTTGTAAGATTTAGGTATTAATTAAGCTTGAGAGAAATCCACAGTGCATGCACGGAAGGAGGCATTTTATATAAACCAAGGCATGGAGCTTGGACCACAGATAGAGGTGGTATATAACAAACATTGCCCTCAGACTTTTCAACAAGCCAGCACAAGTAACTGCATCTCCACAGTGCTCTTTCGTTTTGTTCATTTGCTTTATGAACCCTGTTACAAGAAGCTTAACAATCCCCAAGTGCATGTGGAATTGTAACATCCTGGGATCCTAACTTCTAGGAGGAAGGAGAGGAACTGGCTCCTAAAAATCATATTACATAGATAACAGGAATCTTCCCCATCTTGATGCCCAAGTCCCTTTTACAGGCTTGGTCTTACTGCCAAAATATCATCTCCTCTTGAAAATGAAAACAGCTGTGTTGGTCAAAGCTTAAACTTGATGCTCTTGGAGGTCTTTTCCAACCCTAATCATTCTATGTCTTTTACTCTGCAGGAAAAGGATGCACTCTATATAGGCTGCTGCTGTCAACAGTCAACAACAGCTTGCAACTGTGAGAGGGTACAGTGATAAAACTGGACCTGAACTTTAACAGCAGCATGAAACAGCCTGGGACAAACTGCCTAGATGTGCCATTTCCTTTGGCACTTGCACATTAAATCATCAGGAAGTTAAATGGGATTGGTAGTGATCGTTGCTGCCAAAAGCAGACAAGTCACAAAGAATATATTTGTGAGAGAATGAAGGAAATTATTTTGAAATTCAAATACCCATGCAATTCTGCTGTTGTGTAATTCAGCTAACACCAGACACATTTCAGCTGTCGCTGTGAAGTACCAATTAAATAAAACTATTATTACAGCTTGTGCACAAACAGCATCAGCCAAGAAATGGTGAAGTGCTGGCCAAGCGCCGAACATCACGCAAAAGAAACCTTCTAGAACATGCTGTGCCGATGATCACAGAGGGTTTTATTCCTAATGCAGAGAAAGAGATGGCTGATCAGAATGTATAGTTGGAGGAAAACAAACTGGCTCATTGAATTTTGCCCTACGGATTAGTTTGTGCCAGCAAACTCTTGCTTCAAAAAGAAAGGAATGATAAAACATCAAGCACTGGTTGGATCTGTTCCATACAAGGTATAAATATAATAGACATGTATTACCTCAATGATGAAATGTGAAGTGAGAACAAGCTATTGAAAAATTGCACCAGCTGCCAACAGCAGTTCACATCACCTGCTGGTTTTCTAATTTCTGTGGCCAAAGAAAGATAATGTGATCCTTGCAGTTACTAGACTGCAGTGTGAACAGCAATGCAGAGCAATGAAGAGCGTATTTGAAAGAGAAATATTTGGAGTTAATAGTTGGAAACTTCACTAACATAAGAGGAGGAAAATCTGTCTACAGGGAAAGGAAAGTTAAATTTTCTTGGAGAATGAAAATATGGGAGAATCAAGGTCATTTCAGGAGCAGCGGTTTATGGGTTTCTGAATAGAAAGGAGTATCCCAAGGGACTGAGGTGAATTGAGGTAAAGACAGTCCGAGGAATGTAGGATCAGGTCCTCTACTTCAAAGTTATAATAGATAAAGCAAACATATGCCCATGGTATTATATAAGAGCTTACTAGTAGTGAAGTACCTGTGTGACAGATTATGGGAAAATCACAGATGTCTTAGCCAGCACAGCAGTGTATAGCTGGATTTATAAAAGAGCCTCCTGAAGTCAGTTTCTAGCTTCCACTGTAAATGCAGTTAGCTTGAATACCTAAGAAGGCAGTGCCTGATGCAGACTCCAAAGACGTCATTAATCTGTGCCAAATACATTTTAACAAGGTATATTGAGAATGCTCAGTTTCATAAGTCCATCAACACAGACTGGCATGATATAATTTAACCATGTCAGCAGAGGAACTATGATGCATTTAAAAACATAGCCATGAAACAAAAAAAAATTGGTAGTATTTATGAAGGGAAATACAGGATAAAATGGCTTACTTGGGTAAGGAGTAAAAGGGTAAACTTGATGACTCAGGACAGCCCATCTATCACTATGTTGTTATGCTGCAGGAAATCTTACATTTTGTAAAATATTATCTACATTTCTTTTAAGTCTATATCTTTCCTTCAGTTCAGCTTATCCAAGTACCTTCCTTCTTTGCTTCCTGAAAAGAAAACAACACTCTCTCCCATGTTTACAGGCCCTCACGTACCTCCGGTCAGGTGGTCACAGCTAGCCAGTTGTCCATTATCATTACAGTTGCATTTCTGACAGTAGCCTCCATATTTTTGTGGATTTCCAAAATATCCTGGAGCACAGCTAGATAAAGAGATACAAGTAATTTGGATTAAATATTTGAAGCTACTTTTGTGAAACATACTTTTCCTTGAGAAAAAATCCCAGTTATTCTCCTGAAGAAACTTTCAAGAACTTTTAATTTCATGTCTTGACTTAAACAGGAAGGATATATTTTTGGTTTACAGTATCCTCTGTACCATGCTAAAAATATCTTTGTGAGTGCTGCAGAATTTTTTTCTAAAAATAACAGCACTCCCACAATGCTCTTATAGGAATAATTCACTTAATCTGAAAAAATACAGTGCACACAGATACACATATACACAAGGAATTTGACAAGGCTTAACCCAGCAAACCATACCACTCTGGTCCGTGATCCCACCAGAAAATATGTAATGCAATGCACAGCTGAGATTTCAAACAGCAATGGCACTGACTGAAATCATCACCCTTCTGGCTGGGTGATACCTCCTCTTGCCACCTGTCAGCAAAGCAGTCTGTATGCATGATCTCTAAATATTTCACAGGTAAAATATATTGTCCAGACTGGCTAGCTAATACTCCTAGAAGTCACTCTGTTTTAAGACCTGTAAGATTGGTAACGTGGGATCAAAGGGCCATGATGAGTAGCGGACGTATAGCTATATCTAGAAGAGAAAGTCTCTATAACCTGCAGATTAGATGTCTAAGATAACAGTCTTGAAGCACAAGACAGTGTCCTACTGAGGTCCTGTCTACAGATGAGACATCATGACTTATTGGCCTCAAGTTTCCAAACCACACAACACCATTCCATTACACTTAAGTTCTCCCTGGATTTGAAACTCAGTGAAATTGGTTCATCTGCCTGCCTCAAACTGCCATGTTGTTCCTCCTTGGCTTTGCCAAACTGCTGCAATATTCCAGCAAAAGAGATGGCTTCAGCCTGGTGTGTGCATGCTCCAGCTGTGGATCACATCAGAATGATTTTAGATCAAGGGTATGGTGCTAAATGTTACATGGTTGCTGTGGGATAATTAAGACCACTGAAACACCATCATGTACATTGGAGGAAACAGGACAATGTTTTTAACCTGAAAAGGGATGAAGGAAGTGGAAGTTATTATTACCAGAGTGCAGGATAAGGTAAGGCACAGGGTACTTAAACAAAGAGGCTGACACTTCTCTTTTTGGTAAAAATTGTGTAGTCACTAGTCTGTGGAGAATTGCTTTCATTTCTTCAAGGAAGCATTGGGTTTATTACTGGAATTACACTAGAGCACCACTCTTTAGCAGTTCTCCATATAAATAGCTACTCCTTAAGCATGTGCATACTATGTCCATATATATTACCCAATACAGACATATATTACCCAATATTACCACATGTCTATATGTATTACCCAATACAGACATACTTCTTTTTATAGTGCCTCTCAAAAACCTTAGTTTTGAGAAACAAGTCACCTACCGTTCACAACGAACTCCGGTATAACCTTCTTTGCAGAGACACTGAATTTCTTCACCATTTGCCACACAGCCAGTTGCAAATCTTTGAGAAGAAGAAAATATTATCGTTAGCACATCATCAAATAGGTTTTACACTCTTGAGGTTCAGTTTAATAACTTTCAGACTAAAAAGTATTTATACCACCAAAGTACTTCTCAGCTAATTTAATTGCCTGTAGATAATCTACTGTGACTAATTCTTTGAAGTTTCATATTTTTTGCGTAAATTATTTCCTTAGACTAAAAAATATCCTTTCCTGACCCTGTGGAGTGACTATTAATGGTGCACTACACAAAGGAATGCCTAAAATAAACCTTAGTAGTGATGTCATAAAATAAAACAAGTCTGGGTAGCTATTTTATCTTAGTAGGCAAGAATCAATACCCTGTGCTAGACAACAGTTCCTCCTGTTTGTATAGCTTTTCTTTTCTTTTCTTCCTTTTTAATGGATGACAACATTAATGGATATTTTTACATAGCTCATATTGTTTAGGGTATTTTTAACCAAGGCTGAGTAAAGTTGTGCAGCATGTTTGGAATCTCTAGGGAATATCCGGTTAACACAATAAACATTTTTCTCTGCTCTTTTTAGAAGAATTATCTGGATTCAAATTTCACTTGGAGAGAAACCATTATTTTGTCCAATGTTCAGAAAGGAGAAGGAAGGAGATGAAGTGGGGCAGGCCATGTTTGCTATTTTCATTTTTTAATCTATGAACAGTTGGATAAAGCAAGTCTATGTATCAAAGACAAATGTCTGCACTAAGCATTGCATATAATTTTACTAGATGGAAGACTGCAACTCCAAAAATGCCAGGTGGGGTGCATTTCCTATGTCAGGAATGAGATTCACTACCCTAATGTGCAGCTATGAAACTGCATAGGTTTATGGTCTCTCTAGGTATTTCAGCACTCTTAAAACATGTTCAGTCAGCTTCAGGCAAGAACCTGCAGAAGAGGCTGTCAAAACTAGATCTATCAGAGAGTTCTCTGATAAATGAAAAACCTGTCTATTGTCTGATAGTGTAAATCTCTTACTTAAGCTTAGTTGGTGTTTGCTAATGCACCTGGCAAATATTATGTGGTGCCTTTAGCAATTTATAGCTTAAATTAAAAAAAAAAAAATATTTGGTTTTATTTAACACATTTCAAAACTGACCAACGATGACAATGTGCCTAAACATACTGTGCATTTAAAATGCAATTTATTGCCCAATTTTAAAAGCCTGGCAACCTCATTAGATCCAAGGAAGTTTCATTTTTTCAGCTTAGCATGTTTACACTTCCAACAGAGCTTCCAGGTGAAGAGCAACCACACTCTTTCAGAGTTCTAAATACATGCTTAAGAGCTTGAATGTTTTTATATTATTTTTGCATCTCACTAATTTTTCTGAATTCATATAAAAGGCTTGTTTCACTGTTGTTACTTATCTCCTAGCCAGAGTAATACTGTTAAACATCTTGCATTTCAGTGAACAAGAAAGATCCTGGATATGCCCAGTAAGGGAAGGGGCTTCCATCCTACATTTGTCATTATGAATGAGTTACTCGTGGCTTTGTATGTAAGCCCACTACAACTGCCTGGGGCTCCCCAGGGCTGTGAGCAGCATGCCTCTGAAGCCCATCCAATGTCCCACTGAGCTGAGGGTGTACTCATAAAGTTAAAGTTCAGGGTCTGAGTGAGAATTAGAATGCTCAGCTCATTAAAAAAGGCAAAGCTGTGAGACAGACTACCAAGTTACTGCTGGTGTAATGTGTCTCAAATAGGTCTGATGCCACAATATGTTGGGTAATATGAGAACATGGAAGAAGATTATTATCTTCCTCTGGTAGCAGAGTTTGGGCTTATGGTTTGGGTTTTTTCTCTCATGTTTTTTTTCCCCTCCCCTCCTTGACTTCTTACAAGCTTTTACTGTACCTGTTTGTATAGGGGCAAGGACACATCCGGCAGGAACCCTGAGTGGCATCTCCAAAATAACCATCTTTACAGTGCTCACATTTCTCCCCAGCAGAATTATACTGACAGTTCTTGAAAAGGAAACAAGCAAGATAGTTAGCAGTGCTTTACCACTCAGTATGACTTTACTATTTTTAAAAAAATGCAGTTAATCTACTCAGAGGATATTTTCTTTCCCCTCCGCATAATCAAGCATTTATTGCCATATTGCCTTCACAACCAGGACAGAGCAGTTTCAGTCAATTTTCTAACCACAGAAAGCACAAGTTCCTCCCTATTGTGGAAAAGCAACTGATAAAAGCCGAATTAAACATATTTTTAAGGAAATTCAATCGGGTGCATGGTTAGTTAAGGAACATTCCATTAAAACACTCTCTATGTCTTGATATTCCAATTAAAAAAACCCACTACGTTTAAATTTCACATCTTAACACTAATTAGAAGGCAGATATAATTTAAAAGCATGCAATGAATTGAGCCCAAGTACATTCTTTTAAAAAAATCCCATTAAATTAATACAAAAATTGTTTCTCTTAATAGATTCAGATCAGAACTGAGTTTCATGTAGTTTCTCCAGTGCATGTGTTACTTGGTATCTGGGGTAACTGGAATAAACAATGAAATAATAAAATAATGAAATAATGAAAAGCAAAGACTAGGAATACAACTGAAACTGATGCAATTGAGTTACTTTTTCCATGATAAAATTGTTGCAAATTACATTTTGTTTTAGAAAAATTCTTAATTCTGCTGCTGTCTAGTTGTCACACATTTATATTTTATGGGGACAGAATGAGCAAGTTGCTTTTGCATTACCTAAATTGATGCTAATTTAAAATAGAAGTTGTTCAAATACATAGGTGGCATAAAAATACATAAGCAGCCATAAAAATTCCAAGTGACCAACACTCAAGAGGCATTCACACTCCCAAGTTCTACAGTTGTTTGTCTTCAGTGCACAACAGACTGATCCAATGTCCCACAGAGCTGAGGGTGTACTAAATAAAGCGAAAGATGGAAAAAAATAAAGTGGGAAATTGGCTGGAAGAGGTTACTGAGCAAATTACGCTTCCATTTCAGGGACCTTGATAGCTCAGGGCTGTGTTTTAAGCCCTACTACCATGACTAGCAGTAGAGGGCCATTTTTCCCTATGAATGAGAAATAGTTCTGTCTCTCCCATCTCCTCTTACACTCCATTCTCCTCTACATTTCTTCATACCCAGACTCCCTTAACCACATCAACAGCCCTTCCCTCAAACTCTGCAGGTAGTAACCCCTAATTTGTTTTCATTTTGGTTAAAGACCTAAATCTGTGGCTCAATTATGAAAGGTTCTGGGAACGAACAGTAAAAGCTCCAGTTAATATATCAGACATTTAACATGAAATTAAACAACAAGTAACACAAAGACACTATGTTTGCAAAAGGAATAATTTTAAAGTGCAGCCTCTATAAAAGTTGGTGCTTATATTCCTGCAAAAACCTAATGGAAAATTCAGATTGTTTCTGAATAATTACTGCCAATTTTTATAATCCTGAAGAATAAATTTAACTGCAAAAAGAGTAAAAGAGACATATTTAAAAATATATGTGTTGGTTTCAACTTGGAGCAACTTCCTCCCATCCCCCTGAAGTTTATCTCCTGGCTTTTTTTTGCTCACTCTGTCTACAGAAACTGAAGCAATTCTGTAATTGCAAAGAAAACGTAAACTATTTCACACATAAGTCACTCTAAATGTGCCATTCTGCTCCTCTAGTTAAATGGTATATAAGGGCTGGAGGTCTCAAGACACAGCGGAATAAAGCCAGAGCAGCAGCTTCCTCATGGGTCCTCCTTCGAGTTTCACAGGGTCAGAGACAGCCCTGGAGTCACAGCATCTCCAAACCATCAAGTATTGCAAATCCTGAAAGGAAAATTCCCAACTGACTGTGTATGCACCCATATGGTATAAGGAAGTCAGAGTAGAGTGTGTCAGGGCCACAAGAGAAATGCTGAGGTTATATGAAACACATGGGGTTACATGACATGAAGCAACATGTCACAGGATGAGCAAGTCTCAGCACCATGGTGCTGCTGAGGGAACATGCCTTCCAGGAAGAAGGGCAGGGACCACAAGGATCACAAAGCCGGATTAATGGCAGAGAGCTGGCTTTTCCCTACACATAAGAACCAGCCTTTCAGTCTTCTCCACCTCCTCCTACCCTCCATTCTCCCCTGCTTTCAGCAATGCAGCAGCACACTTCTTCCACTGGTATGCAGCAGTGGGATAGTGATTGCCTGAGCTAGGGCACTGCTGCCACAGGGGAAGGAGCCAGCCTGGTCTTATCCTCCCTCACAAAGTCTTCTCTGGAGGCTGACATTCAAAGTACACTGATATATGTAGGTACTGGGGCCTGGGGGTCCAGGTGAGGAGTAGGAAGCCAAGAGAACAAGCTTTGCTCTTAGGATGTGGAACTTGGTGGCTCCTCAATGGGAAGCTCCTTTTCTTCTCTGCCCCACATCAGGTCTTTGTCCCATGGTTCTTCTACAGAGACACGAACTTGCTCATGGTTAGGCAGAGGCTCATAATGGAAATACAGGCCCTCAGGGCTTTCATTTTTCACTGCGTTATTCTGGATGACTTTGCTTGCCCTAAATCTTGTCCTTGGGCCAAGGGTTGATTTAGCTCTATCTGAAAGTTAATCCAGCCGTGAGAAAGAGGGGATAAAGAGAAATCTAAGTCACATACTTTGTGAGGTGAAAGTAAAATTTGCCTCTGTAATTCTAATCTGAAGTGAAACTTCCTCATCTTTCTTGCTCTGCTGCAGCACTTTCCTGTCACAGCCTGCCCTGCCCCTCCAAAGCAGCAGCCTGTAAGTCATCCCTCAGAATGTGCTGAATTGGTTTATGGTTCCCATCAAAGCAACATGGTTGGTTCAGATGAAGTCGGGGGAAATGACATAACGCACAGGAATGCGCCGCAGGCAAAATGGATGCAGTGCAAACAAGGAAGAAGTAACAGAAAAGACAGACCGTGAAAGATGTTGGCACGGTTTTTGTTTACACAGTAAATGAAAAATTACTGAAAAGTTTTAAAGTGGGAATTTTTCAGAACAAAGTATTCAAAGAAGCATCATAGGTATAAACTGGAGAAGCACAGTCAGCCAAATGTCACAATTCCATTGCAACAAAGGCTGATCCACTCCCATGAGGCTGCTTTGGGTTTAATACAGTGTGCCAGGGAGCAAAATCTGCCCCACTACACCTTCTGTAACAGCTAAAACTTTCTATTTAATCTAGCTTTTATTATCTCATTTTACTTAGTTCAATATTTTTTAATCCATCTAGCTATAGATTGAAGTTTGTGGAGATACACTGAAGCTGATTAAACAAGAGATTCTGCAAAGACTGTGCTATGTACAAAAGTCCTGTTTATCAGCACTGGCAAATCTTAGTATATTTGTATAACACTAAAGACTGCATATGCCAGGATAAGACCCATGTTTATTAAAAATAACTACAAAAGCTTCCAAAAGTACTAATTTGGTGACCTTTTTGTACCAAGATCTAACAAAAATTACAGGGGAAAGAAAAAAACTGAAAACAAGGACACAAATTACTCCAATCACCCACAGTTATGTCAAATATACATTTAAGTGTATGCATCTTAGGCTCATTAACAGTACAAAATTCAGAGAATGAGGCATACAAGGATTATTTTTAGTTGCTTGGAATTTAACAATACTGCATAGTCTATACTACAGTAAGATAAATGAGTTTTTCTCCTTTTCTTCCCATTAATTTCTTGAATTTTTGTAGTTACTCACAATACATTTTCCAGTACCATCTTGACATCTATTTGAATTTCCATTGCAGTTGCAGGGCACACAGCGTCCAGCAAATAATCCTTTATTCTCACGATAAAATCCAAGGCCACATTCCTAGGAAGTAAGCAGAGAGAAAAAAATTAGTGAGTGTCAGTGGAAAGAACATGTTATGGGAAGTGTATTTTGGAAATGTTTGCCATTTCCAAGGAGGAGTAAAGGAATACCTTTCTTTGCAAGCTCCTTTATTCTAATGCAGCAAATAGCAATGAACGGAGATGAAGAAGTTTCAGCTGAACCCCTGCTCTTTACACATTTTGGTAGTGATGATTTAATAATTTTCACTAACCACTGAGCAAAACACGTCGTGTGGCTATGTATAAAGGTGTTGAATATGATTATTAAACCACAGAAAAACATTTGACTATGAGAATACTGTATTGTGAATCTTAGGAAGAACATATGGAAATGTCACATATTAACTAGTGGTTATATGAAATCTCAATATATAATTTCACTACAATCTATTCCTTGGAAATAATTCTAGATATCTTTTACATATATTCATCATGACTTTCACAGTAAGTCTACCAAGAGCTACACAAAGCCATGCCTAGACACAGCTAGGTGATGTAACAAAATATACAGTGATCTAATTTCTAAGTACAGGCTTGCCCTGGAGACCAGGAAAGCATGAGAAGAATGTTTAGCTATTGAGAGCACAGGAGCAGAAGCACAGCCTGTCAGATCACAGTTGGATTTAAGCAGACAGCTGAACCAGAGGGACATTATGAATGAAGCAAGAGACATCAGGTTTATTAGCCTACACCAGGAAGGTAGTAACTCATATGTTAAAACAATTTTCTTGCTTGCCAAGGACAGGGAAAGCATAAAGAGTTCCTCCTGTGAGCATGAAGCCCTCCTGTGCACAGACCCATTCAAAAATTCACACCCACCTTCTCTGCTCACATACTCCTGGCACAACAACCACACCAAAAATGACTAGACATAAGTCTATCCCTTCTATTCCCTAGCTCCTTTTCACTAGGAACTAAGACAGTGTGGTGCAAGGAAGATCAGAGGCTGTATGGAAGTGGGAAGAAAGCTGTGCTCCCCACGAAGCCAGCACCTCCCAGGTTCCCACCTCCGGGAATGTACTTCTGTGCTGTACCTATACTCACCCCTACCTTAGTTAGGGGCTGGCCCCAACAACATGCAGAAAACAGGTGACAGTTGAACTTTAAAGCCATAAATCTTTTCTCACAATAATTGCACCACCAAGACTGATGGGACTAATCTGAAGAGCAAAGGGTTTGTGGGATGGTGTCACAAATCATGTTCCAGTGGTTCAAGGTGTAAGTATTTATGCAGAGGCAGGATTAACCTGAAAAGAATTTATCAATAGATAGAACTGCCAGAGGAAAAAAAGCCTCTCAGAAAGCAGATCCCAAAAGGAATAATGAGTTACTGCTGTTTAAGCAACTGCTGCTAGTGGCACCTTTGCCTTCTCTACATATAGGATAAATGAAAAAAAAAAGTATACAGAATACTAATACCATCAAAAAACTTCAAATACTGACTTCAGTGTGAGCAAGGACTAAATTTAGAATAGACATTTGAAGTTTCTTAGATACATTTTTAAAAGGGTGAACATGCTCCCTGAACAACAGGGAGCCAATATACACAGCTTCTGAAGAAACCAGGGCCTGAAATACATTAAACAGCATGACTAAGTAAAATATAGGCCCTAATACATATGAATTTTATTTACTTACAGTCTTTTTTTGGAGAGCAAAATGAATCGTACTTTTTAAAAACATATCCAGATGCATTTGGAAAAATATCTGTGGAACATTTTGTTTTTCTATTTATGCTGTGTTTATAAGGACACATTTGGAGTACCTAGGCACTTTGTTTTTGAAGCAGCATTTGTGGTTTCCACACAAATGATAAATTGATTCCACGTGAAGATAAAGCTCTCGCTCGGCACCTTCAAGTGCTTATGTATTTAGGATCATTGTTTTCAAATAACAGCAATTTAAAAGAAACTCTTGCACACGTTTTTGTTGGCAAAGTACTTTGAGATATAAGATTAGCCTTCTCATTACATTTATATTAGGTAATGCATAAGTTGTTACCAAATTAGTTAATTTAAAAACAAAGTGAAAGAAGGAAGCAAGTGAAAATGAGCAAATTACCTGTCTTGGGTAAAAATCCGTTTGAACTTGTTGCTGCTGACTCCTCTCCAGAAGGTGGGGATAGGAGAGCCTCTGTTGCATATCTTGTGTTAAACAATGCCCCAGGGACGCTAACGTGACAACCAGCCATCCTACATTTCTTGGCCTCTGTGCTTGGGCCATCATTTTACTTTGGCCCCACTGCGGACATACGCTGCTATCCCTTCGCTGCTCACCCGTTCCTTCTCTTATACACTCCCTTCTTCTCTAGCCTCTGACTCAGATTAATGAGGCTCTGTGCTGTGATGGGCCCCACCTTCAAACTTTATACGTGAGTCAAGTCGTACAGCACACATTACTGTTCCTGAGGTTAACAAGTAACCCTGCAGTTCCTGTAGCTCAATATATACCTAAGTCGGGGTGGGGCAGGCATCACCTCCTCCCTACCTACAGCAGCCAGACAGAGCTGGGTGATTAGAGCAGTAAATCACCACCTGAGTAACGCTGAATAAACATACGGGGCTTACCAACTGCCCAGGTGAGTGTCTTGGTCACTTCCTTTGGCTTTGTATTTCCACCAGGTTACATTAAAAAAACCCAAACGCTTGGTTTATCAAGGCAGTATGTTGAAAGCAATGCAATGGCACTAGTAAGTTCAGTCAATGTTCATCAATTTGTGTGTGGTACAGAACACCAAATGTATGAAAAAATAAAAAATATTTCCAAAATGGTATTTGAGAGATGATGAATAGCTGCCCTGAGCAGTGGATGCACAAATGAAATGTAAGCCAGACATACATATTTTTGTTCACTCTCTCTGCAGCTGCTCCAGTCTAGATATTATTCGTTCATTCTCATTTCAAAAAACTTTTGCAAGGTTAGTACAGCAATTGTTGCTTTATAGTAACCACCAACCATTTTCTGAGAGCAATTTCTCATATTTTGTGCACTTTGCATACTGCTTATCTCTCCAGTACTTTATTCTGCTGCACTGGGTGCTTACACATGGTAACAGTCAAGCTCTAACCTAAGCAAAAAGACAACCAAAAGAATTACAGCTACAGGAACAGCATCAGGGACAGGATATACAGCTGTGGTTAGGATTTCACCAGTCTTTAGGTAACAGTATTACTTTGCCATGTTTACATTATCTTTCAAAAAGTATCTCCAAATTTTTTTTTTTGCAAATATGTTAATTTCAGATTTCAAATACTTTCCTAGAAATATAGTAGAATTATCTAGGTTCATGCTACTTCCCTTGGACCCAGCTAAAATAAGGAACACCAGGAATCTTCTCCACTGTCTATGATCTCACAAACTTTGATCAAGTCAATACTGCCCTTCTCTCCATTAAGGTATGTGTTGACTGAGATTATTCAGCCTCTCAGAGGGCACCACAGAAGAATCCATCATTATAGTGCCTTACACATGTAAAATGACATTCAAAGCTCCACAAAAGCAATCACGAGTTGAATAACTCTACAGTGCTTCTTAGACAGCGAAAGCACTTGAGCCATTGAAAGTGCACAGGCTTACAAGAAGCACGCTTAATTACTTTAATAACTAGCCTGTTCCTCTAACGAACTGCAGTATGTATAGCTGCAGGCAAGACAGAAGATAATGGTACTGTATGGAGGCAAACGTTTCCTACCTGACATGAGTCACCGGTGTACTCCGGAGGGCAGGAGCACGTCTCTACACTGTACGCAATGCTGCCGCTTCCTGCACTGGTGGCTTCTTCCAGCCCAACCTCACCGAGCGTCAGCCGCTGAGTCTCCGTGAAGTAAAGGCCTCTGATGTGTAAGCCATCCAGTCTGGACAGGACTATCATGAGTTCCTCTCTGGATACAGGGTTATTGCTGCTGGCATGCCTGAAGTTTCCCTGTGCATTAAGGGTACAAAATGAGCACAGCCCTGCAGCTTCTTAAAAAGAGTATCTGCAAAGAAGACTGGAGGACAGGAAATGGGAGAAAAGATCCATTGGCACCTTGCAGTGCCAATCGGAGTGGAGTGAAATAGGGGCCAGGAAAATAAACACAGAATGGGTGGAAAAAAGAATAACGAGCATAAAAATGGATGTTGCCTTTACTTTGCAAGCTATGTATGTCTTTGAGGTATTGAGAAGTGAAGAAGCCTGTAGGTTCCTTTTCAGTCATCCAAATTTCTTTGAGATATCACCCTCCGAACCATAAAAGAATGGAGGAAAATGCTTTTACTTCTAAGGTAAGTGAAGTCTTAGAAATCAAATCTTTCAGGGATGCCTTCACATGCTGTCTTGCTGCTAATGGATGCAGCATTACTGAAAATGGAATGTGGCTTGAAGAAACATCTTTTTTGCCTATATATGAGAGAGAAATAAATAACCAGTCTGATCTTCTGAGCACAGATTTAAGGTAGGAATAATCCCTGTTAAATTCACCTACCTGAATGCTGGACACCCATTCTAAACCAGATAACTAGACACCTAACTAGACACCAAGGAAAACAGATACCAGTTCATTCCATCCCTTTTAAGTACAGTCTGAGGCTGCAATGAATCATCTTCCATTGATGACTGATTCAGTATTACTCCACTAGCCCTGGAGAGGAGTTCTAAGGGCTAAATTGGACAAGATGCCTAGCTCAGAGGTGCCAAATTTAGGTGACATGAACCAGAACCCAGGTTCAATGTGGCAGTAAAGAGAGAGAAAAAATGTTGTTCATATTTAAGGTCTACAATATTTAAGTTTATATTCACTACCATTATCAAGTATTTGGTATTTCTGCACATATTAGCTGTGTATTTATACTACCTGTGTATTTTTTATGTGCCACTGGGAAGAAAAGAGAAGGCCCTTCCTTCTTCAGTTCTTACCTCAACCAGCTGCACACGCCCGTAATATTGACGATCAGGCAGTGGGTTGTTGGGATCCATATAAACAACTTCCATTTGATGGCCCTATGTGAGAATGAGGATGTAACATTGCTGTTTCACTACTTGTTATGGTAAAGTGTTCAGATGCAATAAAATTTGGTGAAACACATTAACCCTGTTCTTTGGGAGATAAAAACTAAGTAATACCTCTGAAAACTGTATGACATTTTGTCAGCAAAGTGTATAGTGACCACTGTGTTCTAGTGTCAGCAAGGTTTTCACTGTTTTTGCCTATTAACAACCTTGCTTTCAAGTAAAACATGAAGAGAATCAAATTAATGCTGATCAATTTTTACAGGAACTAGTTAGTACTTTTTATTAAAATGTTTTTGCATTTTCAAACATTATCCTTTGTATCCTGGTGCACAAGCAACTATGCATATTACTGTAGTACTTTACGAGGCATGTTTCCCAGTAAGAATCCTAAAATTCTGAATTAATATTTCTGACAGTCTGAGGAAATAAGCCTCCCCCTCCCCCCACCTTGTGAACTTCAACAAATAGCCAAAGATTTTAAATTTTGGCCACAAAGTGGTTAAATTTAAAAACTGTTAACCTCAAATGCATTTTTATTTCAGTCCCTTGAAGTCTTAAAATTATGCTTAATTTTATGCTGAAGAAA
This sequence comes from Corapipo altera, assembly GCF_003945725.1. Lineage (NCBI taxonomy): Eukaryota > Metazoa > Chordata > Aves > Passeriformes > Pipridae > Corapipo > Corapipo altera. The sequence continues at coordinate 2,114,476 of NW_020884879.1, read as the reverse complement.
ATTCTCATAGAAAATGAGACTAATTACACATGGAATTCAGGGCATCTTTTGCAGAGACCAGGTCATACTTGTTGTCAAGTGTGTAAAGCACTAATTAATTTTTTTTCCACAGGTGCACTTTACAGAGAAAATCCTATTTCATGTTTTTATTTGCTCTCAAATCAGTTATGTTTAATAACATGTTACTTTGGCAACAAAGACAGATGTGTTGATGGCTTTAAGCAAAATGCAGTAAAATCACTTTTACAGAAAAATAGCAAGTTGCTACTAAAGTTAAGTACACTATAGGAGCAAAATTTGCCATAGTTGTCAGGTAACATAAAAATCATGGTATTGGTGTTGCTTAAAACTAAAAATGGCATTTAAAAACTTACTGTTAGTCGTATATCAGGTCTCTTATTCAGAAGAACCATGCCCTCACTAGGTAAGCCAAAAGATTTCACTTGGTAACTTAGGAAGCCACCATATGAAGAAAGCTGTAGCAAAATGGACAAAAACAGAGATACCTGACTGCATTGTTGCTTGATATTAATGTAACTTTGTATTCCAGTTTACCCCTTCTTCCAGCACTGTAAATAAAATACTCTTTGCTTTTAGAAAAAATACAAAATAGTCTTGCTTGCAAGAAATTACTTTCTATTTTGTTTACTGTGTGTATCTGAGGTAACTTATGGAGCAGATACTGTTCTCTGAAAGGTTACCTACATCGTAAGGGCTTTTTTCAGACCTGGGTTCACACCGTGTGTGTCATGGAGAAATCACACGTTCACATGAACATTGTTCTCCCCCGATTGTGCAAAACAAATTTGGTGCATCAAGAGCAGACATCAGATTGATAACAAAAGTGGTAGTAAACCCCATGAACAGCCATAGACAAAAAAAAGTAAGAGTACAAATGTTTAAAGGTGGCTTTCATGGGCCAGCATTTTCTAAACTCTGCAAACATGAATGCAAGCAGGAAACCGTTGCTCTAATTTCTGGAGGACAGGACTTCTACTGGTATCAGCTCTGTTGTAAGCAGGCCAGTGCTGTAGGCTGAGCTGACACCACACTTCTTTTGGCTCAACTTCAGGTGACCACAGGTGGCCTCAAACTCAACTAAATACATACACTGCTGCCCAGAACAGACATAGGCAAGTATGTTTGAATCATCTGAGAAACAGCTTCCCTGGGTGGTGTATGAGTGACTCAGTACAGAACATATTGAAAAGAAAGGAAGCTCCAGGCACAACCTGGATAGTTTTTGTTCCAAGACAAGCCTAGAAGGAAGGTTTGTGGGTACTAGGTGAAATCACGCGTTTTGGAATGGATGTACTATTTTGTTTTGCACCCCTTGTCTTTTGCCCTTGTATCTTATGCTTGGTTTTGACATGGGGGAAGAACTACTTTGTCAGGTTTTGCTGTTCTACAGGTAAGCACCAGCCTTCAATCTACCCCTTTCCAAATACTTTGATGAATTACAAACAAAATACTGACATCTCAATACTAAATTTGTTCCTTGGATCACAGGGATGTAATTAATGTCAATTGCATTTTCAAAAGCATCATTTGGAACTTGGCTATATTTTGTCAACACAATCTAACCATCCTGTATAAATATTTTTTTTAGAAAAAAAACATAAGAAAATTAAAAGTATGCAAAATTGTTTCTCAATGATTTTTTTTTAAATGGGAAAATATTGGTCTTATAAACCACTCTCTGTATTCCAGATATATGGTATTTATTTTCTAACATTAAGAGTCATCTATTAAATAAAGTGTTAAAATACAAAAGAGCAGGAAATGGGGACAATGTGATCCAAATTTCTCAATGACTGTTAGTTTCTGCACTGCTATAGAATTTACATTTGATTCCCTTTTAACTTTTATACAAAAGACATAGATAGGAAAAAAAAATACACTCTGCTAAATATAAGTGTTACAGTGGAACTAGTTAAAAGGTTTAAGATGATGGAAAACAGGATTTATACCTCATCACACTAAAAAATGTCTGACGTGCTTTTGATCACATTTTCCGAAAGAGATGCTATCATTAGAAGCAGACCAAAACCTGACATTTTCAAAATACAGTAGTGTGAATAACTGGGAAATTTATGAGCTTGTAAACTAACAGCTAGATAGCATTTTGGGGGGACTTTCATTACTGTAGTATTGCCTGTGCTAAAATATACACTAACACACTGTGTTGAACTATTTTATTTACAGTGTTGTCATTGCAAATGAAAGAAAGTCATGGCAGGCCTAGGTAGACTGTGAAATGTAACATAAAATTCATAGCACTGATCTCAATAGCTGTGTTTAAAAAGGTTATTGCCTGTTTTATATCTTGTTATGGGAACAACAAAAGCCCTTTTGCTTCAACACTCTATGTGATAATGTATGCTTTAACATGAAATTTCTTTCAAAAATTATTTGCAAGCACTGAAACAAGAACCTCTATAACATTATCAAAAAGCACCCTAACTAAACATGCTGTTCAGCTGACATACGGCCCCCTGAGCATAGGAGAGTAGGATGAAAAGCACTGCTCTAATTTTTAAAATAAGGACTAAGAGGAACTTTAAAATTGTACCATCTTTAATGCTCTGGTGTCTATCCCATTTGTCTTCTCCTTTGCAGGATTACATCTGAAAAGCCTGTGTGTCCTATGACTGGCTAATAACTGCCGACACTGTCAGAGTTCAAAATGAGGAGAACCTAGACTCCAGGTCTGCAAGTCACCATTATCAAAGTCCCCCTGGTCAGTGTGATCCTTGGGCTGAGATGCTGATGGTACTAACTGTGAGAAAAAGACTGCTCCCATGCATGAGTTGACAAAACAGCAAGCAGTTCAAAGAACACAAAAGTTGGAAAACGATTTGTTGCTCTTCCTAAGCAACATATCAAATGCAAAAGGTTGGGTCTTTTTGTGTGCCACTGAGCACATAATCACCTTTTATTCTTTTGGAAATCTGCCCAGGACATACTCTGAAGAATCTAAAGGATTGACAAGCTCTAAGTGTTCTGGGTTTCAGAGTGGGCACATCAGCATGCTCTATGTGTTCTGGGTTTTGGAAAAGCAGCTGAAGGTGCCAGTTCCCTGAACCACAGCTTCTGACCCTACTGTTCACATAAAGACCTCTCTGGCACTGAGCAACACGATTAATTCTGTGTAATTGGTTATAATTTTAACACTGTACTCAGAAGTAAAATGTTGTGATTCCTGGCATGACAGGTAAGAGAAACAAGAATCTCGTGAGAGAAGAAAGAGAAAAGTATCTAAGAAAAACAGACTTTTTATCAAAAATGCTGGCAAAAAAATTAATTCCTGTTATTAAAACAGATGAGTTAGGTGGTATTTACCTTCTCTCCCAGGTAAGACGGTGGTGCTTTCCAATACAAACTATGCACAGAAGCAGGCAATTCTTGAACATCAGCCACTACACTATTACTGACTGGATTGAAAGTGACTGGAATGTCAATATTTTCATCCACTGCCTCCAAGCGCCAGTTTCTCATGTCCACAAACTAATGAAAAATACATAAAGGAAATAAGCTTGTCTCATCCTTTATTAAACTCTACCAGCACCAACTAATGAGAAGAAAATGTTTAGCCGCAATAATTACCCTAGCATGAAATGCAACCGCTTCAAAGTCAGTCTAAAGTTTTTGTGCAGTGGATGTTGCACAGACTTCAAAAGAGAGAATAAGTGGGACAGATGAGCCAAAGCTACTTGGGATGCAGGCATTTGGTTTGTCATTTGCAAACTAAATTCTGTCTCCGGTCCCAAGAAGACATACCCTTCTTGGGAGTCACCCTAGTCACCCTTGGAGGTGACTAGGAATTTTGTACACAAATTCAAGGACATAATTTGGAGGTGCTTTCTAAAGTCCATTCCAAAATCAAACCCGAGACACTAACCTAAAAGACAGAGTTTGGGGTTGGTCATGGTAGGTGCAAGGTACAAGGGAGGGGACATGGGATGATATTTCAGAGAGTCAGGCAATGTAGCCTAATATTCTGGCTCTTTAATGCACATTTTATGACTGTTGTTTCATGAAAGACCATGCATCTTGTTATTTATCATTAGAACACGAGAAAGAGTGCATAATGAATATGTACCAGAACAATAATACAAAAAGCTAAACTTGTTGCCTAAAACAATTTTTGGTGAGGATAAGTAATCACTAAAGGAAATTTTCCTAAAGCAAATGGAAGTTTGCTGCTGACTTCACTGAGGACAGACTTTTATCCTTTGCATGAAAACAGCAAAGAATCACTGGATTGCATCTAGTCTATGTCTAAACCTTCACTAAACTCTTCATCCATGATTCTAGCTCTGCTTCTCTCTTTTTCTTTCTCTTGCATTGTTTCGAGCAGCTCTTGCTTTTTTCAGTCGTTAGCCATCTTACCATTCATTTATGCTACTAAAAATTGATCTTCATTTCTCACCCTTGATGTTCTTTTATAGGGAGGGAAGAAAGACAGTTTTTACAATCTGTAGAATCTGTCTCACATTTCTGAAGTTTAAAAATGTATCTATGATATAGACAAGTAAAATGGCACGTGCTTATCAAAGCATCTTGAAGGAGACCATTGACTTTAATGATGACATGGAGTTTGAAGATACAGCAAGGAAGATAAAGGCCAGCTCAACTTCAGTCCAACTAGTGATTTGTAAACAAACAGATAAAAAGGGCCATTTCTACCAAAAGGCACTTTCAGACCACACCTAGGTTTTAAGAAGGCTGCACTAAATCCGAACTATTGCTTGGAGAATATTTCTTATCCTTAGAAATGTCTTTAATGGAATAAATGTGGGTGCATGATAGAAAAGAAATAAACCTATTGGATACACCTTGGTTCTACGACGATTCGTGCTGCGACAGTTGCTGGTTGCCCCAAAACAAAAGCAAGAGGTACATCCCCTGGGATTAGAAGGGTCCAGATAAAAGGATCCTGGTCGGCAAGTATCACATGCTGCACCTTCAACATTCTCCTGTTAAGGCATAGTTCAAAGAAATCTCAGTGCTTTCCTTTTGGTTTGGGTGAGGTACTTATTTAAATGTATGGAAACATGAATGAAAATGTGAGATTCTCTAGCTAGACCATATTCCAAATGCAAATAAAACTGTCTTGGAGACTATCTTATGAGCTGTCTTTCCAGTTTATAAAGTGAACCACAGAATAATAAATATTAGTCAGAGGCAGCTGGTAACTTCTCTGCCAAAAGTCTCCCACTGGCTTTTGCAACCCTACTATATAAAAGGTTGCCTGTGAAAGTTCACATTTATCACATTTAATTATGCAGATCAGAACAAAAGAAGATTTCCTGGCTATAATGATGTGGTAAAATGTCAACTGACATAACATGGCTAAAAAAAGCACGGGACCTGGTTAACATCCAGAAGTCAAGATGCAGACTGATAAAACAGATATGTGCAGGGTACAGACTGCTTCAGTGAATCGATGGACATGTACTCTGCAGCTCTTTAACATCCTGCAATAGCTAAGACCATCTGTACAGCTGACAGATATTGAAGTCATTAAAAAATGGCATCTAACGCTACCATCATAACGTGTGCACATACTGCAAGGTGTTATATTTTTGTACAGCTGCATTTAATTTATAATAAAACTTAATGATAAACTCACTTCATTCACCCCATTAAGCATGAAATAGTCACTGATTTGCAAATGATGCTTGTGTGTGTAGAAGTAATTTGATTTATCTGACCTTGCAAAGACAAATTCCTGTCTGGGGGTTGCAAACATCTGGCTCTGTTCCATCTCTGTTACAGCTACATGGCACACAGTTAGGGAAACCGTAAGTTCCAGGAGCACACTGATCACACTGACGTCCTTTTATTCCTGGTTTGCATCTTTATCAACAAACACAGGGAAGAGGAGGGAATCAATAGGGGAGGCAGGAATGGAGCAAGGGAGGGAAGATTAAAACAACAGGCAGGTGGATCTTTGAAGTGATTGCACGGCTATGACACAACTTTATGACTTCCACATACAAAAAGCAGCACTTTAGTATTGCTCTCAGATTTTAATAGTATGACATTTGAAATGGCCCTGCAACTGCCTAGGAATGGATTTGATTTTGAAGGATAAAAATGCTCACAATAGAATTAGACTTCTGTAGCTATTCAGTGCTTGCAGTGCAGAACTACTCCCTCTGTACACCAAGGTGTAAAACACGGATGCTGAATATAGGTAAGTGGAGCTGGAACAAGATTTACGGCTGGAAAATGTGACTGGGCATTATTCAAGGCATGCACCTGCTAACAAAAAGGTGAAGAATTGTGGGCATATGATTAATTACAGAGACTTCAATCTTCCACAAAGCTTGGGTTAGTTTACAACTGTTCAGAAGGTATAAAATCCATTTTGCTCATAGCAAAGGCTGAACATCTTGAATTTTCCATATCCCCTCCAAATGCCTGAAAAGAACAGTGAAGGAAACCACTCATGCATTGTTTATAATGCACATAACTCAAACTTACTTGCATTGCCCATTGGTTTTTTCACATTCTGGGCTTGAAACATCAACAACTCCTCTTTCTGAGCAGTTGCAGCTCTCACAGCCAGCAAGAGGGTGGTAGCTGAAGTGATGTTTCTCGCACACTTCACATTTTGGTTTCACGGTTCGTGGAGGGCAAATGCATTTACCAGTCACGTCATCACATAGACGCTGCCCGCAGTTGCATACTAGGTCAAAGAAAATGCTCTACAAATCAATTCCATCTCATCTTACAATGATCAACTCTTATTGGACTTGCATATGAAACAAACACACACAACATTTATATAGAGAGAACATGACTCTTTTCTTTCACTAGTTTAAAGCTCAGGGCTATAGAAACCAACTATGTGACTGCAACAGTAGTTTCAAAGAACAGGTTTAGTGCTTGGTTCTTTTCCACCAATTGGCTGCTTAACTTCACCACAGGCATTGTTAATCACTCGCCACAACTTATAAGGATTAAATGACAATAGTTTTGGTGTTAATCACACCCCTTTTATAGAGCAATATTTATAAACATCAAGTGTAATATCTGGGAAGGTAGCTGAGGACTGTTGGTGTAATCTGTAGATCTGCTGATGTTATTAACATCAGAATATGAGGAATTAGGAATGCTGTGTCTCTGATTATCTATGGGAAAACCTGAAGGTACAAAATGGGATTAAACAATAATAACGTGGAAATGATTCAGCAGTAAGTGTAGAAAAAATCCATTTCACTCAATAGTGACAACATGGATTTTAACCAGTTTATCTGTAAACCTATTACACCTGATAAGACTACACATGCAAAGGCACACCTCATTGTGAACTAGGTGTGTTTTAAGGGAATGGGGTTCCTTCTGCCTTAAACTGAAAGCTATGCTATAGTAAAGTCAAGATGGCTCTATGAGCCTCTCACAGGATTAAGCCCTACAAAGAAAAGCAAGGCTGTGGTGCATCTGCAGTAAATTCAGAGGATTAAATAAAAGGTCGTGTCAGGTGCTGAACAAGCCTGAGCATGTACTTACACTTGCAAAATGGGAATCCATAGTAGCCGGTTTGGCATCGGCTGCACTGACGACCGATGACATTAGGCCTGCAAATACATTGTCCTCCCAGGGGGCTGCACGTAGGGCTCGTGGCACCTGCACTGTGGCAGTTACATGGCAGGGCTCCGTTGTTGTAGGAAGCCACTAGTGACCTTACAGAGTCCTTACAGAAGGCCGATGATCCCTCTGGGCTATTAGAATTGAAATATAAATCATGTAAGTTCTGGCACTTGGGAACTGTTATGAGTGCTTTGCAGTGGTTCAGTAAATTAGGGTCCTGCCTTTCAAACAGTTTGACATAAGGACAGCATCAGTACACATGCAAGGGTGTATTTTAACTAAATTAGTGCTGAACAGCTTTGAACATGCAGGTAAAAAATTTTTTTCAAAGCAAGTGCGTGTATTAGTTATATCAGTTCAGACATGCCAAGCAAAATACCAAATACCAAAGATGGAAATACCAAAGACAGAAAGATGACATAGATTTTCCTCTTTTGTACAGTGAGCAATAAAGCTCTACCTTTGCATTGCATTTGCAATAGAAAGTCATGGAAAAGTGACTCATGGAAGTTTAATGGGCCAGCATAAGCCATGAAGAGCATTTTAATGTAGGGTAATGATGGTGATTTTATACATCTCTTTAATACACAGTAAAAGTAATATTATTCCCAGTTTGTTGTCAATGTTCAGTTTTTAGAAAGTGATGCTTACTCAATATAAAAACTGTTTCCTCCACATTGGCTGATAAAATCAAATGACTTGTCCACTGTCTTTTTGTCAAGTATTTTGTAACTGTAGGTGTCTGCTGGAACAACTAAGATATTTTCCTTAAAACAACAAGAAAGCTAAATTGTACATTTCAGAGAAAAACAAAAAGAACAGGCTAAGGCATTTAAATGTTGCTTCACTATATATTCTGGATTTTCCCAAAACCTGTAATATTTTAACCAAAAAAAAATAGGAAAATACACTTCCCATGTTCCCCTCAAAGTTGTGATTCTACAAGGAGTGTAAAATAAAAACATTGTATAGTATCTTAAAAATTAAAAATAAAACCAAACCAGTGCAAAAGATCCTAAAAATCTTAAACACAACATTAAAAAATTAATATTGTTGGCTTTCATCTTTGCATCTATCTCTAAATGAATGATGAAACTGAAAACAGCATTTTCAAGTACATTTATGTAATAAACATACCAGAACGAGCATTTTTCCATCCGGTATCATCACTGTAACAGAGACCTTGGGTTCAGAAATGTCAAGCTCAATCTGGTTTTCTGCAATCACCTGATCCCGACAGCCAGACATATGGGGGCAGAATGAAGCCTTGAAGGTACCTAGAAGGAAAAACAAAACCAAGGTTGTGTGGAAAGGTTTTGTTTGCAGGGGGCTACTACAGTGGGTTCTATGAAAACCTGCCAGAAGCTTCCTCCATCTCCAACAACCAAAGCCAGTCAGATCCAAGACAGACACCCCACTGGCCAAGTGCGAGGCTCACCATGATAGCGCCTCTGGGATAACTTATTTAAGAAAGGGGAAAAATAAACCTGCACAATGGCAACTACTGCCAGAGAGAGGAGTGAGAACATATGAGAGAAACAGCTCTGCAGACACCAAGGTCAGTGAAGAAGGGGGAAGAGGTGCTCCTGGTGCCAGAGCAGAGATTTCCCTGCAGCCCATGGTGAAGACAGATAGGTTGTCCCCCTGCAGTGCATGAAGGTCTACAGTGGAGCAGAGGTCCACCCACAGCCCAGGAAGGAACCCATGCAGGAGCAGGTGGACGCCCAAAGGAGGCTGTGATCCTGTGGGAAGCCTGTAGTGGAGCAGGTTCCTGGCAGACCTTGTGACCCTGTGCAAGGGACCCACACTGGAGCAGTTAGTGAAGAACTGTGGCCAATGGGAATGAGTCATGTTGGAGAAGTTGGTGGAGGACTGTCTCTCATGGGAGGGACCCCACATTGAAGCATGGGAAGAGTGTGAGGAGTCCTCCTTTGAGGAGGAAGGAACAGCAGAGGCAACCTGTGAGGAACTGACTGCAGTCCCCATTCCCTGTTCCCCTGTAGCACTTGGGGTAAGAGAGAAAACTGGGAGTAAAGTTGAGCCTGGGAAGAATGGAGGGGTGGGGGAAAGGTGTTTGAAGATTTGGGTTTATTTCTCATTATCCTACCCTTATCTGATTGTTAATAAATTAAGATAATTTCCCCAAGTTGAGTCTGTTTTGCCTATGATGGTACTTGGTGAATGGTCTCTCCCTGTCCTTATCTCCACCCACAAGCCTTTTGTTATATTTGCTGTCCCCTGTCCAGCTGCGGAGGGGAGTGACAAGAGTGGCTTTGGTAGGCACCTCATGTCCAGTCAGGGTCCACCCAGTGCAGCTCCATACACCAAAATGCTGAGAAAGAAAAAGGGTTAGATGAAATTCAGATACTTACCTGACCACACACGTCCTGCATCCACACGGACTTGCACAGGGAACACCGGGTGCGCCGTCTGATAAAAATGCACTACAAATATGTATCTGCCCAAGTGGGGCACTCTGCCGTCCAAGGTAATCTGGTTCTGGAGAAACACGAACAGCTCTGATATTATATTTGTTTTGTGAAATATACTTGATTTTATCAGCTGTGCTCAGTGCCACCTATCTGCAGTAAAAGAGATGAGACTTAGCATCTCTCAGCAAGTTAAGTATCTTGAAAGAACAAGGCATTACAACTGCACACTCTGTTTGCCTGCCAAGCACATCTAACATTCTTCTGCAGTCTGTGAGACTACTGCATAGTTTGGAAAGAAGCTGGATTTTTTTTTCTTTTCGTATATTGCCTCTGTGGCTTATTCAGCCTGCAACATTTGGATCATATCACATCATTCAGTTTTGACACTATTATAGTGTTTCATCTATTTAACTTTACTAACAACATACTTTGTGATTTATGAAACAGAAGTTTCCAGAATATGAGATACCTGTAGTGGTGTCAAGGTGACTCCCTTAACTGAATCAGCAGGTGAAGGGGTACTGAGTAGATCATAGAGTATATTCTTCTGTACTTTGGAAATTTCCCCATCTTTGAACGCATCCAAAACCAAAGCTGCTGGCGGAGTTTCATAAACTGAGGGAATGCAAGTTGCACTAAACACAGAATTATAGTAATTATTCTTGGGGCCAGGAGAATTTCTTAAGCATCATAAGAGGAAGAGCTGTTGGCTCAGAAAAGTCAATATATTAGATTGTATTACAATTAATAATGCAATAATAACTCCTGTTCCTATTTGGATTCTATATAAATGATTGGAAAGTAATTGAAAACAAGAAATACAGATTTAACTTATAAACGGGTAAGTGTACATTAACTGACTTTATTCACTCAAAATTTCCCTAACTTTAAGTCTCAATGGAAAGTGTTAAGGAAGAGGAAACTTAAGGGAACTAGGAGTGTTAAAAATTAAATACATTTTAGTTAATTCAGTTAGTTACATTCACTGAAATCTGTACTAATATTGAATTCTCAGTTCTACAAACATTTACATAGGTGTATCCTTTAAACACACAAGTTTTCCCACTTAAATACTTAGAAGTTAAGTATATACTCAAATATTTGTAGAATTGGAGCCAAAATAAATAACAGTAATCATTGAAAGCATCCTTATTCATTGACTGCTGTATTTAACTATTTCTTCCTTGGCATATTTAATTCTGAAGAACTCGACTGAGACAAGAATTTTCCAAACTGCAGTATAAAATGCTTTTGGGCATTTCCTGATAGTATTTATTTACTCCTCATAAGTACTCAACAGACAATGATTAATCCTTGCTCAAGACAGGCCCAGAACTAGAACGGCAAGGATGTCTCAGGGCCAGAACTGAGATGTGTTTGCCAGGCCTGTGTGGGAAATCATGTGCAGCATCCACTTATAACACTGTTAAAATGAGACAAAACTCTACTTCTTTCAACTTGGTGAACTTAAACACTTTCAGGAAAGCAAAAATGCTTGCCAGATAATAATAATAAAAGAACATAAACATACAGTAAACTATGCAAATATAATGAGACTAAAAAAAACCAACACAAAACCAAAGTAAAAGGTATAAGTTTCTACATTAGCTTTATTTTAAATCATGTTTTTCACCCAGCCTCTTTCCTCTGTTTTACTCAGAATATAAATGCCCAGATTTGCAAAATACCTTTGGTGCAAGGACAAGTATCTTCAGTCTTAGAAAGCTGCTCTCAGTGGTAACACTCCAAACAGGAGAATCACAGCGGTGATTCAGCGCTATGCACGCTTGGAAGCCAAGGACAGTCACATGCTTTTATCCAATTTGCCATCCGGAGTTTTCTGCATTCTATTTCAATTCAACTATTATACTAGAAGCTAGTATAACTATTAGACCTAGTCACCAACTCTTTCTGCCTCTTAAGTCCTGCAAATGACATTTTTACTTTGAGGCCCTTCCCACTGCCAGATCAGTAGGAAGAAAGGCTTAACAGTAGCATCACGAGGGACATCCTGGGGAGTGCGACAGGCACTGAAATGTGGAATTCCCTAATTTGGAAGCTGCAGTGAGAGTTTCTCTGTGTCCCAAAGAATAAAAGATGGAGGGGGAAGAGCTTCAATAGGACAGAGTAAAGGCTCTGTGGAACCCAAACCTGACCGCTTGGGAAGTGAGGGTTCAGGTTCAGATCTTCACAGCAAGAGAAGAGCCATCAGCCTGGGTCAACCAAGCAGTATATGAGTCCTCTAATTACTGGTCCTATAAAGCATAAGGAGAAGAGGGATCACCTGGCACTGCTGTGCAAAGTGAATGATAAGGACACACCTCCCCTAAGGGCCCCACAATGAAATGGACAAGGGAATGGCTTGTTTGTGAAGTGGGGGTTTACATATTGAATAATTTGATGCTGCCAAGTTGAGCTGGTGGATTTGTGTCTGGAAAGGCATCACATCCCCTACCTAGTGAAGATTAAAGCCATTTTGGACAGCTGAAGCAATGAGGTGCAGAAGAAAACTCCAGAACAGTAAGCATTTCAGGTCATGAAAGCAGCAATGTTTCTCCAGCTCTGACACTTATCATACTAAATGGCATGTGAAAGATGCATATTTTCTAACACATCAGCACTTGTTATTTCAGATAAGCCAGGAAAAGGCTGGTATTAACAAAATACTGTTCAAAGACTGTCTGGGTTAACACTAACACTGCAGCTTTTTCACAAATATTACTTCGCAAAAGTGGCCTAAAAATCAGCTGTGGGTTGCTGAGCAAAAGAATTAGAATATCATTTAGTCTGCCTTTCAAGGTCATCTTCAGGTAATAAGAAGGGTAAAACCAAGCAAGTTACCTTCCATCACGGGTACTCCTGTATGCAGCTATGCACTGTACTTTAGGATCCACATATTCTGGAGAAAATTCTTCAGCTGATATAATACAAACCTTGTGCTGTAAAACAAGCACAAAGTACAATTAACTATTAATATCGTAAATAACAGAGGCAGGCCTGACTGGGAAGGATGAAGCCTAATTTTAGTATGGGGAGATCTGAGCCCAAAGCCATGTTCTGTCATGGACCTCCCAGAAGACTCTGGATCCCTTTACCTCCCTGCACCTCAATGCCTCAGGGTTAAATAGCATTTTTCTGTCCTTCTCAAGGAAGGCTGTTCAGAAGTTAAACAACCAAAACATAACTATGTGTGTGGCAATGGGAAAGACAGAAGACCAAATCACAAGGTGAGAAGCTAGGCAAGGAATGAACAGAGGTCGGAGGGAAAAGCCCTCGTCTGTGGTGTTAGACTTCTGGACCCTGGGTGAATTCCTAGACTCTTTCAAATGCAGGCACAAACACTTGCTCGCACAAAGTCCATAGGAGTGAGTTTCAGTGACACCAGGATTTCTCCAAATAGATTCAGAACTTATTTCAAAAGAAACAAGACCTCACACTATTACTGTTTTTTTTTTTTACTAAAACTCAACATGAACAAATGAATCTGTGGTAGTCCCGCTGTACCCATGGTGGTAAGGACATAAGGGAAGGCTTGTGGGTAGACACAACAATATGCACTAATAAAATACATAACAAAATACACACATCCGAGTTACAGAACTTGTGCATGGACTACTTGAAAAGAAGATAAAAATGTCTGACAAGCAGTAAGATAGCTAGCACCAAGCATCAATGTAAATTAAAATTGCATAAAGGGAATTCATTAATACGCAAAGTGATTCAGTTTGGAAGCAGGTCCTAAGGGTCTGTGTTTTAGCTGTATGACCATGGACTAGAGTACTAAAAATACCTTTTCCTGGGCAGCCAACAGTTTGCCTGTCCTGCATGTAACAACCCACAGGGCTCCAGCCCATCACAGCAGAACAAGAGTAGACCCTGAAGCTTTGAGCAGTGTTTTATGAGTGGCTAAAAAGTTAGTGCAAAAGACAGCTTGTCTGCATCAGTACGAAATAAAGACTATCAAGCTGTAAGACCCTCTTGATAGATGACCTCAAGAACCCTATTTCCTCCTTATTTAGACCTCATTTCTGAACTCCAGCACTGTGGGTGGTTCCCCTTTCCCTCTCTGGGCTACATGACAGGGGATCACACAAGGGTTTTTTAACTCCAGTGCTGCTGACATTGATGATTAGTGTCTATATAAAACAAGCCCTTTTCTTCCACCTTCTTCCTATCTTTTGCTAAGTGCAGTCTTTACAATTAACATGGAGAAATATTTCCTGTATCTCAGAAGACTATTGAAATTTATCTTGCAGTAAGTTATTCAGAGAATTAAAATTAGAATTCAGAAATAAAAACAGAGATTCTTAGCACAAGAGACTTCCATGTAGAGATACAGACTAATAATGTCAATGCCTTTTGGACATGGATCTTGTTAACACAGCAATTGCTGCAGGGAGCTAACAGACAATTTGAATGGTATTTGTTCACACTGAACACTCTCCCATGAAATGAAGAAAGCACGCATCAGCTGTTAATCCTAATAGTTCCACAAAACTACTCTTTGTTATTGGCTGGGTTTGAACACTAGATTTTAACAAACCTTGTGTTTCTGAAATGGAAAACAGAAACAACACAGAAGAAGATGCAGTGTACAGTAAAGTGTATTCCTGGTGTGGCCAAAAGAGGTCAGTGAAGGCTTTTTATTCAAAATATCTAAAAGCTATATGACTAATGAATGCATTCATTACCTGAAATATATACATTACTATCTGAATTTTGTAAGAGACAGAGGAAACTCCCACATGGGTTTTGAGGATTTAGAAAAAGTGAAACATAAGGAGAGAAAATGAAAGATTAAATACAAAAGCTACCAGAACATTTATCATTTAAAGTTTATTCATAGAAGAGAAGGGGGAACTGAAATAAAGCACAAGAGAGTTGGAAAAATCCTTGCCAGTAAAGGCAAAGTTCTGTTTATCTTTGAAACTGGTAAGTTTGCCTCAGCATTCTCTACGTATATATAAAGCATATCTATTCAGGTACCTA
Organism: Corapipo altera; assembly: GCF_003945725.1. NCBI lineage: Eukaryota > Metazoa > Chordata > Aves > Passeriformes > Pipridae > Corapipo > Corapipo altera. The sequence goes on along the minus strand of NW_020884879.1, from coordinate 2,099,453 downwards.
ATATACATAATTTTAAACATTACCTTACAGAATGTGAACACAGAGAGACAAATATCTCTCTTTACTCACTCAGGGAACAAATATTACAAAAAGCAAAAGAAAATGGCAACTTACCAAAAGAAAATTAACTGATGATGCCTTAAGATGTATCTTTGTGTCTGCTAGAAGGTCATAGGCTGCAACGCGATTCCTGTCATCAACTACAACACTGCGACAAAGGAAACTGAGACAGAAAGCAGGATTAAGGACGAGTCTGCAGGCATTGCCACGTTGTTTAGGCTGTCACTTAGCATCATTGCCTGGCTTTTGGCTAGCCACACCACCAGTACCTAGCCACCCTGCTGGATGATAACTAACCTACCTTTGGCCATTGAGGAACATACAGTATCCTCAATAGTGAGACAAAGGATTTACCACACACAAAACTGCTTGTCTAACCTCTGTGTTGTCTTAGCCAGAGCCAAAGCCTCCAGACCTCAGCTCAGATATCCATTTGAGCTACTGGTTTAAGTAGGATGTGGACAGACAGATGCACATACATCCTACCTGTAGAGGTTTCCACACTGTGTAACATGGTGTGTAACTGAAGTTCTGTGCCCAGATCGTGATCCTTGAGGTGCCAGTACACACCAGCTGCTTTCCACTACTGGCATGTGCCACTGATAATGTGGATCAGCAGCTCTTGCCCACACAGTGGCAGCTAGGCGGGTGCTGATTTTCGGAAGCTACAGTACACTGAGATACTCCTCAATACAACTGAAAAAACGTAGGTTTGCCCCTTATCGAGCATCTTCAATTGGCTGCATATGTTTGGTACAGACAAACACATACTAAGAGGAAGAGTCTTGCTAAAGCCTTTGAACTCTGCCTTGTTCCGGGAGCATGATTCCTGCACTTGCCAAAAGTTCTCTTTTGCTAAAGAGAAGTCATACAAGGCTCTGACTTCTTTTCTTTCTTCTGCACTTCCCCTCAGGTAGGCCAGCCAGCATGCCACAGATGAGGAGATGTAATCACCATATCACTGCTTCTCTATTTCTCCTCTACAAGCCAGAGGATGTGGAAGTTTCACTTTTACTTCAAGCAAAGATTAGAAATAAGGGCAGCTCAGGGCTTAAGAACATTTAATAGTAGGGAAATATAGGTCCCTTATTTGTGATTCACCGGAAGCTTGCAATGTTTTATTCTCTTACAATGTTTTACTGAGAATAATCAAGCTCTTAAGAAGCCCTGGCACAATATATTCCAGATTCTACAAGTTACTCTTCTCTGTATGTACCTCACTACGTCATTGCTTGATTTATTTTTTATCAGAAGAGACTTGTACCTTCCCGCTTAGGAAAGATGACACAGCAGCTTACTTGCAATGTGCCCGTTCATTTCATGCAGAATGGCCACAGAAGGGATTTGCTGCATTGCTGTGTTAAAGTAGCAAAGGCTTCCTCTGTATTTTCATGAGCAAGTTCTTAATGTATCATATGAACAAACAAGTATGTTCAAAATTAGCCCATAAAATGTGTTTGGAAAAAAACCCAAAAAACAATAAAATGGAAGATTTATTACACACAGTTTGGGGCTCAAAGTGTTATATAACAGGCTAAAATAAGAGCTTTCCCCAGCAATAACCTGACAAGGTCACTGCTTCACATAGCTCTGCTCTGTGTCATAAACATGCTGATGAAAATGATTTTTCTTACTGAGCAATTTCATCCTGAATATCCCTAAGCCTCCATTCTGCCAAACAGTTGGCTCAGGGGAAAACTGGATACATGTCCATAGTCCCCTGGCACTGGGCAGGCTCTCCCAAAGGCTCAAAATAAGCTGAAGTGCTCAAGTGTTAAAGACAATCTCACCCAGGACAGGCAAAATCTCTTGTGCAGAAGCATCTGCAGTAACCTCATCAGTCAACAAGGATAAAGAAGCATTTGGCTGAAGACCTTGCCTACAGCCTAACAGTCAGAGGATGGCTACACTCAGAATTTCAGAGACTTTTATACTTCTGCTTCAGCAAATCTTGTTAGAAACAGTGGGAATACCCTTGTAAAACTGGCTGCTACATTTTTTATAGCCAGAGTCTTTGGATACACTTTTAACTACACAAAAACAGTGCAGGCCACTGCAACCAATGGTGATGCTCTTTCACTGGACTTGGAGATTAATAATTTATAAGTATTTATGAATGTATATAAAAAAGTAATCCTTTGTATATGAAAATAGTTCACTGAAGTAATAGCAATATTTAATGAGCTGATTACACAGAGAGAATTAAAATCTGTACAAAATCCACAGAATCATTCACTTGCTTTTAAATCACCCTACAATTTGAACAATCCACACAGTAAAATGGATTCCAATATATTAAAAGTATAATTATATCCCAAAAACTTATTTAATCATTTAGTAATTACTTCTGAAATTCTTACCTGTATTTACAACTATATATTCTCACTCTGCCTTCAGTGATGGGTCCAGGGCTATGTATTATGACCTCTGCATTGTATAACCAATCCTCTTCATTCGCATATTCAAAAACCAGAACATAGCGACCGACTTGAGGAACATTTATGGTCATCTCTAAATTGATCTGGGTCAAAATAATTGAAAAATACAAAAGCTGTTAAATTTTTCACTTCCTTTTCTTGCAGGAAGCTCCCATTTCCTGCTCTCCAAGCCAACTGGTCAGCATTACTCCAGGGCCAATCCTGTAATGGCTCAACAGAAGACACTCAGCAGAATGTAAGTAATGCTTATAAATATCACTTTGTCTACTAATAAAAGTCAAATTCAAGAAATACCTGCCACTATAACAGTTCTAGGAAGGCTGTAAAATAACTCTGGAAAATGAGTTTATTACTATTTCTCTTCTCCCCAGTAGAAAGGGAGGAAAACAATGACGCTAAAATTTTGTCACCATCGTCTCTAAGCTATCTTTAACAACATATAAAAATGTAGTTTACTTCTCCACTGAAAAAAACATTTCCAGGAACACAAAATTCCTACTACAGCAGTGCTGTATATTGATTCCCTACAATGAGTGAAAGCATCTTCTCTAGCAAACTGACAGTGACACTTTCTGAAGAAACAAGATTTTCTTTTAGGTTACTTGCACAAAGTGGTTAACACAATATTTCATGCAAAATATTTCTAAATAGTTGCATGGAAAGTGCTGTGGTTACAAATGTTTTTGCTTCAGATGACTATATAATTATTTTCAAATTTAAACTGTTTTTTTTCTCAGTATTTCCTTAGGCTACGAGCACTTAAAACATGTAAATAATTCTGTCAACAGCCCTCTTGACTTCACTCCAATTATTCATACCAGAAATTTTGCACGTGCATCAGTGATGAAGCACCAGAGGAGCCTATGGCATGTGAGTATTCCTGTTGCGTTTGATATTTTTAAAAGCAATATTGCTTTTTAAAATATTGCTTAAAAAAAATATTGGATATTGCAAGCACATTAATAGAGGGTATAATCACTTTACATATCACTATCACGTACTTCATAAAATACCTTATTTTTGCCAAACACATTTGTAGTATGACTTTTCATTTCATAAAACATATGTTTCTCTTTCAAAGGACCTACAGCAGTGGCATAATTGCATCTGCTTGTTTTTTAGGAAAGGAAACATTTTACATAAGTATAGCTACTTGAGGAAAAAACCCAAAACTTAGAGTGATGTACGTACACCATTTCTGCTGACAAATCATTATGTCATTTCTTCTGAACAAGCCAGTATGCCTAAAGCAGAGGGATTTTTATTTAATAAAATACTTTTACAGGAGTGGAATGCCCACTCTACTCACAATTATAAATCTGCCTACACTGATCCTTTTACACAGTTCTGTATAAAATGCAGACCTTGGCAGAGTCTGTCTTTCAGAGATCTGCAAATCCTGAGCTTTAAATCTGCAACCATTTTAGTCTGGTAGGTTTATAGTCAAAAGCACAGACGGGACCGCAATTAGCAGGCAGGAATCTGACCTCTCTTCCACTGATATGGGCCATCACTGGTTGATTAGGAGTTGGCTGTCGCACAGGTATTCTTCTGTATTCTGCCCCATGTCTGAAATACGCTGCCTCTGAACCGAGGACACAGGAAAATCTGCCCAGAGGCAAATGCTGATAGAGCAAGCAGCTTACACAAAAAACAACAAACAAAACACAGGATTATTATTGTTTTCAAGTGCAGCAAGATAATAACAAAATAAACCAAGGCAGTGCTTTATGCTATTCTGTAGCATATATACTGACTGCTCTGTTGAAGCAGGTCCCAAATATGTGCAAGGCTCTGTAACTTGTATCTGCAAGATGGATGCTTCATAGTAATCACTAGGTAACAGCACCAGATAATCCTAAAAACAAAGAATACAACAAATGCCAGACCATGCAAAAAATGACAAAAGGAACATCTCCAGACCCTCACAATACAACAATGAACAAAACCAACCTCATAAATAATTTTTACAGAGGATATCTATAAGGTGTGGGGGTTTTTTTCTGTTGTTACACAGGCTAATAACATCAGAATGTGTCTCCCTAAATCTATTCCTTCAGAAAGATAGGATGAAGGCAGCTCTCTCATGAGCAGGGAAACTCTGAAGTCACTCTCCCATCATGTCTTGTAGAAGGCAGTGCTCCAAAAGGAGCCTCCCTGCAGCCAGAAGCCTGCAGTTTTCATCCATGAGTGCAATCCACATGCACACAACTCAACTCTGGGTGATCCCACAAGGAAGATTCATGGATCCCAGGTAACTTAATAAAAATATTCATGTAATCTATTAAGCTGTGCTTCAAAAGCTGGTATATTTTTGTTCTGCTTTGCCCACTTAAATTAATGTATTAGAGTTTATTTATAAAAACTATCAATGGGAGAACATGATGGGCTAAGATCATTAATAAATTCCTTTTCAAAGGTATTAGTAAAAAAACCCAGTACAATAAGTACTGTTGCTTCCAGCAAGAAATGTTTGCAAGCTCTTTACTAACACTTTAGGGTGGTATTCCATAAATTTAACACAGCCCTAGGCTTAATGACTACAGACACTGGCTACTTGTTAACCCTATACATTAAAATTTCGGTATACACAAGAAATTCGTCTTTGGGATCATACATGTTTAAGGTTTTTCCTAAATGATCACCTCCAATAATTTCTCTTTTTCTAGCAAATTCTTAGAACTGCTGCTAGAAAATGTTTCAGTTTTTCAGTGAGTGAAAGAAGAGCAATGATGGGAGGATAAAAGCATTCAGAAAATTACCTGCTCATCATGCAGCCCATCTTACAGTACTATTATTAAGACTCTTCGTCAAGAAACTAAGGCCTTGGCTGAGCTAAGATCTAGATAAAACATCTGATATGCAAGAATTACTAATTTCTGCGAGCATTTATGCTCATCCAATTCTGCTGTATGTTAACATTACTTTGAAGGTACTGATTCCAGACAGACTTAGATTCTGTAAGTACAAGAAAAACTAGAGCAAGGTGAAAGTCAGAGAAGAAAAAACTTAAATAAGAGGCAGATCTGTAAATTTTCATAATTGTATTCTCCTATTATACTCTTTTCAATAGTGCTGAATTTCAGCTGCTTGCAGGGTTCTTCCCAGCAAATAACTCCAGAGCAGTAATATCATGACAACCTTCAAGCACTTGTTTTCCTCAATTGTTTTCTTACCAAGAGAACTTCCTCTGCCATTATACTGACAGTCCACGTGCCTGGAACCAGTGAGAAAGGCTCTGTGGAGTTTTTTCCTGGGATTGTGACAAAAGCTGGCTCCTTACTGGGTGGGAAGACAAACTCTTTGCTCTGAGCAGCCCCTGCCAGCAAAAAAAAAAAAAAAAAAAAAAAAAAGTAAAAAAATGAGGGACTGTGTAAAATGTCTCTACTTGCTCAGTGAGCTGGACTGATGATCTGATCCATTAAACTTAGTCTAACAGGAGCTGATCAATGCTTTTCTGTCAATATGTATTAACAGTGCACTTGACTACATACAGAGTTATGCAGTGGTTGTTGGTTTTGTTCTTATTAGCCTTGAGCAAACTGGTTCTGAGAAGCAGAGATCTGCCCCTGTAAGGACTAGTTTTGTAATATTCTGAAATGGTCACTTTTTCAGTTTCCCCTTCCGTTATTTTGCATTCAGCCTGTCTCTGCACTGACTTACAATACGTTCAGCTGACACAAGGCTCGTGCAACTTTCAGCCAAATATTTCAGGTATTGTAGGTTCTCAACAGCACCTAAAATGTTTAGTTATAGATAGCAACTGAAGATAACTTCTGGGCAGAAATGATGGGCCGGTTGTGGATGTCTCCCATCCCTGGAAATGTTCAAGGCCAGGCTGAATGGGGCTCTGAGCAACCTGGTCTAGTGGGAGGTGTCCCTGCCCACAGCAGGGGGGTTGGAACAAGATGATCTTTAAGGTCCCTTCCAACCCAGATCATTCTATGATTCTATGTACTACAGAAACATAGCTGAGCATGCTTTATCAAAGAGAAGTCGTGAAGATCAACTGGTATGAATATTCAAGGTTTCCTCTTTGAAGACCCTGGACACAGACAAAAGCTGATTTCCTGCCTCCCAGTCAATATAAGCCAGTGATGATCCCAAACTGCTCCCACTCTGCCTAATGGTGTCTGTGAAGTCTTCAGTTTTGCCTTTGAATTACTAAAAGGATCTACAACTTAAATCCATTAGCTCCTATCAGTATGCTGAGGTTATGCACATAGGCTTGGTATGCCCTTACCATTGAAAGGATATGAAGTACTTATCTTTTATCAGGGCCCAAAAGGCATTACATGCTTTTGAGGGCTGAAATCAGAACTAACTGATTCATCATTACACAAATGTTACTCACAGAATGAAGGCAGAAGCCACATTTAAACTGAAATAATAAAGGCAAGTAAACCAAAATAAGTGCTGTTACCTCTTCTTTAAAAGCTTCATAAAGCCTACAGTTCAGAGTTTCCAAGTACAGGAATGAAATTACTGCGTTTGGCAAACATTTAAAAAAACAAATGCTGATTATTATTGTAAGCAGGGGTTTCGTGCAAACACAGCCACATCAATTAACACTGCAAAAATATATTAGAGGAAGCACAAAAGCACTGACACTGTTAGAGGTGATGCATTTTAAGCAACACTAGAGATCTGACCTAGGTGCACCTTGAAAAGCCTCCTCTGATCAAGCATTCATCTGATCTGTTTTGCTACTGGGTTACACCTACCTGCTTCAGGCCGAGATTGACAAGCAGATATGCGACCAGATAATGTTTCACCTCCAGGGTTAATATACCTCAGGATAATGCGAAACAAGTAGAGGTTTGATTTTCCCACATTCAAAGTTATCCTCACTTCATTCTGAAAAATGGAAGTTAATAAACAAAAACAGCCATAAAGTGCTGAATAGAGTAACAGTTAGAAGCCATGCAAGCACCAGACTAAAGTCCTACAAGAAAAATATGCATGCAGACAAGTATATACTGGAATGGCAATGCTGGTGTATGACAGAGGAAGACAGGCAAGCCTAGTGAGAAAATTAATTCACTTACAAGTATAATTAGTGCCAAAATGTTTTCCCTCAGCAACTGAGATCTTCCCTTTAGAGCTTTTTGAGCCCAAGCTGACATAGTGGAGGACTAGGTGGAAGAGCTTAGGGGAAGCCACAGTGATAGGCACAACCACCTCTGGCTGGGAAAAATAAAAAGAAAGGGAAAAAGGAGGAATGGAAAGTATATTATTTGTTACCAGCACCCAGAGAAAGAAAAACCATTTGGCAAAGACAAAAGGCTTGGGCAGCTTACAAAAGAACATAGAACAAAATCTCCTGTGAAGTAAAACTCTTATTGAGTACACCTTACCCAGAAAGACTCAGAATGGCTGAACTAACATGTGTTGATATTGCACCTTGATACATGGACAGTATTTTACTGTTATTCCCCACACTCATGCCATAAAGGAGGCATATGGTATCAAGGGCTGTCCATATCCCTGGTTTTCCAAGGAACAGGTCAGAATCATTGATCCTAGTCTGAGATCACACACAACACTCCACAGCATGAAGACTGTCACTGCAACTTCTGCTGCTTAACTAGATCCTGCAGTTTCTTAGAGATGCAATACCATGAATGTGCTCTGGGGCTGACACCTCTGGAACCACTGAATTCTCAAGTCTACAGGAGGCTGCATTCACATAGCCCCATTATTCAGTTTCCAGAGCAACAGAGACATGTTAAATGTCGGTGGATGATTAGGAGAAAACAGGACTGGTGCAATCTCATGGATTTGGCTTCCTTCTTTCCATCCTAAATCCTAAAGCTTCCCTCATCCAACTCCCACCAGTTTGCCCATCACAATACACTTGCTGTCCTTTTCCAAGATGCTTATGGCACAATGACCTCCCCACCACTGTGGTTCATTCTGCTTCCCCAAATGCACACAGGTTTTCTCCGTTTCACACATTTGAGAACAGAACACATAGCCTCATTTTTGTCTTACTTCTAAAAGCTACAATAATTCCAAGACTGCCAGCTCCCATATGCTGCTGTGAATGTATACTCCTCAGTTTTGTCATCATCATCCCAGAGACCTCCACCTTCTTAATACAAAGGTAAAGCAAAAAGCAAAGTTAGATACATCACAAACGGGAGGGCTGAGAGATCTGCAGAGATTGGATAACTAAAATTTAGGTGATTGCAGTAGAGCAGTGGACCAGAATGGGAATTACAGACAAGTAGGGGAAGTGTCACTTTAAATGGAGAATAATGACTTCTGAAGGATACTACATGGATAAGACAAATACTGAGGGAACACCTGAAAAATAGATACAAACAAAATAGAAAAGGCAAAAGAAATAACAAAATATGGTTCAGGAAATTTATTAAAATGGTTTCTAAGCTTTTATGGAAAATTTAGAAGACAATGTGAAGGGAGAGAAAGAGGAGATATGTGAGCAATGAAGGAGGAAGAGGTGTTGGTCCCTGGCTTCAAGTAAAGCCAGGGAAAAGGTAGAAATCATTCTTTGAGTTCTTGTCACAAACTTAGGCAACTCTGGCCAGTACCTCAAAATCTGAGCCCGACTGTCAGCTTCTCAGCCTTACAATGAAACACCCATGGCAGCAGCATGACAGGGCACCAGTGATTTCCACTGAGGTCACACACAGCTTATCTATTTCACCCCAAATTTTTTCAATTGTATTGAATTAGTTTTATTTTCACATAAAGTTACATTAGCCTTTTGTGTGGTTCATATGGTAACACTCTTTATCTTCTGCAAAATAAAAGTCAGGAGGATTATTTCAGGGTCCTGCAGGACACAAAAACGCTATGTCAAAATTCGGAAAGTTCCTTGAAATTAAGAACATGATAGTATGCAAGGATCTAGCTAAGGATGGCCTGGAGCTGGCAATTACTTACATGAGTGAAAAGCTTTATGCAGGTAAGCAAAATAATACAGACTTTTAGCAAGATTAGAGACTAAGCCCTTTCATCACCTCTGTACAAAATGTCACTGGATAAGAAATGCAAAAAGTAGCTGAGTTAGAAAGCAGATGCTAAGAAATCACAGCTACTGGAGAGTTGCCTTCATTTATGAATGTGGAATAATTCTGAAAATCCAAAAACAGGAGCTCTGGGATAAAAAAAAAATAACCAAACAAAACAAAACAAAAAAAAAAACCCAAGAAGAGACACTGAAAAATGAAGATCATAAGGAAATCATTGTGCCTGTGCAATGATTATGTGCTTATGTCTCAGCCTATAGTGATTCACTAGTCCTTGGACAAATGGAAGCTAGATACAACTATACCAAAGCACTATTTTTAAGACAAGTGAATAAATCCCATTTATTACTCAAATCTACTGTTTTAAAATCCTAGTTCACTTGCTCAGCAGTTCAGTTTAAAGTCAGACAGGTCCCTTCTCGCTCAAATTATGGTGCCTTTCTTCCTGTGATTTACTTATTCCCTCAGCTGTTGTTTAGTTTATTAGTAGTCTGCCATGAGAATAAAATAAGTGTTGCCAATATGCTCCTGCTCACAGCTTCTTTTACTGAATAACACACCTTCCTGTTTGCTGTAATGTGACAGTACCATTCATAATAAAAGTTGGTGCCTTTCTCTTCCTTACCCAATATAAGTCGCAAACGTAAGACAACTTCAGTGACAGCACTGTGATGGTACCTGAAAATCTTATGGATGCAGACTGCTGCAGAGTTGTGCAATTCAAATTATTTAGCCAAACATCAATCTTCTTCTGTTTCTGCTGTCCTTGGCATGACAGGAATTTCTGCACTTAGTATTATAGACTTCAAGGCTATTAGTTCTTTTCTTTACAGCTATCTCACAAAAAAACAAAGCCCTAAAGAACATTTCTGAAAAACACATACTTGCACAAGCTGACAGTAATACCAACACTCACTAATGCACACAGCAATATAGTGCCAAAGGTTTCGGATTAGTGAGATTCTGTCCTTTTTTCTGGTTTTATCATGACCTTGCACACACATAGCAGTACTATAAAGACATATGTACCATACACTTACGTTTTCACCCCAAAGCCTTGAGTGAAATACCAGCTTACTTGTATAGAGGACATCCGGGCATATCCTCTCCAACTGAAGCTAGGAAATTCCTGAGGATCATAGCCAAACCGAATTTCCCCTCCCTTGACAGTAGTACCATCTTCAATCTCAAACTTCATGTGGTGCAGATCAGGAAAAAAGTAGTTTTTTTCAGGCCTTTCAAGGAGAAAAAAACCCCAACAAATCAGCAAAGAATTAGCAGTCATTTATGGTCTACATCTAAGAGCAAAAAGCAGTGAAAAGGAGGTGATATACTGAGGTATATCACTGAGGAGGTGATGACTGAGGAATCCTGACAGCAGCTAATGAATTCAAGACAGCTGGTAAGACAGATGCAACGAGAATTCTCTTTCCAGAAGCTTTTACAGCTTACCTACATTTTCCTATATAACCTATATATAGATACATATGCAATACTACTGCAAAACAGGTATTGGTTATTTAAGGAAACAGGTTAAAAAAATCTTATTAAAATAACAGAAGAAAACTGCCCAGGAAAATTAATATCAATAACCAGTACAATTTACAAACTTATTTATCAACAAATCCGGAACCTCACATGAAAGTATATCAAGGAACTTGTGGGCAGTTTCAAAAGAACTGCACTGAAGCACAAGCTACCAGGAGCTACAGCTGGACTCACTCCTGACAGGTTGTCCCCACGACGTGCGCCCTGCACTGGCAGCTTCCCGAGGGCTCAGAACATGCTGGGCTGAGGGATCCTCCAATGTCACACTGGCAGCCTGTCAGGCAAAGAGCAGGAGCCAAATATCCCATCAGAAAAAGAGCGATAAAAGTTATCAGAGAACACACCTCACTTCAGCTAACTAAACAACATTAATGACTCGCTTCCTCTTTCTGGAGTCCTTCAGACTCTTTCAAATACATGCTAATACACATACAACTTGCAATTATTTTAGGTTTCCCAGGTTTGTGCTGGGGTGGTTTTTGTTTCTCTTTGGAATGGGAAAAAAGCCACTTTTTAAAAAAAGCCCACAAATAATACACCATGCCATGTTATTAAATTCAGGGCTACAGTTTTGCAGAACAGCCATTCGAATGTTTTGCTAGTAAGTCAGAATTTCTACAGCAATATCACAAAGAATAATTATTAAAAAAACCCAGACAACAAAATCCAAAACCTAACTAACAAAAATTGTAAGATGTTAATTTTTTAGAGTCTGGTATTCCAATATGTAATTTATCATACAAGAATTCCAATATATGTGTTCATATAACAGTATATGCATATTTCTAACTGACACTAGACAACAATATTGAACAGCTATCTACAGGAGACAGGACTTGTGACACAAACTAACTAAAGGACAACTCTAGTAATGAGGTATGATTTATTATACTAAGGAACAAGTATGCCAAGGCTAACAATTTCAAGCTGAATTGAATGTTTCTAAACACGTATTTACGTCATAGTGTAAAAGCATCTTGTTTTCTAAGACATGTTAAGCACTTGTAATCAATCAAGGGTAAAAAGGCAAAGTAGGAGTTGCATAGATTACAAGCGACTACCAGTAGTAGTGCAAAATGCTATGCACCCAGGTAATCCAAACATTCCCATTTAAAAAATACAACACAGGAAATTCTAAATATTTAGCATTAAGTGCAAATATTCTACTAGAGATGTCCTTCATTCATTTTACCTCGGCAGCCAAAATAATTCTTGTTTTCAACAGCATAATAACCAGCTTCACAAGTGTCACAGAAATCTCCACAAACATTAGATTTGCAGTAACAATGCCCATTTTCCTGTGAAGGAAACAGTTTCATCAAAAAATGTTTCAGTAGCTTTTCAGAACTCTAATCTTTCAATACTCAGAATTCCCTGTAATTCTAAAGAGAGAGAACTTTCTAATCTCAACAAAAAATATTGTCTAGACATAACTTCTATCATTTATCATCTTCAATAAACAGAACAGAAAATACATAAACTCAAGAACATGAACAATTTTCAAAACTTTATACATCCCTAGGATGTATAAAACTAATTCTCTGCTGTATAAAACTAGTTACTTCATGTGCAGAAGCAATAATCAGTACTAAGATTTCTACCTTACCAAATGTTACAATGATTTATCTTTACTATAAATAGTATCTCTTTTAATTTCACTTTACCTGCTGACATTCTCCAACTCCACTTAGTGTTCCACTCACGTCACACTGGCATGCTGCACAAATGAAAAACAAACAAAAAAAGACAACCAGCATTTTGTCTTTGAAGGGAAAAAAACCCACCATCTTGAATCTTCAATTTGGAGTCATTCTGCCACAAGGTGGATTCTGCTCTGGAAGGTTCGGAACAGCAGACAGATAGTGGTACAAGGTGAGAAGAAAAAGCAAAGAAGAAAGAATAAGGATTTCTAAGTATGTGCAATTTACTGGTGTGTTTTCAAGTGATCTAACTTGTATTTGAAAAAAAAACCCCAGTATTGAGTTTGAATTTACAGTTGTTTTCTTTCTTAGAAACATTCAGACAATTGATGCAAAACAGTTTCTTCCAGCCTGACTGGTACCTTCTATTCTGCAGTGCTGCTTTCGGACCAGTTCAGTTGTCTATATGAAACAGAAATGGAGCAAATATTGCAGGAAGGAGCTATGCAGACCTAGAAATTTAGTGAAACCCAGTATTGACTGCATGGCTGAAGGCAGAGATTAATTACATGAAAGGCGCAGTACTTAATATTTGAGGAGTTGTTTAGTATTTAGAGATCTAGAGTCAAAGATGTAATGATACCAGTATCAGCTCTAAAGCTACTTATCCTATCTAAGTGGCTGTTGTGGTGGAACCTGTTGGAAAGAAAATAGTTGGAGAGAATCTTTAAAGAATTCTTGTCTTCATCCTTTTAAATCTTTATAATCCTTTTTAATCTTTATAATTTTTATTTTCTGTCTGAGAAACAAACACTCACTGTTTAAAAACACTGAAAAATTGCAGATTATTATAAAGACATAAGCCATAACAGATTTGACACATCCTGTGGTCACAAGGAGGTTTTATATTTCTTTGCAACTAGGAGATCATATGAAGTGAAAAAACACTTTTTTCTCAAAACAATGAGTGAAATTCTGGTTTCAGTGTTACGGGCAGAAATCCTGTCTCACTCCAGAAATTTGCCATATAGCCGTATGAAGAGCACATTACTGCAACTTAGAGCACACCTTGGTACTGCAACTTAGAGCACACCTTGGTTCAGCACTAGACAAACACTCATGATATTATGGTCTCATTTCTCAAAGTAACTGCTGGTATCATGAGTACTTTGTTGCTACAACTAAGTAGCATAAGAGACATGTTGTTAATATGAGTTGTGAAAGTCCCTGAACATCAAAGATGATTTCAGTGAATACAGATGAGTTTTAAAAGAACTTAACACATTTCATAAGCCAAAGAAATACGTCACCTGTACATCCCTCAGGGTTTTCTTTGGCCAGGTTCCAGTACAACGGTTTGCATTTACTACAGGTAGGACCTTCAACATGCTGAAGACATTGACAATAGCCCTAACGAGAGAAAGGAGTAAATATGGGTTCATCTGTTTCATAAAAAACATACTCCTCTTTTGTACTAAAAACCCCCTATTATTATTAACAGTTCAGGCAGTTTACTGATTTCTAGAGATGCAGGGAAATTGAGGCTGATTCAGACTTCTTAAATTCAGAAAAATTTAAGAAGTCTGTCCTATCAGCACAGGATTTTTGCACCCTGGATATTTTTTATGTATCTACTCGATTCTAAATGTCCCAATGGATCTACTTTCCAATTCTTTTATAGCCTTATTATAACTGTTATAAGTATAAAAAAAATTTCCTTAAAAATAATAATTCATTTTCACATTTACTCTTTCCTTTATTGCTGGAAGACACACACAGCTGTACAAAGGAACCTACATAGACAGCCCTTCCATCCATCAGACTTACCCTATAGGTTGTCTTAGCTACACATCTGGCAATGACTGTGATTTCTAGTAATATGCTGCTACTAATAACCATCATTGTATTAATAACAATAATAGTGGAACAGCAACAGTTACAAAGATATAATAACTATTTCAAGAATAACTTGGTGCTGAAAGGGCCTGTTGCAACCCAGAACCAGGTCTTTTGAGACATGCATAGGCTTATAGCTGCACGTACATATTAGTGTTATAGCATACCAAGAAGACATAAAGAGTATGCATATTCTATATATAAAAGATAAAAAACCCTACCCTTGACAGTAAATTGCACTGGTATGATCAAAGAACAAAACACAAAGTTTATTTCCACTGTTACTCTGCAAATAAGCTTGTGCAATTATTTTACAGTCTAAGAACTCAGGGTTTGAGCAATGAGGTGAATGTGTTCAGCAAAGGCACTTGAATGATTAGCAGATACTGTTAGCTACAATGGTAGAATACTCACAGAGTGAGAACCAATGCTCCCGGAAGGGTCACATTCAGGGTTGACATCTTTATAAAGCAAACACATTGAAAGATCTTTTAAAAACAGAGCTGTGGAATGTAGTAGTGCAGAAGTACAACATAGCAGGTTGGGTTTTCTAATATAGTTACTTTGGAGGGACTCAAATACTTAACCTTTAATACTTTTCAAATGTGTATTTAGCCTGATTTAGACTATTTGGTTTTGTATGCAAAGTAGTTACTTGAAAACCCACAGATACTTTCTTAATGTTTCTGTGCTATCATCTAAAAATAGGTTTTAATATTACAGTTCACTTAATGAAATAACACACAGAATGACAAAATAGGTGATTTAGTACGTGCTCCTGGGGGGTTTCTCCCTTCCCAGGCTTCAGGTTTTCTACAAAACCTGGCATGCAGCAGACCGCTCCGGAGAGCCCTGCAACAAAAGGGGGGCAATCCCAGTCAGAATGTAAGATTTCCCCTCCCAAGCATTACCTTTGCAGTATGGAAAACTGCTGACAGCAGAAAGGCATCTGTCACACTGTCGTCCTGTGATCCCTGTCCGACAGGGGCACTGCCCCGACACGGGCTCACACACTCCATGCTGGGAGCCGTCGGGAGAGCACTGACAAGCTACACAACAACAAACTGTCAGTGGTGGGAGGGTTCACCCCGTAGGCACCAAGCAACAACTCTCCAAAACTTAAGTACTGTAGAGGTTTTCAACACTATCATGGTTACATGGGTAGTTTTAGATGGAAATATATTCGAGAAAATTTATTTTCTTCTGCATTGCAAATACAAGAAAGAAAACCCCAGTAAAAGGAGAAAATAGTTTTACTCACGCAAACAGCTGGGGTAGCTGTAATATCCTGGAGCACACTGGTCACATCTAAGTCCAGCGTAGTTACTATGGCACAGACATTGACCTCTAGGATCACATGTATTCTCCACTGAGCCGACACCATCACATTTGCATTCTGCACAGAGGAAAAAAACAAAATCTGTCCTGACAGATACATGTTTAAATCATCAGTTATTTAAATTAGAATTTGCAAAAGAACTCCTTATCTTTAAATGTAAATCAATAATGAGAAAACCAGACAAACCATTATTTTACCACCAAAAATTAATACGCTGAAATAGATGTTTGTTCTGTAACTGCCTCCTCAACCATTGATGATCACATTCCTGCAATTCTATAATGTACAGTTTAGAGATTCAGTGTGATGCCTTGCAAAACGTGTAAGCGACAGAAATCCATCTTACAACGTGAATAATGTCACATGAGAGAAGTACTTAACAGCTTTAAAAAAAATTACCTCTAAGAAACAGCATCCACCAAGCCAGACCAGGTCTAGTGGCTACCAAGATGTATATAAGTAACAATGCACAAGCACAAGCTCATGATGAACAAGGTAAAACGTGCCAACATCTTAATTCTACAAGATGCCAAGCAGTGCATTGCAGGAATCCACATGTAACACTAGAAGCATGTTGTCAGACTATAACTCCACAAATTTCTTGTGGAGTTATCATTATTTTGGCTAGCAGCTCCATCACAGATAACACGTGCTATTTTATTGAGATGATGCTAGATGTTACACAGGATCATACTTCATAGGGACACAAATGGGAGCCCATCTGGGAATCCCAGACCTCCCAGGTACAAGCCAAAGTGTTGTAGTTAATCCCTTGGATATTATGACTGACAGAAATGGCAAATTGACAGAAATATAAACCCAACATATTCATGTTTCTGAATGCCCCTTTTGGTTCCTCTTTCTGCTGCAGTCAAAGACATCTGACTTTACTCTGTTTACTTCAAAGACGCTTGGAAAGACACAGGGCTTGCTAGGAAGTTAGTATAAGAGAAATATGAATACTGAAGCTTCCAAAAACTAGAGTCCACCTCTAGCTGAATAATATATTGCACTCTATCCTAATTTTAATACTACTGTTTTGTTTGAAGGCTTTATTTTGATATCACTCTATTTGAATAAAGCTTCTATTGAGTTCAACAAGGCAAGACCAGAGAGATTAGTGTAGTTGCAGCAGCCCAAAAGTTATAGATCTATCTCTTTCTTGAAGATGACAACTCCATACAGGAGTAGCAGGCTGGGCTACTCACTTTCCACCACAGTTTGCAGCATGCTGCGTAAATTTAAGTTTAAACCCATTGCAGCTTATTTTAACTGAACAAACTGTGAACTGCAGCAGTTTTGAGTAATCCAACTGACTGTGTTTTCGACTATTTTTATCTGTCTTTTACAATTTGTTTTGCATGCTCTTTTAAGCTTTTACGTCTCTTTTCAGCTTTTGGTGTTCAAAGATCAAACATATTCAATATGGGTTTGATTTGCTTTAAGATTGTTTCTTGATTCTGTTCTAAGGAAAAAAAAAAAAGGTTATTTTAAAACCACTGAACACTGTGTACCAACAGAGAATCCTGATTTTATGTTTTTCATTAAAAAATGTTCATCTACTCCAGATAAAAACCACAGTCATGTGCTATTTCTTTGTTCCACCCATTGTGTTTGGTAACACAATACAGCACCTTTGTAAGGTGTCATAGCTTCACCCCAGCTGGCAACTAGGTACATGCAGCCATTCACAGCCCACCCATGGGATGGGGAGAAGAATTAGAAAAAAAAGGTAAAACACAGTACTGTATACAGCGCTAAGAAGAAAATTAACCCTATTCCAGTCGAAATCAGGACAAAAGGACATAAAGAATTCTCCTGTCCATTCACAGGAGATAAAAAAGTGTATAAGCCTAAAGGAAGCAGAACTGACATAGCCAACAACCAAAAATAACACGGTAGAAGAAAGTAAATCATAATGGTCTACATAAATCTTGTTAATCTGAACAGGAAAGCACATACCAGAACTCAGCAATAGTTTATATTCCTTCTCAACGTAAAGTTTATTAAGGATTAAGGGCCCCTCTCTCACTCACTGCAAAGGCAGACAAAACCTAGGGTCCAAGTAATACTTGATGGAGTCCTCATGCACAAACAAGACTGTTACGTTATACTCCAAAAGTACGCATTAGAAGTTATACTCCACTGATTTCCTTCTCTTGTAAAAAAGCAGGCTAGTCCTTGGTAGCACATACAATGGGGAAACCCCATGGAGATTTTCCACGTTTCATGGAAAACCTCAGACAGAGGTTGGCTTGGTGACTGTCAGATGATCTTAAAACGAGGGAGAAATCATCATGAAGGGTAAAATGGGAGCTCCAGATTTTCAGAACACACATTTTACAAGGTACCAAACACAGACCCTCTGCAAAAGTAGATCAGTGATTCACAGCTCTGCCATGCCAGTTCCATAGCAGCCAAGTGTCCCCTGTTGCTGTGAGCCTTCATGTGAGAATAGGTTGTGGTTATTAGTAAGACAGCTGTGCTGACTGAGGGTACATCAAATAGTCTGATCATGCAGAAAAATAAAACAACCCTGTGAGTAAACACTCTATATAATTTTTCTCTACTATGGAAACATGCCTGGAATTGGAGAATTAGAGTATATGAGTATTTCAGCACAAGAGTGCCTGCCCATTTACTAGTGTGAATGTTGCTCCAGCCACTGCAAAAAGGGTACACAAAAAGCACTCCTGTCTGCCTTTTCAGGGGCTTGTTTGATGCTGTACGTGCAATCAGTAGCCTTACCTTGGCAGGCAGGGAACGAGTGGTGGCCAGGTTGGCAGCTGTCACATTGAAGTCCAGTGACCCCTGAGCGACAAAGACACCTCCCAAGAAAGTCACAGATTTCGGGCTGGGTACCTGCTGAGTTACATTCACACACTGCAAATGAGAAAAGATATTTCAGAGGTAGTCTCTGCACAGGCTCTCTTATCTTTCTTGAAATAAAAATATCAAAAAAAAAGTAAAAGCAACTCCCTGAGGCTCAACAGGATCAAAATTTTCTCATCAGATTTATTTTGATTCATAACAGCCTTTATTGATTGCCCACAACAGTAATAATTCAGCATCAAGGGAAACAATAAAAGAGCAAAAGAAGCTGGCTTGAAGTACTGTGTTCAATATCAGTGCCAAAGCACTACACTTGGCCTGTTTCCACTCAGAGTCTGATTGATCAATACCGAGCGGTATGCCAACTATTGAAAGTAGTTCCATCTCTTTTGAGACTGTCATGAAACAATTTATGGCTTGGATTTACAATCTCAGGTGGGAGTGGTTAATAAAATGCCTAAAAAGACAGTCCAGAGATGGCTATTAAAGTTCAAAACCAGTTGGTTTTCTACTATCAATTAGAAAGAGGAACTTGGTACATCGAAGTGACGCTGCAAACTCAAACATTTTTTTTTTTTTTTTTAAGAAAAACAAGGGTAAGTAACAGTAATGTTCCCAAAGGTATTCTAAATTTCATCAATGTTACTAAATCCAACTCCAAATTGGAGTCTGGCAGCTGCATCACACAGCAAACAGCAACCAAGGAAATGGGGACATTTCTAGACTGAAATCTCCCCTTATCACATTTTTCTTCTTCTTTGACTTGTGTGAGTTTTGGGAGAGCCCTGTATGAACACACCTAGATGGCAAAAGAACTTCATCCTTTAGTAGAAAACTTGGGTCTGTGTTTTGGATATGCTTGCCAGAAGGAATGTTTGGCTTACCCTGGCAGAAGGGGTACTGAAAATACCCCACTGAACAGGTGTCACAGGAAAAACCCCCAAATCCAGTTCGACATCTGCACTGCCCGGTACTTCCATCGCAGTCATCACCCAGCGTTCCTGCGCCGTGGCACTGGCATGCTGAAGAGCACATTCATAAAGAAAACATTTGCAGCATTATGATCCTAAAGTTCTTATTTCCCTTGGAAGCCAGAGGTTGGCATTTACTCTGAAGCGCAAGCTCCAAGTGTCAAAGAAACTATGGCACTTACGCAGACACTGGGGGCCAAAATACCCTGGTTTGCAGCCACCTTCTAGTTACAAGAGGAAAGGAAAAGAAAGAAACAAAGTTAGTGCAAAAAATCACACAATTCCTTGTCATTTTGCAGAGAAAAACAAGATCAGTGCTTAGTAATTACTACTCTTGAACCAAAAAAACTACCTGTTACATGCAAATCTCGTTTCAACAAACAATGAACTGTAATCGTGCTAAGTCTGCCAGCACAAATTTACAACTTCTACACAGAAGCTTTCATTCAGAGGCAGCTGCTTTTATGTCTTCAGATGCTGCTCTTTGAAAATGTAGATAGCCCAAGATCTGTTTTCTCCTGTTATATTCATTTTCCTTTGGAGTTTTCTTTCTTCTTTCTTTTAAAAATTTGTGAAAGAAGGGGATATGCAACAGAGCATACACAGAGGCCTACCAGGGCAATTATTTTGGATGCTGTATGAAGGAGATAAGTAGTACAGGAGACTGAGGCTTTTTGGGTTGTGATGGCATCTGCAGACACTTTCAAGAAAACAACTGGGACTTGTAAATACATACGTGGATTAGAATATACATACATGAATTTGTACTATCTGCTTATATCTAAATGTCTGCTACATTCGGAGAAGAAAACACTTTTTCATTTGCCAACATAAATTTCAGTTTTATTAAAGCTAATAGAAATAAAGGTAAGCATGTTGATTTTGGGATATGGAAAAGGTTATAAGGGTTTTTTAAGTCATTAATCCTGACGTGCATTACAAGTACATAAGCAATTTAGTACTAGCTGTGATGATGTCTCTGTTCTGCAGTACGACAACATAGACTAAAAAATATAAGCCCACCAAAGGATTGGATTTCAGGTAGCTTTGCAGTTGGTTAAATAAGAAATATGTAGTTCTCTTAGAAATCAAAATCCTTCACTGCCAAGGGCAATGTACAATTTGCCAGGTGAAACAGGACAGTCCTAAGGGAGAGGCCAGTTAGCATTAAGGAAGAGATTTACATCACAAATCAGGGGTTGTCATGTCAGAAAGTTGTACGTGTCAGAAAGTCTTGATGGATCTGTTCATAAGAGCACCAATCAAGATGGTCAGCCCCTCCTGCAGATGTTTGCCAGAGGCTGGTCAAAGCTATTTTGATCCATAACTCTTTCTGGAACTAGCCCACTAAACTCTAATACAATATGATGAACTTCTAGCAAGAAAAAGGGTTCTCTGAAAGATAAATGCCAACAGTGACAAAAATATTACATAAATCTCCATGAAAGAGTAACCTAAATGATTCTATGATTCTACGAAAGAGCAGGCACCACTGAAACAGTGAAAAACAGCAACATGGGGAAAAACAGTGAAATGGGAAAGAGAAACACCAAGAACTTGCCTATTATGTCACCAGCCACAGCATCTCTTGGAATTGCAGAAGTAAAAGGATATATGGGAGTATCTTTAAAACAAAAGAAACAATGAGGTTTATTTGAAACAGACGCACTGATTTCATAAAAAATAATGACAAACAATGAATTCATCTCCTGTCAATACAGAGAGCATGATATTCATATGATTTCAGTTTAATTTTCTTTCAGTTAGGAACAGGGTAAGAAACATTTTACTTTTGATTTCTAATTCAGGTACAAACTTCCCTTTTCGAAATAACAGTATGAAAGGCCAGACATCATTTGGAAATTAAACTAAGTTGCTCTCCTGCTCCCTGTATGCTTTCATGCAGAAAAATCACTTCCACCAGTGTTAGGAGAGCTATCTAGGGAGCTCCATATTTATTTCAGACTTCCTGCTTCCAGCTGAAGGTCCATCTCCTTCTATGTGGCATTACCACTTGCTACATGAACTGCCACAATTCATGACATGTACAGTACACCTCCAGAGCTTTTATTTAAAAATCCTCCAGATTGTTGGAATGTCTTTCCCATTCTAAAACATTCCTGCATTAAGATGGAATCCAAAGCCCATGAGACAAACATCAGTGGTACTTAGATCAATGTCTACCCAAGCTGAAATTATTTAAAAATGTTGGATTTCAATCAAGAGGATATATCAGATGTGACAATCTAGAACGCACTGTACGGACAGGATTTATGCTATCACAGCCATTGAATTCAAACAACATTCAATTTTTACAGGTTGCTTTTTTTTGTTTTGTACTGTTTCCTCTTCTTGTGTTTTTATCACAACACCTCTATTTTAGTTAGACCTCAAATCTTGACCCAGAACAATACCTATTTTGTCAGAAACACACTTCTTTCTCCTAAAGGCACAAAACATCCCACCGATGCATTTTTTACAACCTTTTCGTGGAGTCACAAGCTTCTATGCAGCAAATACAATACTGATGTTACATTTTCTTCTCAGTTATTTTATATATAATTTTTTATGGCAAGAGCATTGTTTATAAGATATGCAAGTTCCAAATCCTAGGAGGTGTCAAGGAGAACACATACACAGTTTCTCTTCTCTCTCTCATTACAGTCACTTTCTACTTCTTGATCCAAGTGGTCTTTATACCTAAAGACCCTGACACTTGTTTAAACGATTTGTTCAAGGCTTTAGGACTGGAGTTCATGATTTACTGAGAGATAGGCTGTAGACTTGATGTCTTAAAAGAATGTAGAATTGTGAGAATGCAGCAAAATCTCTTTGATTTTCAAGTCATTACTGTTTTGTTAAATAAACCTGACTCTCTTCAGTATTATAACAACTGATTTATCAGATCATGTAAACATGTGAAGTTGAAATACCAGGTGTTTTTTAACCAAGTCAAGTGTAATGAAAACTGTTAATTCTTTAATATGCCTTTAAAATAGAGAAAAAGAAGCATTTTTACTTGTATACTTACAGATACAAAATGGATAACCATAGAATCCATCAGCACAGCGTTCACAGTTTTCTCCCTGGAAATTCTGCTTACAGAAGCAGCGGCCAGACCCTTCCTCACAGCCTTCTGCATGCTCCAAGTTACAACTGCAGGCTAAATAAAAGTATCAGCAATTAGGCACTCTTTAGAAAATAATAATTTGCCTTTTACAGCAGTGCACAGTGGCATTATAACAATGAATTTGCAGTTGTGAATGACTCGTTATTAAAAGAATTAACATTTTCATGCAGTTGCATATTTCCCAAGGACTTTATATCATCAATACATCTCTTAGAAGAAAGACCCATGTTATTTTCTTAGAGTGAATAGGGTATTTTAATTCCAAAATCTGCATATCATTACTCCACAGCACTGCAGCAATTATCTTTTCTGTGGCAACCTCTCATATCTCTCCATGGTCTAGGCTAAGCACCACACTCCATCCATGTTCCCTGACACCACAACACGCAGCATCATGGCCATGGCTTTGCTGACTTCCCATTCATTTCAATACATAACTGTATTTTCATCCCACCTGTGACATGGATCCTTCAGCCTGTTTGTAATCCAACCCTTATCTCTTACCTATACTCAGTTCTTCTTTTTCAAATGTTCCATTAGTAATGATCCTATTGCATCCCTTACCAGTCAATAGGTTCAGCATTGCATAAAATCAGGGTAGTAATCCTTGTGACCTTTTGAGCTATAGAACAAAATCTTCAAGTGACCAACAGCCAAAGGATACCTCACATGTACATTAGAGAGCTAAGAGAAGCAAGATCATGAGAAGAGATGAGAGTGGCCCCCTAGAGGTCCTGAGGTCCTCCTCACTGTGGGGTGTGCAGCAGTACCCCAGGTTTCCATGATCCTATCTCCTCACTAGCCTTTACTGCCTTACTTCCTCCTATTGTCCTGCTGCTGGTCTGAAGCTTTATGCTCATGACACATAAGTAGAGAATAATATAATTAAAAAGGTCTAAAGCAAGACAGAAAGTCATTTGCAGATGTTCCCCAACATCTTTTGGCCACTTTTTTATTTTTCCTCCCCAAAAGATGCATCTTATGCCTTTATTATAGCCAAAAACTCCCAAACCACCACAAGAAGATACTGCATAGAGTAGGACTCACGTATACAGCCATCAGGAGCTCTCACTGGAACACCATAAGGACGATAGTAACCTTTTGCACACTTCTCACAGTTAATACCAGCTGTGTTATGCTGTGCAAAATAAAACAAAAGGAGAATATGAGGTAAAAAAAGGAACCTGGAAGAATTAAGAAACAGTAACATCCTGTTTCTGTATACAACTAAGAAAGGATTGGCACAGGAAAAAAATGGAATATGACTGCAATGAAGACAGCAATCATCATGCGGCCTTCTTTAACCACCTATTCTCTACAGGCTTCTGAATCATGGTATTCTTGCATAAAGCAGCTGAATTTTATCTATAAATAGAAAATAACTATTTAAAAAATTATTTGGAAAAATTATCTTTATATCATGATATATCTTCTTATCATTCTTATGATATCTGCTTTCTTATCATAATAAATATATTGTTCAAGCAATCATGCATTTTTCCTCATACTATATATCAATTTTTTGCATACCCTGTGTCTAAGATCAGCCATATCAAAATAAACCAAAACCTAAACAGGCCAGTCAGCACAAAAGAGATTTTTCCATTAGAAAAGTATATGTCTCTATAAATACATGTTTTAGGTACACAGAAAAAAATCCTAAGTAATTTAAACTACAGTAAAAATATGTAATTGCACTGTGAACATAGTCCTGAGTGTATTTCAACTTGTGCAGCAAAGCTCTCTCCTGCAATGGGTCAGCAGGAGTCTGCAGCAGCAATGGCAAGTACCAGTTCAATAAATCATCATCACATGAAGGCATCCTAATGAGCTCATAGATGTGTGAGCAGGGAACCAGAGCAGGAAGCTTTGTCCTGGAGCAACCAAAGCAGTTTCCTCCAGCTCCCACTCGCTGTTTAGTTCCTCCTTGGGGAGTGTTGCAATTCAGGGCCGAGCAGGGACCCAGTATTTACTGGAGGGACTGGTGGGCAGTTATGAACAGGGCAGCCAGGACACTGCACATTCTTCAGACTCTACTGGTGCTAACTCCAGTGGCACACCAGAGGCCCCAGCCCAGACAGAGCTTCAGGAAGAGGATGCCACTGTCCGGGTCTGGGGCAGTGGAGAGTGCCCGGGCCTCTCCCTGGAGCTTGGGGCAGGTCGTTAACCTGTACAGAGCTTGAGGGTAAGGATCAGAGGACAGGCCAGCACAGCTGATACTGCAGACCACCTGAACAAGAAGGCAAATGAACCCTCTTTAGGGAACAAGAGAAGGTGTTATTACTCAGATAACTACAGATACTACAGAGAGCTAGAGATACTACAGATAACTTTAGTAGGGCAATGCAGCAAGGTGCAAGCAATCCAGAAATTATTCTGAATGTATGAAAGGCAATTTCTGATGTAGAGGTTCATGAACCACTTAGGGGAGATGCTCTGTTCCAAATGACACCCACTAACAAGGAAGAACATGTGAAGTTGAGGGCAGTGCTGCCTGCAGTGACCCCAGGATTATGTATTTTACGATTCTGAGACAAGCAAGCAAGATTAATAGCAGAATTACACTTCTGGGCTTCTGAAAAGCAGATTTTGCCTTGCTCACATAGCTGCTTTGGGAAGATTCTGTGTGAAACTCTCCTGGGGGGAAAGAAGACCAAGAGAGGTAGTTGATTCTCAGGTACAGCCTCCTTAGAAAAACAACAGTTCTTTCCAATGTGCAAGTATGGCAGAAGGTCAGAACAGATAAACACAGATTTCCTGATTGACCTCTAACTCGGAAACAAAGTACACAGAAGGTAGAAGCAGGGACAGGCTACTTGGTGGCAATACAAAGATATTGCCCAAATGTGTAGGAGTGGAGTTAGGAAAGCTAAAGCCTAGCTGGAGTTAAAACTAGTAAGGAAGATGAAGAGCAAAAGGAAAAGTTTCTAGGAGTAGAGCAGCAGCAAAAGAAAAGACAATGGGAATTCACTGCTCAGTGTGGAAGGGGATCCAGTGAACAAATCATCTTAGAACACACAAAGGACTGGAAGGTGACAGGACATATTTAACATAATTCACCTAAGGCAAATTATGCCCAATCAACTTCATGAATCTCTCTTACCAAAGGTGCACAGCAATAGGATGAGAGGCAACAGGTACAGATTAGAACATGGGAAATTCCAATTAGATATTGGAGGAAAAAATTTATCAAGTCAAACACTTGAACAGGTTGCCATGAGTGGGTATGCCATTCCAATCCTGGGAGGTGTTCAAAGTTTGGATGAACAAGCTCCTGAGCAACCCGACTAATTAGACCTGGTCTGAGTAGGGAGTTGGACTATGTGATTTCCAGAGCTCCACTGTTATAAGACTCTAAAGAAACTAATCTATCTTTGTATGCAACATTTCCACCCTATCACTTCTTTGTTGAGGCATCCATTCCAAACACTTCTTTCCCCCCCATGAAACCAGAAAAAGTAAATTTAAATCCATGTACTTTATTAATAAAAAAAAAATAAATCTATAATTAGGTTTATGGTAAACTCATTTAATCCAAATTAACTTCCACAAAATTAACTGCAAACAATTCGTAACAGTCATACAACATAGAACTCATAGACTTAGACTAATTTTGCTCTTTTCTATCCTGGAAGCAATATAAAAGAAATGTTCTCTCATGAACAAAGAGCTGACAGAAAGGACCAACATGATAAATCTTACTAGACTGCATGAACAAAGTTCTGCACAGAAATGTCAACTGGAAGACAAAGAACATTTCTTCTACCCATGCTAGTAAAAATAGCTCTACTCTCTTCTGACTGCCTTTTGGACAATATCTGATTATATTGCGGCAATAATAATACGGAAAACATACTCTTTACTGGATATTTCCTTTTTTTGTTCCTTAAATACAGCTATATTTTTAAATGCACAGCATGATAATACATAAATCATGAGGTTTCACAGGAACATAGACTTAATGACAATTTTCCTGTAATGCAATGTTCTGGTCAGCTGCTTGTCACCACACATCATGCACCAGATGACTAGACAACAAAAGGAAGACAGACTTCCAAATAAGTTTGGATGTATTTAACCATGAGGTCACTGAAGCAATGAATAATTCAGGTTGAAAGGGACCTCAGGAGGTCAAGTGGTTCAGTTTCACTCAAAGCAGAGATAAGTCCAAGATTAGATCAACTTTATCAGAGCCTTTTATCATCTTTCCTCGTAGTAATTAGCCAGAATAGAACAAGTTACTCAGAATGAGAGACATTCTTTCTCTTTCCGAGAACATGTTCTCCATCTGGAGAAGAGATGTTCCAGGAGGATAGAGGTACCTAATGACAGTTTTCCTCTACCTAAAGAGGGACTTACAGACAGAAGTTAAGACAGAACCAACTCTTCTCACAGATGCACAACAAAAGCCCCAAGGCCAACTATCACAAGTTGCAATTGGGTAAATTCCTACTGAAGAGTAACAAAAATCTCTTTACCATGAGCGTGTTTAAGTGCTATAAAAGATTACCCAGGGTCTGTGTAATGTGCATCTTTGGTCTAATTTTCAGAAGTAACTGGGTATTTCTCAGTGCAACCAGATATAATTTTGCATCTAGCCTTGGTTTGAATGAAGCACTAGTCTCGATGACTTCCAGAGGTCCCTTGAATGATTCTGTGCTTTTCCAATACCAGTAAGTTTCCATCTTGGTAGAGTCTATATCCTCCTTTACTTCTGCTGATGAGGGAGAGCCCTCTGTGTTTTGCTGCAGTAAGGAACCACCTGGCCTGAGCTGGCATTTTATTTGGTTAATTTTACTTCCTTCTGTTAAGCAAGAAAATGTTTTTATAGTAGATTGAATTGTTACATTATGTGGTTTTATTTGAATCACACGGGACTGAGCCAATAAATACAATTTGTATGTCTTTTACACAATAACAAGTATTGTTGTACGATGTAAATTATTTTCACACATCTTTTTCCATGCTTTGAGTACACCAGAAAACATAGGCCTATCTAGACTGGTCAGCCCCAAAACTATTGGTGTGGAGACAATTCCACTCCAGTAGCCCTTCTTCAATCGTCATTTATTTAAACTGATCAAAATGACGTTTTTACCTGGCAGTTAATGCAGACTCCTCCACCTTCATAATGCCCATGGATGTTTAAGCTTTCTCGACGCTGATCAACTTCAGCATCATAGTAGCAATCAGTGGCATGTCCATGGCAATTGCAGGCTGAAAAAGTAATATTCCAAGTCAGCTTTCTTTTTTTGCTGGAATTCAGTAACGTAGCAAAGTGGAAAAGAAGCTTAGATTTTTTTGTATGGGTATACTCAGGCATCCTGGAATACACTCAAATGCACATATTTACCTATCAACAACTGAAATTTCATATTTTCATACCAGAAACATAGTACAGTCATGTAGTCATGAAGAAAAAGTGCTGCTAGGCTTATCAGAGGAGGCAACAGTTGTACCATCTCAAGCCCATTTATTTATGCATAAATGCAGAACTAGGAAGCTCTAGAAGAATGGTTACAGCAGTTTTTTAAAATTATCAAAAACATGCTCAAATGTTTATTCTATTTTTTCATGTCTAACAAGATACATCTGGGCTGATGTTCTGTGCACGAAACCTTTATTTAAAATAAACAATTACATATAAGATATACGTATTTAAACAGAAAGACCTACACCAAAGAACTCTCATATTCAGCTGTAGATACAGATATACCAGTAAGCTTGGCTATACATTTACCCAGCTGCTGTCTTCTGAATGGAGACATTTTAAATATGGGTTGATTCTACTTCCCGAGAATTGTGAATACAAGAAGTGTGGTTTAGAGAAGTATGGTATGAAGAACAGTAATACCACCAACAATATTGTTGTTGTTATTATTATTATTTAGAAAAGGACAGAATTGGGTGACTGAGATAACCCATTTTCCCAGTGTACGGTTGTTTATAGTCTCAGCTGTGATAAATCTTACTTTAGGTGGTTTGTGGTTAGCTCCTTTCCTTTACTTTTCCCTCCTGTTAAGCTAAACAAATGTAACAGCTGAACTCAGAGTTGCTCTGAATCCATCTACACATATGTGTTCTGCTACACTTCTCATAGATGTTAAGAATGCACTGCTCAGAAGAGATCAAGAGATATCCGTGAGGCTTTGCTTGCAGGCACATCAGCCTCACAGCTGCTTCACCCCAGGATATTCACCTATTGAAAACATCTGAGATAAATCCACTGATGTATCCACTTGTGGCCTTGTACAGACATCAGGCCTTCACCAATCTCCTTAGATCAAGGTGGGAGAACTTAATCCCAAAAAACTTTGCTCTTTTATCTTTGGCAAAAAGGCCTGGTAACATAAATTGCAGGATCAGTCTAATGTTTGAGTAAAGGGTGATGGATTTACCCAGAAAATAATTTATATAATTTCCTACAGATCAGTTATTCGTATCTCATCTTAGTTAAAACTAATCCCTTTCCATTAGTCATATAAAGCTCTGCCTGTCTTCACTGAAATCTTCCAGAACTATAATATAATTCAGAGTAGTAACCAAACATAACAGCAATCAAACAGAATAAATCAAAGGGCATGGCCATGGTTTTGCCAGAAACTCATCCCACGTCCTTTTTTTTCTCATCTGATCTTTCCTCACTGGAGAGGAACAAATGGGAATTTTCCTGAAAGAACGCAGGAACCAAAAAGGCTTCCCCAAGCATCTGCGTGCTAGTTGAGCCTTTAATTACAGCTGCTTCGGCACTCCAGTGAAACCTTCCTAGGAAATTCCTCAAGTTTTGAATTGACAATGCTATTATTTCATGTTTAGGGAAACCCTTCTTTCATCTGGACATGGGGATACAATACTCTGGAAGGCAATAGGTTACAGAAGTTAAAGGTCCTGGCCCTTCTTTCTTCATTATGAGGGAAGTATATGGGAGGTAATTCCTCCAAACTCTATTCCAAGCACCTGGCGCAACTGGGAGCTCAACTCAGGGACAAGTAATTCTCCATGCCTTGCTACATGATCATACAGACAAGGGAAACTGAATAATTCTCTGTATCTGCTCCATGTCCTTATATCTGAATAGCTGTGGACAAGGAAACCCTTTCCTAGAAACTAACAACCACACAGTTGAGGTGCTGGCCTGCCATCAGGTTCCCTTATGGTCTGCTGACAGGAAACCAGACAGGTCAAGATTGGGTTCCCTGGCCAGGTTGTGATAGCCTATGAAGAACTTTGGGGTTTTTTATTCATGTAATTGTTCAAGAAAATAAAACATTGCACAAATGACATGCTGGCTCAAGGTATTAAGTCAGAAAAGGAAAGAAGAGAATATAAGAAATATATATATATATTTACAGTGTAAATAATTGCTCCCATGCCTCTAGGGCCAAACCGTCTCTGAGCTACAGCTCACAGGTCTTCTAACAGCAACGGGAAATTATTTCCTCTGATTATAGTAATAGTATGTTCTCTTAGAGGGCAATAGAGACCCCTTCTACCTCATCAAGCATGTTTTCACCACTTCAGGACATTTGCTGTCCCATACAGTACTGGGAAACTCGTAACAAAATGTTGGTCTGATCCCTACAAGCTCCCACCAACCTCTTTCGGTCTCTCTCAAAGAACCTCAGGCTTCTGGAAAGTAATGGGGTTGCTTTAATTCCCTCACTAATGGCTGCCAGCAAAAGAGGTCTGCACCTGGCAAATGCTCTCAACAAATCACCTCAAACCGCTAGGAGCAATCCATACTAAAAAGGCTATTTTTTTCAGAGGCACTTAGAAACAGTTGTTTTGGCTCAGAATCTTGTAGATGATATTCTATAAACTCACCCTTTAAAAAACATGACATTATTTATGTTATCTATCTCTTTTCTGGCAGAAAATATTTTCCTTTCAAACAGGGGAACTTGAATGAGGTTTCAAATATTGTTCAAAAACTGTGTCCCAACATGCCTACTTCCTATCAAACATTTTAATCACACACAACCTCCCTTCCCCCTTCCAAGTCATAGTACTGCAGTTTTCATTAAACAAGTCGTCTCTTTATTCCTCAAACTAATTATATAGGTACATCTCTTTGGCTTTCGAATAAAGTTCTCCTGTTAACGGTTTGTACCCACTGGCTATGCTACTCTCAGGAAAGGTAGATAGGAAATATAGATTGGGCCAGACACAAAGGAGATGGCTGTGCACAAAGGTTGCAACACTTTCTGTACCACACTACCTGGTTTCTGGCCAGAGGGATTCAAAACACCTCTGTGTGACAGTACACTAGCACACTCCAAACTCCCAACTACAAGTGTGGGATCACCAGGACTCCCCAACGGGAACACCTTTGTGCCCACTGACATACAGTCAGAGAGGGACAACCGTCAGCATGAGAAGGGAGGGTAGCTCAAGCATCTGTAAGTAGTGGCAGGCTTGAGCAATCTCTCTGCAATCTGAACACCAAGATGCCTCTAGTCTCTGCTTTTTTAGGGGAATCCACAGTCTGTCAGCAGACAGCTATGACTGGGGAGAGACGTTGACTCAGTGTACTACAAGAAGGCTTCCACCTTTCTCATGTCATATTTTCACACAAATTAGTATTTTAGATGTTTAGTAAGAAAGAAGAACATAAATAATATTCACTGCATCATCTTTTTCTCATTGCTGTATGGAAAGAATTTCCTCTGTAAAGGAAAAAGGGTGTTAAAACATGCAGTGTGCTAGTTATGTTCAATGAATGTGTGTGCTGCAGATAATTCCCACCATCTTGTCAATATCCCTTTTAACCCACCATCTTTTCGGCTACTCACGTTCACATATGTTTGTGCTCCCAGCTGTTGCAGGTTGCCATTGTTTCTGATTATATCCAGGGCAGCAGTGATCACAGGTTTCCCCACAAGTGTTATGCTGACATTCACACTGAAACCTACAGATGAGAAACGCTCTTAATGAAGCTGAATTTCAATGTTTTTTCTTAATTTTTTAAATAAAAATTATCATTTTTCTTAATTTTACTGCAGTCCAAGACTAACACATAAGTGTGAAAAGGACAGGATATAAGCTCACATGTAAAGAGGTCAACCAGTAATACTGGAACATTCCGGAACTTCCATAAAATTCTTCATGACTGACTACTTTAACCATGTAATTATGAGTTTATTAGCACAGATTACTTATAGAGAACATTTATAATTGGATTTAATAGACTGGATTATGCAACTATTCTAGAATATTAAACAAAGATGATATATAACAATTTAGGATGTATTCTATTTCAGCTTCATTCCAAGGCTTAGGTTTGTTGACCCACAATAAATCAAAATATTTATCACCTTTATATGCACACTTTCATAATTTTTTCATTATGCTTTGTTTACAATGATTTTATCAGTGTTTATTAAAAACCAAGATCATAACTTCATCTATTATTTTAGAAATAGTGCACACTATTCATCGAGAAATTTATTTTTTTAAATTTAGCTGAACAGCCTATGTAAAAAGCAGGCTTTAATTATGGGCTAGGTCTATCACGCATAGCAACTAAATCCCAGGAGGTAAAAAGACTTTGAGACTGGAGAGGCCTTTTCCAATTTTCCTCTCTTATCTATGTAGTCTAATAATAAATGATAATAAATTTTCCAGTATAACCATCCTATTCCTGTAGATTTTACAACTTCTATACTTACTCTTCTCTAATATAGACATCTTGAATGGAAACACCCATCTCCCCACTTGCTGTTCATTAAAACACAACAGAAAATATTGCATTGCCCTGATAGAAGATTGTTTCAATGACGTCATGGATAAAAGAAACAGCTGGTTTAAACCAGGTTTTTAAAATATGTTTTAGATAGCCTGACTATTCAGTCACTTCCATACAGCAGGTGAGCTGAGGAGTCTGATCTAACTCTTTGTGAAATCAATGTGGAGATCATAAACTTCACAAGGAAAGGGAATGGTTATTTTTTTAGTAATGATTGAAAGCCACTGAATCTAGGCTGAACTCAGTTATAATGCTCAATACCTCTATGAAGTTCACTGATTTTGTTTCTGAGTTGGATTTCCTGCTGTAAGAGGTCATATCAATTCATGTTTCCAAAAAGAAGAAAGGGTTTCTAAGAAATTATTCAATCTGCCAAGCTTCTATTTCAATTAAAAAGAAAACTCCAAGTAAAGACTTATAATTATTATATTTCCCATTAAATATAATTCCCTCTTGACATGTTTTCTTGTTAACCATTAGTAGATTCTACTTTTTTTTAAATGTAATGGAAAAAAATTGCCGTAAGACCGTATCATTCTATAATAAAAAAAGATAATTTGAAAATATTTATGTATTGTTTTTATTAAATCCATGTTATGCTCCATTTACTTACTGGTATTGGTTTTCAGCACTCTTTGTCTTACATTCTTCAGCATGGCCATGGCAAACACATCGACCACCAATACTGATGTCCTTTATACTGTAGTAATACTGTGGAACAAGCACAAGAAGTATTTATACGTCTTTCCTTACTTGTATTACGTCAGAAATACCAACATCACAGTGTTAAATCTTGCTTATTAGAACTTTAAAGGCACAACTTTACAAAAAGCCAAATCCGGTAGCCAATAATCAACCTTCTGTTGATGGTGATGTCTCAGTATAAGACATCCAGCAAATCAAATATCCATGGGGCACCTAAAAGGAGCAGGCTTGCACAGTTCACAAAAAACACGTGTTGCTGAAGCTCTCCATTCCCCAGCAGCTACACAGTCACCGGTACCCAAGCCCACAGCTTGTTCCAAGTCAGCTTGAGGACGGAGATGTAAATTACTGTCAACACATCAGTTCATAAGACTGTGGTCTGATCAACAAACAGGACATGCTGGTAAGGGCAGTGTAGTTTCCCCATTCAGTCAAAAACTATCACTAAACTGTAGAAAAAGACTGAAATTACCACCTTGGTCAAAATCACTCATGGTTGAAGATGGATTTGAAACTGTGACCTGAAGTTGAAACACTTTGTATCTCATCCCCATGCCTTGCAGGCATACAGGCAAAAAAAAATTTAGTTGGTTCAACTGAGTGGAAATATCATTAGTGTACACATATCAATAGCAACTTCTGCATACATTTTTGTAGCTCAGAAGTTGTTTCCTTGTCTCCTTATGGCCAGGCAGAACAGAGAGCTGGCTGCACAGATTGATACTCTTTCAGAAAAATTAAAGAGGCAGATAAAGCCACTGGAGGACAAAGAGAAAAAGAGTTGCAATGCCATGCAGGTACATCTCCTGTGCTCACTCTATTCACAGTACATCCCCTGTAAGCCTAGACTCTCTCTGTGGTGATCCTTCTCTATTCAGCATTAGTGAGGCCACACCTGGAGTGCTGTGGCCAGATTTGTGCTCTCTAATACAAAAGACACCATGTGCCTGAGAGCACTGTCCAAAGGCTTCTTAAACTCTGTCAGGCTTGGTGCTGTGACCACTTCCCTGGGGAGCCTGTTCCAGTACCCAACCACCCTCTGGGTGAAAAAACTTTTCCTAATACGCAACCTAGACTTCCTCTGACACAACTTCAGGCCATTCCCTCGGGTTCTGTCACTGGTCACCACATAGAAGAGATCAGTGCCTGCCCCTCCTCTTCCCCTCATGAGGAAGTTGTAACTGTAATGAGGTCTCCCCTCAGTCTCCTCTTCTCTGGGCTGAACAGACCAAGTGACCTCAACTGCTCCTCACACACCTTCCCCTCAAGGCCCTTCACCATGTCTGTTGCCCTCCTCTGGAGACTCTCTAATAGCTTAATGTCTTTCTTATATTGCAGTGCCCAAAAGTGCACACAATATTCAAAGTGAGGCTGCACCAGTGCAGAGCGGAGCGGGACAATCCCCTCTCTCGACCGGCTGGCGATGCTTTGCCTGATGCCCCCCAGGACAGGGTTGGCCCTCCTGGCTGCCAGGGCACTGCTGACTCACATTCAACTTGCCATCGACCAGGACCCCCAGGTCCCTTTCCATGGCACTGCTTTCCAGCATCTCATGCCCCAGTCTGTACAAACATTCCAGGTTGCCCCATCCCAGGTGCAGAATCCAGCACTTCACCTTGTTGAACTTCATAAGGTTTGTGATTGCCCAGTCCTCTAATTTGTCATGGTCTCTCTGCAGGACCTCTCTGCCTTTGACGGAGTCAAGAGTTCCTCCCAGGTTTGTGTCATCTGCAAACCTGCTTAGTATCCCTAAGTTATCATCTGTTTCTGTAATAAGTTTAACATAAAGATTTTTTTAAGACTATTAACTATTTCATAGACTTGGAAGGTCTCTACAATAAAAATTTCCACTCTCTTTTAGCAATATAATAAAACACTTGACATTTCATTCATCTATCCTACACCTCGTGGCTAGGATAACATCAGAAGTTCTTCATACTAAAGCTGTGCTGCTCACCAAGTAAACAAAATACTGCATTTACATCTGCCTGTGAGCAACACCTTAAAGTTTACTTAAGACAGTAAAGGCAATTAATGAAACTGCTATCAAATAACTGGAATAGCTTTATGTTTTCCAGTACCAAAACCCTCACACGCATTTGTGCAGTGCCTCACCCCAGGGCTTCCTCCAATTGTTACCAGATCTTCATTTTAAATGAAAAGGTTAAAAATAGCAATACAATATGAAGTCTTCAATCTCTGTAAGTATATGAATTTCTGTCTGGTGTTCCCTTGAGGAAGCTGAATTTCCTTACATTTCCCCACTGAACAGGAGTGGGACTTCAGCCTTCAAGCTCTTAGATTGCCCAAAATCCACAGAAAACACCTAGGCATCTCAAACAATTTGTGGAAGGATAGTAACTTTCAAGTACAGCCTTTTATTCCTGCTCCTTCAGAAACTCAGGTACCGTTTACAGAAAATTTTTCTTTGGATACAAATAAGAGAAAGTAGTTTCAAAAAAAGTTGAAGAGATTTGGTTCCTCAGTTCTGTGTAAGATAGTTTAGAATATTTCTGCTTTGGTTCTTCATAGCTCCTATGATGCACCGAACTTCCTTCCATATTAGAAAGCAGGGAATGAAGACAGTCTGTTACAAAATCATTAATCACTACTTCCCCTCCATAAATCTGCGCTCACCTAGTTACCTTCTTGTCTCAAATGAACCTGGAGAAAATATGGGGATTTAAAGGCGAGTCAGCGTAAATTGCATTGTTAGCATGTTGCAAACTTAAAACATTCAGACCATTTTTTGGTCTCTAACATGCTTTAATATGATTGTTGAGTACACACGTCTCGGTGAAAACAGTACTTACTCTGCGAGTTACAGTGGGGTCCCGCTGAGCTTTGGATATCAAGTGTCCAAGAAGAGTATTAGTTCTGAGAAAACGAAGGCGAATGTTTGTTGCTTTTGTGAATTCTCGAAGATTAGGGGAATAAGTGAAGTTTTTTGCTCCTGGGCGGCCATTTACCAAAGATACTACGACCTAACAAAGAAGTAACCACATTTTTATTAAAATATACCAACTGGAAGTGCCAGTGGTAGCACAAAGCAAAATAAATAAAAGAATCCAAAAACTGACTATTGTTTCTGAACGTATGTGCTGTAACAACTAGGCATTTCATGCTGAAGCCAGGATATTGGGAAAAATAGTGTTGTTAGTCTTGGCCCCTCCTGAATTCTTATTATCCATATGGTACACTGGAAAAAAAGAAAAAAACCCGCCTCTCTCTGTTTTGGAAACAGTAGGTATTACACACAAAAATTACATGTCTTAATAGCAAAAACAATAGGAATAGTTGCAAATAGTTGTTTTAACAGTTGACAGTGTTAACGGGAGTTTTGCCTGAGTAAAAACATCAGGTTTTGGCTCCTTCCCAAAGCACATTTATTTTTGGGTTAAGGCACAAACATTCCTGGAAAATA
This sequence comes from Corapipo altera, assembly GCF_003945725.1. Lineage (NCBI taxonomy): Eukaryota > Metazoa > Chordata > Aves > Passeriformes > Pipridae > Corapipo > Corapipo altera. Next base: position 2,062,727 of record NW_020884879.1, on the reverse strand, counting down.
TTATTGTTACCGGGTCCAGTGCCTGCGAGCATATTAATGGTCTTTTGGAGGAAAGTACACAGTGTTGCTTTAGAAAACCCCCTCACATGAAAGCAGGTTTGTCTGACTTCCAAAACAAGGGCTCCAATACTTTTTTTATTTTTTAAAGAAACAGCTGCCAGCAGCCTAGCAATCATGGACCTCTATTGAATGAACAATCTAGTGTGTACGTACAGGGCTTAATAAAAGACTTTCATTTATTTATAACCATCCAGATAACAGATTTCTATTTTCAAATGGCTCCTGTACTCTAAGGCATGTAACAAGGGAATGATGACTGTTCCAATTGCAGCACAATTCCTTCAGAACTAGTCATAGAGCATATAATAGGAGATGGCACTAGCGATGTTCTTCTGGGGAAATTATCTTTTACAAAATCTTATTAGGAAAATTTTACAGATATGTTAACAAATTCTATTCTAATATGAATCCCGAGATCCAAATGCTCAAATCTCTGGATAACTCTTGAGGAGTTTAGATCTGGATTCTAACCCCATCAGGAGAATGCCAGGAGAAGCCATCAGCACGACCAAGAGTTTAACATTCATTCAAATAATACAAGCCACAGTTCTGCCCAGCAAGTAACAATGGGAAAAATCAGGGCAACTTTTTCCAAATACATGTATTATATTATAAACATGCAGCATTTTTATACATTCTATTTTTAAACAGCTACTTATTCTTGAATGGTAAATATCTGTTTCTACAGCCTTTACTCACATGAGTAATTTAGGTGCACTAAGTTCTGTCATGCACAATGGAAGTGTTCAGAAAATGCAGACAACACCTTCAAAAACATATGGCTAAAGTGAGGTACCTAAATTATGATAAATATCAACGCGGGTTGCTCTGAGGAGGCCCTACCCCCATAGGGAATAGTGAAATTTAGGAGGAGTCAAGTCACCCTCCCAAAATCTCACCATGATTATGGACTTACTAACGTGGATTCAAGCAGTCATAGCTGAAAAATTACTTCCAGCAAACTTCCAAAACCAATGCTGTTTGCTTCCAGCATTACACATTACCTTCCTAAAAGCACTTACCTCTCCATTTTCAAGAGGCAGAATGCGAGAGTACTCTGTGGTGCAAAGGACATCGTTGTCCCTCCTCACAGGAAGATTAGCTTCCTTTCCAAAGTGCTCCAAGCAATCTGCTTTTGAGTCTAGTCAAGCAAGAACAAAATTAATCTTATATGTGAAAATAAACATTATTGTTCTAATTTAAATTAACAAAGAAGAATCCCCTGTGCTTTCAGGTAAATTCTATCCCATAATAGAATAATAACAGTGATTGTGTAGCTCAGCACAGAAAACCAGAAATTCCTAAAAACAATCATTTCTCTTCCCAAGCAATTCAGTGGTGCCTGACAAGACATGGCCCTGTATTTCTCGTATCATCACAAAGAAAAAAGTTAGGTAGGTACTCCAAAATTTTGCATTTGTATTTCACTTTGATTTTTGCAAGAAATTTCAAGGTCCCATGGGATGAAGGACCCTGCAGTTCTGACATACCCAAAAAACAAGACAAACAAATCCAGAATTCCCAAGAGAGTGAAAACAATTCACATGCTGAATTACTCGTTCAAAATATCATACTCATACACTCTTATCACTAATCTATTGTAGCTAACTAAGAAAAATGTATTTAACATTCACTGTCTTCTCTGCAGTTGAAATCTTCAGCGAACCCCATAGTTAGATTTGCTGCTACTGAGTGAATGATTAAGGAAACCTGCCAACAAAAGGGCAGTGACACAAGGATTGATACTTACAAGCAAAATATTGCCAGGGACTGTAAGTTCTTCCAAAGTCCACTGATCTTTCTAAGACCCACAGATCTGGACGAGGAGAATTTGCAAACTTGATAAGTATATAGGCAACATGGAAGAGCTGGTAACAGAATATACGTAGATATTGTCAGAAGCTTTTTTGAGGCTATAAAAGTACCATAATAACAAAACCAATGCAAATAAACACCTTTTCTTTAGTGTAGGGGGAGAAGGCTATTCTCTGCAGTTTCATTCTCATTAAAATAAGAGGACAGATTCTCAGCTGGTTACCTCACCTGGCAACATGCTCAAGTATAAGACAACTGCAACAGGACCGTGTTAAATGCCATCTCCTACATTTCAGAACAGGTCTATTGTGCAGATGACTGACTGCTTGGGTGTGTTAAGGGTATAGTACTTAACCTTGAAAAGTTAGCATCTCAACACATCATTGAACTAAGATACTTTTGCAGAATCCTGGTACATCGGTTAATCACATAACTGTGCTTGTAGTCAAGGAATATAAAAATGGTGTGAGAGAAAATGCACGCAGCCTTAACGCTGGGACTCCTTTGCCTGTGTTTGACAGCAATCTCAGAAAGCTGTTCCTCATTTTAAGAATATTTCCAGATAATTTTGCCACTTGACAGACTTTCCAAGTAGAAGAAGCAAGCCATGCTAGAGTTTTGTGGGTATGAAATAACACAGGAAAGATTCTTATGACTGGTAGCTCATTCAGTGTCTGAAACAGCTCAAAGAGCTTCATCAGCTCAAGGTTTCTAGGCCAAGGTGCTCATTGTGCATCACAGAGATAGACCAGAGAGACAGAAAGCTCCCAAACATTAGAGTAAAAATGGATTTGACAAGAAAAGATGTCTTACTGTAAGCCTCTTGGGACAATCCACAGTCATAAACCTGAGAACATCAGTAAAAACTATCTTTTCACAAAAAGCTAAACAGATTGATTCTAAAGGTCATCTAAAATTTAAACAACCACAACATGGATAGGAGCTGCCAATAAAAGTGAACCAATACTGAGGTACAGTCAATATTCAAGTGAAGCTGCACTGGAATTTCCCCTCAACAAGCTCACTTGAGAATTATCTGCTGGCAGGAGATTCTCACTTTGATGGGAGAGTTACAGTCAAAGGTTTGTCAAGTACCTGATGCCAGAGCCCCCACATCAAACACATCCAAGTAGTTTATCTTTGCGCAAACCTCACAAATGTCATAACCCTGAAGCTAATACTTTGCAAATGTTTTTAGACTCCAAACCACAAGTGGATACAAGCTCTCAACCACAAACTGGGAACAGCATCTTTTGGCATGCCTGGCCCATTCAGCTGCCAGCTAGGAACAGTTCAATAGCTGTCACACCAACTGGGACCACCAAGAGAGATACTGGCCATACAGACACTACATGACATCCAGTATGGCTATTCAGTGCACAGACTGGTATACTTCCAGGAAAGCATAATACTTCTGAAATTCCTAACGAAATAAGGTGTTTTATATTCTTGTTTTAACTCAGCTGAATCTCTCAAGGGGCATTTATGTGTTCAAACCAGGTTTGCACTGGGCAGGCAGCTGCCTATCTACGAATAGTCCTTCTTCCCCTATATTTTAAGGTCTTTAGAAGTCCCATCCTTATGTGCACGTTAGCAAGATAGCAGTCTATGTTTTGAATGACAGAGATTTAATCAAGACAAATGATTAAATTAGAAATCTCAAGAGGAAAGGAAGGAAGCATGTAGACAAACTCCTGCCTTTTCCAGGGCTCCATTGCTTGTAGTCATGTTGTGGAATCATTACAACAATGACCTTCTACCTACTCTCCAAAAAAGCAGATGACATCTGCTTCAGCTTGCCATACAGTCATTATATTCTTCTACTCAGATGCTACTCGAAATGCTGACACAGCCATTCTCATCTCGTCTCTCACAAGAAGTGATATATTCTCCAAAGAGTGAGTAAAATATTGGAGTGAATTCCTTTTCCACAGTATGTTCACACCACTGAAGAAATACGAGACAAGCCCACTTACACATCAGTGTCACTCTGGACTATAACCTTTCATACACATCTAAAGAAAGTGGCCAAAATGAAGGCACACAACAGTCAAATCAACACATAACACCTGTCAAACACCTGTATGCCACATCTGCTATCCAACTGTGCAATTTGCTTAAGCCTATGGCTACTCAATGCATGTGAAATTGAAATACTGTCTGATATGTGTTTTATATGAGGAACTCCGTAAGTCTGCCAATGCTTAGAGAACTGCCTCTCAGCACCACTCTTTGCCTATTTCCATGCAAATCACAAAATGAAGTTAAAAAAAAGCATGGCAACTTCACATTACTATTGCATAGGAAAACCTTCAATTCACATGCAGCTCTCCTAACATCTCACAGTTTGAAATACTGCTCAGGTTTGTACAGTCACATTCAGAAAGGGGAGACGGGTAAGTCTTGATAAAAATTAAATTAGTGTTAGTTGATGACAATAACTAACCAAAACACAGTCACCAACCCTACCACCTGTCCTGCTTCTGACTTCACATGAGTGCCTATGACTTGGTTTCGACCTGGATAAAAAATATAGAATAGCACCCTGAAAATCCAAACTTCCACTACAATTAAATACTGACCAAGTTGATGAATGGTCTCTCTCCAAATCTGATGAGGCAACAACAGAAGCAAATTAACCACTGGCTTAGAAAATATATCCTTGCTAAAGTTAAAAGAGTAATCTTGCTGACATAAGACCTAGAAAAACAACTATTATAGCCAATTTTAATCACATATTCTAAAGCTGGCATCTCACTAATTTAAATCTTGATCCCAACCTAAGACCTACCCTGTAAAAAAAAGGCAGATTAAACTGAGAGCAATGTGTTTCTTCAGCCATTCAGTCTTGAGGGAAAAAGGAACGTGTCTTAATTTTTGAGAAAAAGTTTATTTGGTTGCTTTTAAGCTGAATTTCTTTCATTAAAAAAAAACTTGTTCCTTCAAAAGGTGTGTTAAAACGTTAAATAAGTGTCAAAATAACTGCTTTTTTTGGTGCAACTATATAATAGTTAAAAACATTTTCACCAAAAAAAGCCTGAAATATGGCTCAATCAAAATTCTTATAATTTCCTTGTATTAATATAGAACTAAGTTTAAAAGTAGAAATGGTACTTTGTTTCCATTACTGGAAACAATCCACTCTGGAAATGCATGCTTGAGAGAGGATGTATTACTGTAAGTGTCAAACATTGTATCCTGTAATCTAGCAGCATAGTTGAAACCTGATGGATTATCAACAGTTGGAATTTAACTAGTCTGATATTGATGTGACTTTTTCCTGTTCACTCAAGTTCAGATTTGAAGTGTTCTTGCAGTCAGTGACCTCGAAGATTCACAAAAAATCCAGAAAAAGTTTTTAAAAATCATCCAGCAGAGTGAGCAAAATGCCCTCCTCATCTGAGAATGAAAATTAAAATTCAGTGTCACATATTACCAACATTACATTATAAAGACAGAGAGATTTTTACAGAAGCTCTTACAGGTGAATTTAAGATTGCATTAAAAGAGCACATTTAAATTGATTGAGAGTTACACTGTACCATTATTGTTAATGATACAATATTCATGACCTCTAACAGCATGTACACCACTTATTTTAACCCAACAGAAAATTTCCTGTTACCCATTGTATTCTCATAAGAATTCTAAAAATCACAATAATATTGGTTTAAAATGTTATCTCTATTTTCTCCTTAAAAGTTTAAACAACCCTTTATACAGAGAAATTTTCAAGATTTGTTGGAATCCTAAAATACATGAGAAGATGGAAGGAAGTTAGATATACATACATAAAGATATAACATATTTTGGTCCATTCCTGCCACCATAAACTCAAAACAGAATATTAAAATACTGAAATGACTTGTAAGATGAGTGTTGGACACAAACTAGCACAAAATAAAAGCACACTATGTTCCGAACAATCATAATGCTGTGTGCTGCATCTGTAGGAAAAGATTGTTCTTCCTTTTTGGCTCGTGACGAATAAAAAGTGCTGGAGTGTGGTAGTAAAAAGAACCCAACTAAATCCAGGTAGACCATCTCTGCGGCATTCTATATATCTCAAGATGTGTTCAAAAAGATATCACAGCAATCCTTCTTCATGTAATCTGAGCTGTAGAACAGCTGTTTCCAGCAGGATAGAATTTCCTAAGACAGCATTATCAGATATATCTACACCACCAAACTTCCCTCAACACAGTAAGACTGTTCCTCTAGGCTTCTGGCATTATCTTGAATAATGTGGTTGGCATTGCACATTACTCAGAAGAGACAGAAATCTGATGATCATTCTAAACTAAACTTAGATGTGGGTTGATGAAGGAGTGGGATTTATGGAAGAGTGCTTGGCATCTGCTCCACACCTTAGTGCCACTGACTGCACAGGGTTGGCGTGTGCATGCCCATTACTTTCTTAATATAATGAAGCCTTAAGGTCTTGAGCGTTGTTTCCTCTCAAAGACCAAGCCATAAAGGTAACCATCTATTTAAATGAAATAAAAATCTCATATACTCCAGTTAATATTAAAGGCTTTGATATCTTGAAGTTGCAAAGAGGTAAGCACTCCCTTTATTCAAATATCTCAGTAGGACTTGAGGCACTCCTGCAGATCCAGATATGTATAAAACAGTCCTGACAGTCAGTATTTGGCAAATTCTCAACAATGTATTTTGCAGATGAAACGGTAATATAAAAAAATGCCAACTAGAGAGAGCTGACCCAGTCTTTCTGGCAGTTTCCAGCTACTCTTCTGGGCATGTGGAAGAGTAGCCATAGCAGAGGTGCAGAGAAAATCATGTATGGGTAGTATCTGAGAGGCATTAGATCTTCTGAATGTCCTTAACTGTGTACACATACACACAGCAATGTCTACACCTGTAAAGAGTGACAGTGACTGGAGAGGCTCCCACTGCACAGCATGCAGAAGTTATTCCTTGCGTGCCAGCATCACAGCCTGGGGTGCAGAAGCCAGGAATAAGCACAAGACTTCCAACACTGTTCAGTTATCTCTGTGCACATTGTATTCACATCATGCTTTCATTTAACTAGCCACTGATGCTAGAGAGCATATTTAGTTAGGTAAGTCAGCGCCTGTGCATATGCCTCATTGGCACATCTGGAGATCTTTTCTCTATCCCAGTTGATGGCAGGACCAGAAGGGAGAAGCTCTCCATACATTTCACAGGCAATACTCTAGAAGGAGGAACTGCTTCCAGAAATGAAAGGGTAGCCCATTCTTCAGGTTCAATCAGTCCTTGGTCTTTTTGCCAAGGCTGCAGGCAAATACATCAAGGACTGTCAGTTATTTTCCTGAAATTTCTCATGCAGCCACTTTTCCACTGGGATTCTGACAAAGACCAACTCAATGTTCATAATTATTTCTTACATATGGCCTATTTCCTCACAGAACACTGAAGCTATTCATGTGGGAAAAGATTTGTACGATTCAGCCCTCAGTTGTCCAGAAGATAAACGTCTCCCTATAAAGGCTATAGTCCAAAGTAAAAAGAACATAGTAGTACTGTCAGCAATGGAAGGCAACCTAGGGAATTGCAGAGGCTATGAGCAGAGGTTCTGCTCTTACTATATTGTGTTGAGAGTGAGGTATTTAGAACAACATATCACAAAATGAAAGCATTGTGTAGGAATGAGTATAAAAAGGAAGGGGGGCGAAGCAGAAGTACAGACATGGAGGGATGGAAGTGAGATCAATGAACGGGAACAAAGATCTTCCTAAAGGGATGCTGAGCAAGAATCAGAGGAAGATAGTGCCAGGAAAGCAAAGGAGAGCAAGACTTGCAAGGTTTTATTTTGAGAATAATACCAAATTAGAATTAAAAATGCATTTTAAAGCCAATGACACCCATCTATTAATGCAAACATAAGGAAAAAATTCTAAGCCATTTAAAATGGTTTTAATTAAAGTTTGAAGAAATCACAACACATTAACTACATCTGAAAGGATAACATATGAGCAAGAAATAATGTATAAAGGGTATTTCCCTGATTAAGGCTGGCAGTTCAGTTCTGAATGAGCTGCTTTTAGTGTGACTGAGGAATAAATGGAACATGTATTACCTGATACAACTTTTAGAAAATTCCATCAGACAGCTGCTACTTGATCAGCTGAAGAGTTTACAACTAGATACACCTTACTGTGGTATGAGCCTAAAATCACAACTAATTTCAAAGCATATTGTTTTGTGGCATGATCCCAAATGAGCTTCCTGCACAAACTGAAACACTCAGAACCAAACCTCTCTAATATGAAGTAACACCCATTTTTGGGTACCGTAGGGATGATATAGTACCTTTCCCAGACTAAAAAACCCCTTTTCTCCTCAGTGTGAACCACAGAGCAGGGCTCAGTGTTACTGTGGATTCAGAGCCAAGCAGAGGCTCCAGAGGAAAGGCTTTGACTTACTGCTGGGGCAGTTCTGTAGGACTGCAGAAGCTTCATGCAGTGGTTCTCATGCCCTAATCTGTAGGACTTCTCAGTGTTATTACAGAGGTTATGCAATTTCACACCAGACCTGGGCCTAATTTAAGGGTCAGCAACAATAAAAAGTCTTTAACAGCCAAGTACAGTGAGTGCAATGACTATTTTTGGAAGCCCAGTTCAACATAGCTTATGATAAACTTCCCACCACCTTGACAGTTTCTCCCTACAGGAGAAGGGCCTACAGGACACTATATTTTACAGAGTGATAATTAAATTAACTGCAACTTCAGAAACATTTAAAATTATTATGTCAATCCTTTATAAGTTAAAAACAACTGTTTTTAATGACAACAGTTAGTCAGAGCTACTTATATTCACCACAACAAACCTACAGACATAAAGGATTGTTATCAAAGATAAAAATTAAACCTCTACCATATAAAAGCAACTCAGAAGATGTAACAAACTGTGAAGCTTTTTACAAAATGTTTATATGCTTTAATTGGCAGAAAACAAAATCATGAACTCCTCCACAGGCCATAGCACTTATCTTAAATTTATGGTTGAGTTTGTCTCCTTCCCTAATAAAAGTACTAATTTGGACATTACATTCCACTGTGTGCCTTTAATTTACAACAGTGACTAATAACATTATTACATAAAAATTATTGAACATATTAGTGCACAAGACTTCACCAAGCCTGAGTCTTTCAGCACTACATTATTGCTACAAAAGCACAGTAAAAAAAAATTACATATAACTAAAGCAACAATAAAATTTGTGGGCTATACTTTTTGAAGAGTAATAGTTAGACATTTCTTTTTCATCATACACTATCCTGAACCTTCATCTTTGTCTGAAGACAAAGTTCAAAAAAATACCTGGGGGAGTGTTACTGTAATATCTGCTGAGCATTAAGCAAGCCAAAGATGAGGGCACACCTGCTAAAATTAGGCAATCCAAAGAGTCAGGGGAAGGGCAATGAACTTCAGCCAGACATTCTGAATTCAGAAGTTTAAAATATGGTGAAAACTACATCAGGAAAAACATGACCAATTAAAGGAATAACTGAGACTTCATTTGATCCAAATACTTTAAACAAGTCAGGAATAGCCACAGTGTAAGCAGGTATGTTAACAGAATGGAGAAATAGCCTCAGGGATCAACATTATAATTGTTATTCAGAAGGACTGTGATTGATTAGAAGTGTAACTATATTACAGAAAGTCAGAAAGGGAAGTAAAGCAGAGCCTTTGCTTTAAGGTTTTTGCTTTTTCTCATATTACAAAGTGCAGCAAAATGAGCATTCTTCTAGCAGAAAGCTTTAGCATCCTGAAGGGATTTTGACTTTCAAAATCACCCCTTGTGAAACAGAAGCAGGACCAGGTGGGTGTTCTGTTCCAACTCCATTGTAGCGAATGCTAAAACTTCCATAGTGGTGCAACTATTCGATTAAATATTGTCATGAGACCATGGCAAAAGGCTCCACTGGGACTCTGCTCTCAATCATAAAGATATAAAGCAGGAACACAGTAAATTAAAAGCTTTTGACTCAGCTCTAAATTTTGCTTCCTCTAATTGTGGATACTTGATGACCAGCTTACACTCAGTCATTGCTTCCCTGCACGCATATGTACCTTACTCATTGTCACACTCTGCACATGCAAAAACATTTCCGTATTTTGTTTGCAGAAAAAGGTGACTTGTATTAAAAAAAAAACAAAAACAAAAACAAAACCACAAAGAGGACAAATATTCAGTGAGGAAAAGTACATACCTGCTATCTTTTCAATATTACAGCCTGTCGTTCTGCATAGTGTTTAGACACATATCTAACTTTAAGATTTATTTTTCCTTAAAAACCAAAACCTTCATCTCAGCTCACCCAAGGGGGAACTGCGCTCTGAAAAATTGTCTCTGTTAACTAAGAAAGCCTGCATGACTAACACACACCAAGCTCTTAGTATTTAGGACCCTGAAGTAAGGTAAGGTGAATTGGGGTCTCAGTGTTTACCTATTCTCTTGAATAGACTTTACTCTGTCACAGTGTTTACTGTTCTTCTTCATTAATGGTACTGTGTGCTACTATATGAATTTGGGATGTGAGAATACTAAACAAAATGTCAAAAGTGAATCTCAAGTTCAAACAAATCCTGAGACTAAGCTTTAACTGGATGAATGCAGATATAAGATAATGTCCCTGAAACAGGGAAAAAAAACACCATATGAATCCTACTAAACCCTCATCCATCCAGCAGCTAAAATGATTTCTTCCTGATCACAAGACCTGAGGTAATTTTCACCTTTGTCTTGAGTTCCTCTTGTTTCCAAGTAAGGGAGTTCAGAGTCACCTTTCCAAGACGTATCAAAGTAATGAGAAACACATATCCTCCTGCTGAGAAATTCTCTAATAACTACAGGAATCTTAGCACATAGCAATTGGTCTCCAAGAAGTCTTATGAGAGGAGGGCACTCAGTTCATATCGTTCCCCTGAAAGAAGGAGGTTTCTCAGAAGTTAACTCCACATACAAAGTATGATGTCTGTTAGTAGGTTCTCCAAAGAAGATAACAAGTGCACAGTGGGAATAAAAGTTTTGGATGGAGCAACACGTTAAACAAGAGGGTGATGGTGATGCAGTACAAGCATTGGTCACAAATACACTGGGTTACACCACAAGACAAATTACAGCCTGCAACCTAATCCTGTATCTTGCAGAGACCCTAATAGATACAAGCAGCTCAAAAAGCAAGGTCTGCCTTACTGGGAAGTGATTGCCTTCTTGTGCCTATTCATAGCACCCTGCTCTGCATTCAGTGTCCCAAGTCTGCTTGTTCAGCCTGAAACAAACATTTCCCTGGAGTTTGCTGGAAAAGAACAACTGAGAGACTTGCTTCACAGGAGCACAAAGCAGTGGGGATACAACACCCCTCAACTGTACAGTGTAACAGAAAGAGCAACACAACTCACAGGGGTCCAGCTACTGTCTGCCAAGCTAATGTGGATGCTGTGGCCTCAAAATTCATTAGCTTCTACATAGCTCTCCTTTCTTTTGTGATACAGTGCAGAAAAGCAACCAAGAAAATAGGCATGTTATTAGTGTAATCAAAAGAAATGCAAATTCAGAATTCACAGCAATTTGGTTTAAATTACTGATATCCTCTATCTTTAACTGTCTGGCCTTTCTGCACTGCAGCTATACCAGATACAAAAACACCTAATGAAGATATCCTCAAAATGAGAACCATTACAGACACGTGAGGGACACAAGCAGTAAAACACCACGTAACAGAAGACGTAAAATAAGTTGCACCTGAATCCCCAGTAAAATGGTAGGTGAGTCTCAGAGAGAAACATTTGCTTAGTTATCCCTCCCTTTGCTGTCAACTAAATTGAATGCCCACTGAAAAAGTCCTGTCCAATATAATCAGTCAATAAAGAGTTACTACTGTCCAAAATATATATGCACACATATACATATACTATGTAGACCCACACATGTATTTATAGTCATATATTTTCAGCTGTTGTGAACTTGCACAGCGCAACTAATTTCACTGGATCAGTGCCCAATTATGGCAGCTGAGAATCCATCCCTATGACTTAAAATACATATACAGAGGCTTTACTCAGCTACTTGCCCATCACTTGCACAGGAAATATGGGTGCTCATGTTACTGTCTCATTATTAATTAATATTACATTGGTTTTGCTGTCCCTTCCCTTTTAGACCATGTTATCAGTATTTGTCTGTCTATCATGAAGATCTTGCTGGATGACAGAGAAACCAGAAGGACTCCTTAGGCAAAAGCAGACTCCAGACATTATTCTCAAATCACATACATGCACGGAGATCATGCAGTCTCTCTCTCTGTGCTCATGGAAAAGGAAAATATTAAATGGAAGACAGAACCCTCAATTAAGAGGTCCCCCTGTCTAACCTCAGGCTAACAAGTTAAAATGTCTGTGCAAGAAAGCACATCATTTATGTGATGCCAGTGGCAGGAACTCCTACCTTCCAAATTCCTAAAGAAAAATAATCACTTTAATACAATTAACTCAGCCAAAAAAATACAGACATACATAAATTAGACAAAAAATCTGTGCTGTTGGAAGTCAAAATCATCATTTCAAAAGTCTCTCCCAATTGCAAAGCATATTTATAAATGCAAGAAATGATCAAACCTCACCCAACTGCTCATGCACTTACCTGTCCCAGATCTAAAGTGACATTGACTTCATTGTACTTCAAGCCCATAGAAAGAGGAGGACTCTGCCACCAGCGCTCCGTGCCATCAATTGCATTGGTTACTGGGTGAGCTTTGCTGGGATCAGCAGCATTGCAGTAATCACAAAACTGGCCCTGAAACACAATAAATTAAAAAGATCGTCTCAGATGAAATCTCACGCACTGGCGACATATGCAGTTGTTAACTGAGATTCTGATCTAGAGTGTTGACTAAAAATGGGGTTAAATTTTGTTTCTTTGCCTAGTATAATTTTTAGAGTGTAAATTATTCCCTTGGCAATTAAATTACACACCCATACTCTGAAACACGCTAACATTTATGTTACAAACAAAAATTTCAGAATCTCAATAAAGGGGCTACAGTAAATATTAACTAATTTATTGACATTTTGGTGAAATTACCTATATGACATCTACAGTGGTGTTTGCAGGAAATTAATAAAACAAAGCTCCTTAGAACTGGATTAGGATCAACAAACAAATTATCCTCAATTCTCCCATGAAATATCCATATATGCACATAGCCTGGTATTAATAAAAGCATAAAAACCCCCTCCATTACCTGCCTGTAAGTTTAGTGTTACAATTTTATAACACTGTTTTCATTTTTTTTCATGCCATTATAATACATTATGAATCAGAGATTTCTGAACAACATGTACTCATGGAAAATGCAACAGAACCTATAGACTGTTCCCTTTAAGTTTCCCTTTAAAGAATCCCATTGTATCCTCATTTCCAGAAGTTACTGCCTAATTTCCAGCACACAACTAAAGCCACACTCCAGAGATGCCCTTTGAGAGTCTCTAAAGCTCTTTGTACAATAATGATGAATAAACTTCAGGAAATTTAATTGTCTTTTGATTTTACATCTTGGCTTGCCCCACAAGCTATTTTTATCTCCAAGAAAACACATTTTACAGTCCACTAAGATTAGTGCTGAAACAGTGTAATTAGTTATTAAGGAATCTTTTACTGTCCTATGCATTTCTTATTCCAATCACTGGATGGAGATAATCAGTGAAAATGCTAAACTGTGCCAGGCACAGATCTTTGTAGAACCCTAATAGAAAAAAAATAACATTTGCATTGAGGCAGTACACCCATCACGCTTGCTTAAGTCAGACACTTGCTTAATCCATCAGCCTGTGAGGTGCTGACACTGTTGGACTCCCAATTAAAATAAAAAGAATGGGGCAAAATGTTACCTTCTCAACTTAGCCTATTTTCATCAAATACATGACAAATCTTTTGTTGTTTCTGCAATCCACATTGCCTGGCATGAAGCATGTTCCTACCCTTTAAGAATTTAGAGAACCCCATATATAACTGCCATTATTTTGTTTGTCACTGTTGTCAGACTAACCAGTGTGAACTAACTGGAGCAATCATACTTGTCCACTTTTAACAGAGGAATAACAGAAGGGCTCTCACATTCTTGCTGGGAACGGTCTTGCAAGCTTGGTGAATTTAAAGATGTTTATCTCTAGTGGAATTTATTTAACATCTACCATAGTTACTAATGGATTGGAAAATACTTCATCATTCTCATGTGATACAAATACACCATCTTGTGTCTTTCAAACACAAAACATAGATATTCACTGAATATTTTTTAATCAACAGCAGTAATTTCAGTGTCTACATCTAACAATACTTCCACCCTCATCCTCCTTTTCTGGAAAGCCCAGAATATGACGCTGTTTCCAGAGGCCATGTCTACCATTAGTTGTTCTGATTCAGCACTACCAGTGCCAACCTGACTGAGGGTTAACTCTCGAGAATTCAAAGAGTTGTTTAGAGACTTACAACTCGCATACATAAGTCAGTTAACTTTATCTGGGGTCATGTTATAACACGATCCTCCTCCAGCTCTGCTAGAGAAGATGGTTTGGTTGATTTTCATATGAACTACAATATGCTAGGACACTGCTGTATTCAAGTAGTTTGCTGCAGCAGATACCACATCAGCCTGTGCTAGCCACAGGCAACGTTGCCAGTTTCTGCAGTGATGACAAACAGAATCATGTTGCTCTCTGCAAAATCAATACCCTGAGAAATCGGTCTATGCACCGACAACTGCAGCTACTACCACATCACAGCATCTTTCCTCACAAATGCATGCTCGAGTTCTGACATATATGTTACAACAGTACAAGCTTCCTAAATAGCTTTATAATGTGCTTGAAACACAGTTTAAATTCACATTCACGATGATCAGACTGGAAATACACAGGAAACAGTTGCTGCTACAGCAGTTTCAGCTCTGATCTGGAAACAACCTCAAAGAAAGGCTGAATGAGCAGTAAACAACAGGGACTACTAAAAGCAAGCATTTAATTTACATGCACTTAGGTGATTTCAGTATACCAGAGCACTTGATCTGAACTCAAGATACCATCTTTTTCTTTTTGGGCACATAATTCAAAGAATTTCATTGCAACAGCTGGAGTTTCAGTTACTTAAAATTACATTCCAACAACCTGCCAACTAGGCAGCAAAACAAAAAATGAAAGAAAAAAATTATTGGACAGAGCAGCCTTCCTTCTCACTGACAGTATCTCAGGAACTGCTACAGTTCACGTCTCCATTCCAGGAGACTGGGGCTCGAGACTTGGTCTGATTTTGGCTGCAGTTCATCAGGTAGGCAGGTGTGTATTTGCTGTGACCTTGTTACCCTCCTTTCCCCTGCTTCTCCTGAGCGAAGGAGAAACCTGGAACTGCATGAAAGGGTTTGCTGAAATACGCCAGTGTGGACCTGAGACACCCAGGGATGAAAATGTCTTGCCTGTAAGTTATGGAAAGTGACAACAATGAAGAACTTGTTCATTATTTCATACCTAGCAGTTCTGTGCACACTGGCAGGGCAGGACAGGTATGCAGTTAGACTTTAATGCACACCCGCACACCACTGTGGACAGACTGGCAGGCAAAACCAGGCATGCCATTTATCTATCAGCTGCTGAAATATTTTATACTCTTGTACATTTCTTCACTCAACACTGTTCTTATTAAGTTATTGTCCCACATGCCAATATGCTACAAAAGGGAAATACACTGCTTTCCAGAGGGCATGTCCAGCACCGTCTTAAGAGCCTTGGTTGAGCTGCCCAGGAAGGGACTGTCCATCCCACTGATCACCTTTAAACAACCTCCAAACACTCTTTATGGATTTGCTGGATAATTCAGGCTTCATTAAAACACACTCTACCAAATGACAAGCTGAACAAGAACGACCAATGTCAGAGCAGTGGAAATAAAGCTGTGTCTGCTTTTCCTCTCTTTGCCTCATTTTCAGATAGCACTAGCAACAGAGCTGTGTGCTCCCTTTGACAGAATGAGGATCACTCTGCACACCTCCTTTCCAATTTCTTTGCTCATAGAGCAACAGCCACAATCCAGCCTTGTAGAGGAGACAAAAAGAGAGTGACTCAAGTGTGTGGTGTCACTTGAACTTGCATCAGCCCAACATAGGGGCTATTATTTTATGTAAATGCCACATGACCTTCCCTCAGACCCTTTTAAGAAACAACACATAAATACTTCTGCTGATTTTAAATCCTTCTATGCTTAGGTTCTGTAAAAGCTTACTGCACTTCTCTCCAATTTTCCATGAAAGAAGAGATTCTCTTATTTACAGTGTCTTTGAACTTGTGAGGTGAAGTGGCTTGAAAATATGCACATTGTGCTGTTATCACATTTTCCCTTGTTGGATTTCCCTGGCCTTTTGAAAGACCGCCCAACCCTTGTTGAACCACAACAACTACTGGTAAATCTCAGAAGTATTCATGTTATGTATCTCAATGGAGCTTTGTTAAAACTGGAGAGAAATGCTGCTGTATCCATGCTTACACAAACGCTGTAAGAGGCACAACACGCTTCCTTGTGCCAGGGCTGAGCTATCAGTACTCCTTCTGGGAACTTGAATTGGACATGAACCATAACAACTCTCTAACCTAGGACCTGCAAGTCAACTATTTAACAGTAGGAGCTCCCTCCTTTCTAGCCTCCCTCTTCCTTTATACTGCAAACCCTCATTACCAGTTGGGTGTTAGTCTATAAAGGGAATAATTACAAAAACCATCAATGGCAACGTGCATCACACAACAGGCTTCATTCTGCTTGCTTGGCATGTTTGTCTGGTGTTTGCTTTGGCTGATTTTTATTATCCTGTGATTTCTGATATTTCAAGACATGTCAGTATGAGATTTCACTGCAGCAGTGGGCTACAGCAAGTTGCTGAGAGATTTTTGGGCTTGCTGTTCACCTCCCGGTATCGTTGCTTCAGGCAACTTTAAACATGGGTGTTGCTGCATTCAGTATGGAAGGACGGATGCCTAAACTTCAGAGGTGTGTTAGAAACAGAGAAGCAAGCAGCTTCCTGATCATCACAACTCTTTTTTGTAATCTCAGTTTAAGCATGTAATATCTGTGTCCCAGTTTTCCTATTAGTAAAACTGTATATTACTCAGTGTGTAAGCATCTCCAACCCACTCTAAGCTTTTTTTTATGACTGAGGGTAGTACACAGATATAAGGTAAATTGAGATTTCACGGCACAGCAGAGAGTCATGGCAGAGGGAAGCCCAGAGCAAAGCACACTGCTGACTGTGGCTGCCTAATGAACTGCGAGGGCAGGCTGAATGATGGTGCATGCTCCCTTCTGGCACATGACAAGAAGTACATATGCTTCACCTTCTTAGTCCTCTCCCCCTTTCTTGAGCATCTATTCTCATAAGGAAATGAGAAAAACAACTCTTTTATCCACTGCAACTCCTTCTGAAACCAAATATGCAGGGTTATTTCACTATTAATCATACAAGCACCTCATAAGACTTTGAAATACTAGCCCTTCTTCTAAGACACTAAAAATTTAATTGCATTCTTTCTGTATTGCCTGGAGTCAGACAGTGGACCTTAGAGCTTTCAAAATCCCTTTCAAATTGCAGTTTCATTCTGGCTCTCTTCTCCCACCAAGAGATAATACAAATAAAATAACTTCGGAAGGTTTGACGCTTCAGGAAATTCCCCCCTTGTAACACAGCTCTGATCAAACTTACACTGAGCATCAATTGCAGTACACCAGCTTGTTACTCCTTCCTTTCTCTCTAACAGACATGTCAATACAAGTTTCTACCAAAGGAAAAATATATTTCCATTAATCCTTTGCCGGGAGTTTTGCACTTTATTGTTATCTTTCTTGTGACTGGCACAAAATGAGTGCAATAATCTTGTGCTATGCTAGGAGAGAACAACATGATCCTCGCTGCCCTCTGTGCTTATACTCCCTGTCAGAGTTCCAAGGAGTCTCTGGCCTCCTCCCACAAGCAACGCAAGGCACAGACGATAAGCCTCACATTTAGTGCTTGCAAAATACCAAAGAGCCACAAAATACTTGGCTAAACCCGGACCTCTTTTCCCGTCGGAGCGATGCCTGCTCTCCAGCGAGCGGTTGCCACTGCAGCCCCGCCCCATCCATCTCCCCCGAGCTCATTGCTTTACCCCCAGAAGCATCACGCTGCTCACCGCGGACCACAGGCCACGCACTGAGGCCACAAAACACCACCTGAGTTCCCTCTAAGGCACTTCCAGATGCCCGACGGGACGAGCAGCTCACGCATCTCCGGGAGAAGCCGCAGCACCGCGTGAACCGCGGGCATCGGGGCCGGAGGGGAAGCGGCCGCTCCCCGTGGCGGGGGCGGTGTGTGGGTGTGTGTCTCCAGAAGGTACCGGAGCACCTGAGGGCAGATGTGCGGGCAGAATCGCCGCTGCCCGCCTCC
>NW_020884879.1:1786646-2044278 GCF_003945725.1 Corapipo altera | reverse complement strand
CCCCCCCAAAAGACACACAGCCCCCCGCCGCTGCGCCGCGCCAGGGATAGGGAGCAGGTGCGAAGGGAAGGGGGTCCCGGCGCCGCCGCCCTCCCCGGCTCCTGGGGTCGCCCAGTTACCTGGATGGCGCGTCCGAGGGGCGCGGCGGCCGGGCCCCCCACCAGCTTGCAGAAGAGCTCCGGCCGCCCGCCGCCGCCCGGCCCCTCCCCGCAGGTGGCCGTGGCCCAGATGTTGGCCGCCGCCGCCAGGTTGAAGTAGGGCGGGTGGAGGCTGAGCCCCGTCCTGCGGGAGGCGCCGGGCTCCGGCTGCGCGGGGCACAGGGCGAGGAGCGGCGGGAGCAGCGCCCAGAGCAGCGGGGAGCCCGGCGTCGCGGCCATCCTACGCCGGGCTCTGCCCTCGCCGCCCCCGGGGCGGCACTGCAGCTGCGGTGGGCGGGCGGGAGCAGAAAGAGAAGGAGCAGGAGAAGGAGCAGGAGCCGGCGGGGGGCTGCCCGCGCTCTGCCCACACCTCCCTCACGCCCTGCCTGCCTGCGCTGCGCGGGCTGGGGCGGGACGAGACGCAGCCCCGATGCGGGGCGGGCCGAGTCGTCTCCCGGGCGTGCGGGTGTGTGGGACGGGGCGGGACGGGACGGGGGAAGGGTCTCCGGGCCGGCGGGGTTGCTCCAGGTGTGTGCCCAAGCGCCCAGCTGCGCGGGCATGCCGAGAGGTGCCACCCCCCCGGCTCAGCTGGCGATCTTTGATCCTCCTCTTCCTGGATAAATGTGAGGGTTAGTATTATCGACAGACCGTGGAGCAATCTCAGAGCATCCCGCCCTCGTTATTTGTCCACAATACAGTAAGTTGGGGATGCCCCATGCCTGAAGTGTTCAAGGCCAGGTTGTATGGGGCTCTGAGCAACCTGGTCTAGTGGGAGGTGTCCTTGCCCAGCGCAGGGGGTTGGAACGAGATGATCTTTAAAGGTCCCTTCCAAGCTAAACCATTCTCTGATTCTGTGATAACCCCCAACCTGTCATGTCACATACAGTGAGTGACAAGTTAAAGTTTCCCAGCCTTCTCCTTGAGCAGGGATACCCCCGCACAAGGTATACCCTTCTTCTCTCAGCAGACCTTCAGGAAGACATCCTGCGTGACTGTGCTGCAGAAATTGCATCTCCTCTTGCCATTTTCAGTGCTCTGAGGCTGCTGGAAACCGTGCAGCCTGGGCCACCCTGCTGCAATGCACAGCTAGTGCTCACAGCTCCTTGTGAAATGGGTGTTCCTGCTCATCCAGAGCAGACAATGAGCCTCCTGTCTTTTTGAAGCTATTTGGCACAAGCTTTGGGTAACACAGGAGCTGGAGGGGATGTTGGAGAGGGAGAAGGAGGTCAAAGAACCATGTCATCTGTATCACAGCAGTAGCAAAGGAAATCCCTGGTGTACTGTTACAGGAAGCACCAGCCACAAGCTATTGATTTTGCCTACAAGAAAATATCACCACCCTTGTTTGTTTACCACTATGTCTTTAGTACCCCATAGGGACACATCTGTGGGAGACAGTTTTGTGTCCTCCATAGTAAAAGTTGGCTTTCATAAATGTAGCATGCTGTCAGTTCATATATATCAGATTTCATAAATGCTTTCAATCTCTAGAGCACCTTAAAAATACTCCCCTTTTCCAACTGTGACATTGTGAAAAGGAAATTATCTTATTGCATGTGTATATCATGTCATTTCGTACAATAGATTGTACTTCGTAAAAAATATGAGAGCTTTGAATACAAACAAATGTTCCATTAAACAAAATGCCATATTATCAGATAGGATAGCCACTGACCTTTTAAAATATTTCTTGAAAATTGCTTAAATCCGAAGTATATCTTGGAGTAAATCAGTTTTCAGAAATGGAGATCTGGAAGTATCTGATGTAAGTCCAGAGCAAGCAAGCTCTTACAAGGGCCTGCACAGGTTGTTTTGGGTAGTTCAGGTTCAGGAAATCCTTTGCAATCTCATTTTAAAGAGAAGATTCTTGTGAGCTGTTTGGTACATTGTGCAGCACAAAAGGCAGTCCTTGCTCACAAGAGATGTCTATTCTCAAACAGGGAATATCACAGAATTTATTGGGAAGTATCACATAGAAAATGTGGCTTACATGAGCAAGAACCAAACAGCTTGGTAAAATAGTAACATGTTCTTGGATCTGGTTTCCTAGAAGTTAAAAACAGGCATGAAGCTTTGTAAACATTCACAAAATTAGCCTATCTGGTAGAAAAAGAGAAGAAAAAATTTTCCTGTTCCAATCTTCCTGGTCCTTCTCTCATAAAAGTGTCTATTTTCCTTAATGTATAGGAACATTAAAAAACATTTTGTTGGCCTTCTAGGTGATTTTTCTGTTCTTTTGTTAAACACTTATGCCAAACAAGCTTCTTTTAATTTGCTGTGTTTTCTAGAAATGGAGATCAAAGTGCCACCTTTTAGATTTTCTTGACAAATCTCTAAAGATCCAGAGATACCTAAATATGTGGGCATATATTATGAAAAGTGCTATGACAACTTTTGCCTTTGACTCAAAGCAGTTGGGAGAAAATGTTTATAGTGGCATTCCCAACATGGGTACTAAATAACTTGATTCCTATACAAAGTGACCAAAATTTTATGCAGAGACCCTGGGACTATGTGAAGCCACAGTGAACTAATTATGTGAGGAAGCAGACAGAAGCAAGAGTGTGGATGTATGCATGGAGATGATAATGACAGCATGGCCTGTCCCTAGCAGATGGAAAACTGAAAATTTGCAGTGCTGTCCTTGTCTGGTAAGCACTGTGCAAGCTGCGGTATGACCATGAGTCTATCCTGGCTTTTGCGGGATTTTAGGACCATGGGAAGTAACAGTAAAATAAGAAGAGAGAGAAATTTTTTTTATTGAATGGAACTGTCCAAATTTCTAAACTCTGTATCTCTCTTTTTTTTTTTAATCTATTTTAAGCCACAATCAAACCAACAGAAATCCACAGAAAAGCACTTGCTGATTTCACTGAGTTTTGGCTCACCCCATCTAATGTAGAACTTCATCCTGTAAAAAGGTCACTATCAATAATTCATGCAATGATACTTCATCTTCCCCTCATGTCATGTTTTGTTGTAATTACAGTTTCTAGAAACACAGGTAAGAATTTATTAGCTGGCAGCTCAGCAATCAGCATATAACAGTGCTTCTCTGCAGAAAATGCTCTTCTCCAGTGACATGCCCTTTTTTCCCCACAGTAGAGCCTCTCATCCTTTTTTGTTCAGCCTTTATAAGATTTACTTCCCCTGTTTCTTCCTGTCTGCAAGGAGTAAAGTTTGTTAGTTGATTGATTTATTGAATAAATGTAAGCAATTGAAAATGTTTATGGGTCTGTATTATTCTAACATCATCATGGCTAGGCTTCATGAACAAAGATCTGGGGAGGGCACTACCCACGTTTGTTACAAGTGCACTGGTGATTAAAAAGGCCATAAACAGATTACATTACATTAGTAGGCATTTATGCTACTATAACTATAGATAATTCTTTCTATTCTAAAATACGTTCATTTAAAATTTCAAATCAAGAATGTTTGTTCAGAATTAGCTTTGCTGATACAACTTCTCTGTTTCATTCTCTTAGTGATATGTGCAGTATAGGACATCTCATACTGCTGTTTCATAAATGTTTTGTTATAAACTTGCAGTGAAAATGAGATCATCAATAGATAATCTCAGTGAGCAATATTTTTTATTACTCACTGAGTAATTAGTGGTACTATTTAGTTCCTATATTACCTATGTTGCCACATCAGGTGATACGGAAATTTGCTCTTTTTTTGAGATAATAATGAATCAATATGGCAGCAGGTAGCTAGAAAGTCTCTCGGATTACTTAGTCCAGAGTCTCTGGTCAGTGGTCATTAAAGATTAAATTGTGTGTCTTGTTCCCCCATAAAAGTTTCATCTATGGCATTTATGTTGAAGCCAGTCCTAAAGATTTAGTCTGTGGAAGAATCTTCCTGCAAAGTACTGAACCTTTCTTCAGAATTATAATCAGTTAAGCACATACATAGCCCAGAGTACTAATACCCAACCAGAAGCTTTCTAGCTCCTATTAGACTCCCTAGTTTTATCAAGGAAATAAGACATTTATCACATCCTGTCATAAATGTTTATGCATGGTTAATATTCAGATGGCATCTATAAGTAAACTTTCATTAATCGTAATAAAGCTTTTTTGCAGTACAACTAGACTAAACTAAGGTTACTTGCAGACACTCTGGTTTAACAGTGTACAGTTATGTGCTGGTACAACCCATGTGTTCACTGAATGTCATTAAATAAGATGCATTCTGTTAAGATCATTTGGGTCTCTGCTATTCTGACAAAAGTAGCCTTTTCATCTTCCAGAAATTTCTTGTGCCACAGTATTTGAGGACTGTGCCATGTCCCTTCGCAAAAGATAAATTATCCTCCATGTAACTGGAATAGAGACACAAAAAAGCTGGGACCTAGGTCTAAAATGCAGTTCTGTCAGCAGAAACAGTTTATATGCCTAGAGTACTTAGTGTATCCCAAACTCAGTTATTCAAAACTGCACGTTTGCCTTGTCCTTTGCTTTGATTTCTTTTTTTTCTTGTTTCTTTCACCTATTTCTTTCTGGATGTACATGCTAGGATGATGCCATCCTTCTTCACAGACCATCTTTTTCTGAATGTCCTTGTACCGTGCCTGGGAGATCTCATTACCCATGCAAATGGAGCCTCTCATATTGCCCATCCTATCATCTCATATGATTCAGGTATCTCAGCTGAGGTACTTACAACTTTTTCACAATTAGTTGTCTGCATAATGTTGTCGTGCCATGCAACTGTGCTTGTTGCATGTTGGTTTAATAGCTGCCATTTACTTAGCATCCTTCTATAGCCTAATATGAGGGCTATCTTTTCTTCTGCCAGCCAGAAATCTCATGGACTTTTTCGTGTACATTCTGCTTCCTAAGTTTACTTGATGTATTCTTATAATAGAAAGCCACTGTGAATACTCTCAGTTTCTAAGGGCTCTTAAGGTAAATTGCAACATCTGAAGAGCATTCTCATCATAGCTCTTTTTATATCTTTTGGTCTTTCTGGAAATGTCCTGGCTACAAACAACGTACTAGTGGGTGCTTATGGCTTGATGGGATCGTGGACAAAAAAACTTAAAAATGTCTGTGGCTGATGCGAGACTTAGCTTTATTATTTCAAACCCTTTCACTGCAGAGAAGTGCTAAGCCAAAGAGGGAAGGTGAATGTTTGGTACTTTACAACACTTTCCTCATTCGTGAGAAGGCAAATTCCATTTTCAAGGCAAAACCATGAGCTTTCATCAGTAGCCAGTATGTAAAAGTCATGCCTGTCCCTCCCAGTTTTGATCTTTGTACGTTTACTCACTGAGTGTCCTGGGCTAGGGCAACCCTGGAAGTGAGACACAACTTCTTTGCCGTTCGATTCCAAAGAATAAGTCATGAGAAATACTCTGAGGTGTGTAGCTAAAGGTATAGTTAACTTAAGATTCCCTAAGCAAACTATGCTTGACTGTAACTCATGTTGACTATATGTATCTTTCTCTTTTTTTTTACCTTGAAGAAACTTTCTAATGGACAACATTAAAATCCATCCACTTTATTGTTTTACTTCTTAATCGATTTCCTTTTTATTCTTGGCTTCCTGTATTTTTCACAGAGTTGCTCATGGACAAAAAGAAGAAAACAAGTCTTGGTCATATAATGCCTGGTTCTTTGTGAAGAAGCACATGCTTCCTTTGGTCAGTATCCAATGACTTGTCAGTCAAGTATCTGGGGAAAAATGTCTACTCTTGTATTTTTCACATCCTCCTTTTTTATTTTTCTGACATTGGTACTATTATTACTCCTTTGGCCATCATAACAGAAAACAGCCTTGCACAGACTCCCTGCCACAGTACGCCAAGCAGCTCCTCATGGAAACCACTTCTTTGTAAACTGCTTTTCTTAGCAGGCTTTTTTAACCATTAGTTAAATTAGAGTGGCATCTGGATTTCACAGTTTTCTCTGCAAGAATTTTCTGTGATCTGATCTCTATTAATTAGGCAGTGTTTTTCCTGGGATCCGTTTCCAGAAAAGTTTTTATACTCTTAGATAGTTTTGCTGTCACAAACTGCCTCAGGTTTACTTCAGTCTCAGCTCTAGCCTGACCATCAAGTTCTTAAATTTTAAATAGAACCTTATGTTTAATTGTGATAGGAAGCCAGGCTTCTAGCAGTATAAACTGAGGAGACTACACTACAGTGCTATATGAATTTATTCCAGCTGAGGATCAGGCAACAAATATAACTAAAAATTCAAACAGATACAGTGCAAGAACTTTATGATTTACTTATTTTTATTTTTGTAACTTGGAAAATATAGTAAATTTAAAACAAATCCCTTGTGAAAGTGCAGAATTAGTGGAGAATACTTTCACTTTTTTTTTAGCACAATTACAGATTTCTGTAAGACAGACATAGTACACTACAAAAATTCTCATTGGAAGAGAGTTTATAAAAGTTATAGCTCTTATAAATCCCTATTTTTTTTGTTTGTTTTTAATAACTGTTTTCAGACATGTTAATTATCAGATGCTTCATTAGGAGATTGTGATAATGATAGCTTCTTAGTGTTGCTGTGGTATTAGTCATTTGGGTATTTTATGCCTGTGTCCTTTAGCCAAGTCCTTTCTTTTCCATTAGTGGACTGATTTTCTGAGCAGCAGAGCATAAGACAGAGAAACTGAACTAGTAGCTAGTAGCTAAACTAGCCAGTAGCTTAAATAAATTTTATACCTGGCAATGTAAGTAGTTTTCCTCTCACATGTGTAGAGTTGACTCCCATGGAACTTCCTTGTGCCCTGTCACTCTTACCCTCCGCCCAAGGTCCTCAGTCTCTTCCTTTGAAGACCTCCACTCTCTGCAGCTGAAGATAAAACCAATCAACCAGATCAGTTTTACTGAGTGGTATAGACTCTAAGCTCCCAGGGAGCCATCTCAGAGATGGATCCTGAAAGTTATGTTCCGCAATGGCTTCTGTTGTCCCTGGACAAGGCTTTTGGGACAGAGGAGAAATAACGAAACACATGGTTCTGCTGTTTGGAACGCCTCATGTGAATGAGATGGAGAGAATCTTGTGCTTCCATGCTAAATACAGAGCAGTTTTGTGGTTCCTGTGCAGTGCTAATGAGGTTTTCCCCCTTAACAAATCTGTTTACTTAGGCTACAGTAGCTTGTGGGATATATCATGCATTGTTCTCACACTCATGTGATATGTATGTTTCCAGAATCACAACACCTCCCACAGTAAACTTATACACAACAATATACAAACAATGCCTGGGAAAAATGACTGTGATATTATTTAATTTGAATCTACCTTTATATTTAGACAACTTCACTGTCCATCAAGTTTAGACTCTCCCTGGAACTCGGATGGTTTCATTGTCTGCATGAGTATCCACCAGCAGTTAAGTGCCAGGCGTGGAATTAGAAAGCTTGCAAACTCAAAGCACTTGAATGCAGGCTCACAGACTTCTCTCTGGCTGAGCAGACGGGAAACAGGTAAACAGTTCGCTTCAGACTGAGTCATTAAATCAGCATATACAGAGGATAAGCAGGGAAAGCAAAAGGAAATGACAGATGAAGAAAACTTACAGTCACAACCTGTACTCGCTGTCTTAAAACCATGTAACTTCAAGAGAGCAATATTCTAAGACTGGGAAGAGAAGGATGAAAAAAAAACTTCAGTATGTTGTATCTGTACAGATACATAGAGATGTTTAAGTTGGAGCTGTTTGAAGGTTGAAAGGCATTTGCACCTAAGTGAAGATGATATGTTGGTTCTTATGCTGGACTAGAAATTGGTCTTAAATGGTGGTTGTAGTCCTTTCACTGACTTCCTTGACCTGTCACTTGATATCTGTGGCAAAAAGGGTTAATTTGCCCTGAACAAATGGAAAAGAGAAAAGAGCAAGGTATTGAAACACTCAAATGACAATTTGTGGAAATTGCTCTCTACTACTTTTTTAAGTGATGTGCTAACTTCTCTCTGAATCCCAGGTCATTATCCCAGGCACCAGTTCAAATATTCACATGAAGGAAATTAATAAGACTCTTGTGATTCCTAGCAGCTACATGTCCTTACACAAGCTTAAACTAGCAAATTTGGTATGAAATTGGATATCATAGGAGGCCTCAGCTAAAGGGCCATGTATTGAAAAGACAGATTCAAGGTAAGAGCTCCCTAAAAGGATGAATGTATACAGTTATGAACATGTTGGGTAAACTGTTTCTATTATTAGATAAACTTTTCCATTTTCAGGTCCAGTTTTGTAAATTCTCCATTCTATTTTTAAAAAGTTTATGGGATTCATAAATATTTGGTACAGTTTTCCTGAAAAGTCTGCAAGATTTGTTTTAAAGGATCTTTTACTATTTCTCTCATTATCACTATTAGCTCATAGGACTTTCTTTATACACTAGTTTTTGTAAAATAGACCTTTTTTTTTTTAATATTATGGAAATAAGGAACAGCCCATGTAGCTCGCTATGCTACATTTTAGCAAGGGAAAGATTCATGGAAATGACAGACCAGATGGCAAAACTTTTAGTCTATAGACTATTTTATCAAAGTTATTGCTGATAATTAAAATGCCTTTTCTTGAACATGTAAAATTTAAATTAACTAACATTCAAAAAAATTTAAGATATTAACATGAAAAGTCCAATATACAACTTGAAGACTATAATGTTCCTAGTAATTGCAAAATTGACAGTCAATCTATTAGCTTCCTTTTCCCTGAATTTTGCAATATTCCATCTTCAAATTAAATTAGATTCTACAACAAAGATATCAACAAAACCAGGTCAAATTCCTTAAAGAATCATGCATAAGTGCTTCCCAAATCCTGAAATCAGTCTCATAAAAGAGGGTGTAAATGTACTGGAAAGACATGACAGCATGAATTAACCTGATGTGATCTGATGAATTAATCGTCAGAGTTGTCACAGTATGTTAGGATTTACTGATTTCAGTGTCCGAAGTATCAGATCTTCATGAAGTTATGTTATTGAAATCGTTGTCCATGGAGTGCTAGCAAGAATAACATTTTGGCTTGAAATGAGTAGCATCGTTTTTGTTCTTAAATAGATCAAGTTAGGAAATTACATACCACCTCAGCAGCAAGGCCATGTGTGTATTTCTATGCATTTTCACCGTGACACATTGATGGATATGTACTGGCACTTTCCTGATTTAAAACTCCTTGTACACAGGTGGACGCTGGAATTAAAATACCAGTTTGCTGAGTTAGTTTAGAAGTGCCTCTCAGATCTGTCACTATTTCTCTTCTTATGAGTAGTTAATCTAAACATATATTGAAAGACAATTGGAATTACAATAATATTTTGCACTCAAAGTAATACTCAACTCATCATGTCCTAGCATTTTGCATGCAAAGGTTGGCAAGTACATAAACAATGATCCATCTGAGACATGCTGTTGTTTTCATCTGTGGCTGTTCAAGTGTTTCCCATGAAATGAGCAGTGCTATTCTCATTGAAAGAAGCAAGCCCATTTATTCAACCTTGAGTGCCTATGAAGGAGCCAAAGGGCATCAAAAGTTGCAGCCAAGAGGCAGCCAAGGATTCCTTTTGGTCAGAAGAATACTCACACGTAGTATAGCATGCTAGGAATGATTAATACTCCCAGACAGGGGATGGGCATGCCCAGGCACTCCAGGATGTATCACTCTTGTTGGACACATACAAGCTGATGACACAAGCTGTTTTCAGTAGATACAACAAACTTGGAAAGTATCACATTTATTGTGTATCCTATGTGCCATGAATTTGCTTATGCATAGTGCACCCTGAAAAAGTCAGGTTCACCATGTCCCTCTAGAGGGTTGATGGAGCACACATACATGAAACCTATAGTAAACTGCAGTTCATAGGCTTAGGATCTCTAGAGAGTTTGCAGCCCATTTGTAGGGGCTGCAGGACGTCTGGCAAATACTGAGACCTTCCAGATTCTCACTGAATGAGAGAACACACACAGGGCAAGGAGAAGAGCTGGTAGCACAAGGCTTTGGATAATTTTCAGTCAGGAGAGGGGGGCCAACATGGCTATACCAGACATCTTATCATAAAGTGTTTTTTCTACATCAATGACTGCATTGCAGTGTAGAGATACCTAAGCTAGCTGTGGTAGTAGTAGCACAACACAGACTATGTTTGCAAGTAGTGCAGCCTAACAGGAGTGAATCTGTAGAGCAAAAGTTGGTGCTGAAGACCTGTACATTGTACCATTTAATGTTGTGTTTGTGTTTGTTTTAATTCAGATGAGCTCTCTTTCAATCCCAGGACATGAATGCAGTTTGCAGCTGCAGTCCACTGAGTCTGCTCCTGGAGAAATTCTTTGAGATTAGTTCAAAATGGATCCAGTTTGCATAGTGCAAGATTCCTCCACAGTAAGAAAAGAGCACGGTAAAGAGACAATCGGGAGAGTCACTTCAGCTGTGTACTCCTCATCCAGACTAGAACTCTAATGTGAATGTCCCCAGAGAAGTCAGCATGAACTGATTTAGCAATCCAAGCAGTTGGATTTGTTGGTCTATGCAGAGGTCCATGCTTGCACAGCAGAACTGCTAGTGGTGTCTGAGCTTGCCAGCTCAATTCACTCCACAGTGCATTGCAGGCTTTAGCCAAGATCAAGAGTGATTTTAGCAACATAAAGAGTCCAAAGGTCGGGAAAGAGAAAAAATTTTAGAGCTGCTCTCTTACTGTGTGCTGGTATTGAATCTTGCTGACAAAAACTGATGTGTGAAAACCTTAGGGTGATGGTTTCAAAAGTAATCTTTGTCCTGGTGTCAGCATTTTGAGTTATAAGGCAAGAGAATGTAAGGAAGACAAACTGAGAAGCCATTTTTGAAGATTTCAGCACAAAAGACTTGCCTAAGCCCACACAGGAGGTCATAGGCAGAAACATACAACAGTCATCTAAGAGGCAATGATCCAGGATTTTGAAATCATGCAGAGAGAACTAGAGTAGTATGGAGGATTTATACCTTTAGTAAAATAGAAATAGAGTTTGCTGTTCACAGTAGCAAGGCATATTACTGTTGTTGTCTGGGTAAAACCAGACTTCAGAATTTGTAGCTGAAACTGCTGAAGATTGCTTCATTTTACATTTTAAATTGCCTTTTGTTTTTAATCTTTGGGTAAAGTAGTTTATTTCTGGAAAAACATACAAACCTATTTGCATTTTAAAAAATATTTAAATAACTAAATGCTAATGGAAGCAAATGTCTGAGGAAAGAAGACAATGTAGATACAGCTGAAATCAATAACATTATACTAAGATCTCCACCATTTGCAAAACTTCCGAAGAAAAGTAAGTTACAATCGGAGGATAAATGTCACAGGCTCTCATCAATGATCTTTATCCAGGTGATATTGAAAGCAAATGCATTGACACTGTTGACATACAGCCATATGGGAAATGAGGAAAGGTAACACAGAAACATATTTGTCAATGCCATATCTCCTGAGTTACGCAGATGCAATTGTGTGACACACCCTGCAGTAAACAGCTCTGGAGTCTTGAAGATGGCAGTCAAATTTAGCAACAGGTTCTCAAAATGGGGGCAAAATCTCATGTCAGAGTTTGCTGAAGTTACAAAACATACACTGATCATCTTATCTGCTGAAATATATGTATCCATTTCCATACACAGCAAGCAAAATGACATTACTCTTCACTTACGTTTCTAAATGGGTATTTGTTTGTTGATGGCTATTTTTAAAGCAAATAGAAATTACTGTTGTCTTTGTATAAAAACTTGTAGATGTTTGAATCAAGAGCTCCAAATGAATGTTTTGGCTAATCCAAAATTTTTGCTACTTCTTTTAATCCTTCATATATAGATGTGCCTGAATTGTTCTGGCTTATGTGAAGTTTTTCTGTGACTTACACGGAATGGTTGACTCAGCTTTTAAAGCCAATAATTTGATTTGTTCCTGCAATTCATCTTAGATCGCCTTCAGATTTGTACAGGACAACATGATTCAGGATATTTGAAATAATCACTGTGATGAAATACTGGGTGATAGGAATGCAGCCTGCTGCCCTGCAGATGAATTCTGCCTAACAGGTAACAATTCCCAATCAATTAAAGTATCTTGCAATCTTAAGTATTCTGCCAAGAATCAAAAATAAGGGAGATGTGGGTAGCATCACGACATAGCCCTAAAATGCAGTATTCCCACAGCTAGTAGCAGACACTGGGTTTGCAAGGCATCAGGGCTGAGCCTTGTCAGGTTTACTGTCTTTAAACTTTTCTTGATCTCCCTCAACTTCGTTTTACATGGCTTGGCTCTAACAGCGGTTCTTCTAATTGAAATTAGAGTTTGGTTGTAATGTGGAGCTGTAGACTGGTGAAGAAAGAGTCAGATGTAAAAGCATGTTAGCAAACATATAAACTGATGTTATGCAGACCCTAGAGGGAAGAAGAAGCCATTAACATGAACATCATATTCCCTGCAGCGACCAATTCCCAATGTTGACAGCTCACCATAACATCCCAAAGCACTGCCATCAGAATGAAACCACCAACCTTGGGACCTAGCAGAGGAGGGGAAAGGTGAGGATAATATCAGGAAAAGGAGTAAAAACTAGAAAGTGTGTATAAGTTTTAACTGTAGTATTATTAATATTACCTTTTTTTTCCTGTATGGAGTTCTTTTTCTGCAATAATTGTATATGCTCTAGTAATGGTTCTTGTGTTAGACTGTTAAGATTCAGTTATACTAATTACAAATTCTTGGTTTTATATATATGAGACGTGTTTCCTCTTTGCCCATAAACATGATTTTGAGTGTAACAATAGACAGAGATCAAAAAACAGAGTTTCTAAATGCATTCTGGGATAAACTTTCAAAGGATCACCAAAAAAGAACATACCTTATATATACATTTCTGTATTCAACGGTTCTGACCAATTATTGCACCTGAATAAAAGAACAGAAAAATCACAGGAGACCGTGTGCTACAGAAAACAGGTGCAGTTTCAGATTTTGTGGGGAAATTAAGAAAGGCACTTCAAAATTTTTCCCTTGACATCCAAAATACAGACACAAAAACCTGTACTGCTTTAGTGTCCTTTTTTGTTGTTTATCCGAAGAATTTTTTGTTTTTCCTTTGTCAAAAAAATTAATATTTTGGCTCACGAATGTGAAAACTTTGGCATGTTATTCACAACAGATTTAATAAATACAGGGATTTTCCAAGGGTGAGGTAGGGAGTGTGTACAGATCAGTAATATTTTCCTCTGTCAGTGGGCAAGCAACTCTGTGCAATTGGGTCAGAGCAAGGATGACTCTTAACTATGTAATCTACTCAGTTTATTCCGTATTTTTAAGCTTAAGAAGAAATCAGAATGATCATCTATGTTTGTATGATCTTCTCAGTAATTAAAGTGAGGTTCACACCAGGCCATGCATTCTGAGATGAGCTTGTGCTATTAGCAGCTTTCATCTGCTTCCCTACCGTTTGTTTTACTGTATGCACAGATGAATATTGCCTCAGGAAAAAGATCTGTAGAAAATCCTTCACTTGCAGATTTGTAGAATAAACTATTTGGATCTCAGCGCAAGTATTTGCTCTCAGTGCACGCGCATAATTTTCCCATGAATGGGATTTATGTGTGCACATCAAAAGAGTAAAATCCCTAAGGGCTCAGTTTAAACCAACAATAGCAAAGAAATTCAGGAATCTCCCACCAGAGCATGCCCTGCTTTGCCTATTTTATATCACGCAGACTTTGACTGAAATTTGTGGCAGCCAGGCAAAACAGGACATGCATTGGCTTTATGGTTGTTCATTTTTAAAGGCTTAAAATTAAGCTCTTAAGAACTCACTGGCTTCCTAATGAGAGCACATCACCCATGAGAGATAGTGTTGGTGATAGCTGGATGCATGCAAGGTGAAGAGGTGCTCACCCCCACATGCTTGTGTGGCAGCAGCGTGGGTGTACTCACAACCATTACTCTTAACAGGTTTTTCCTGGACATGAAGGGAAAAGGCTGCGAAGTACAAAGGAGGTGTTGTGGAGGTGGCATTAGCTCTGTGATGAGGCTGGGGCTAGGGTAAGGGTACCCGGGTTTTGGACCATTTCTGTGCTGTTTCTGAGCCGCAGAGGCCTGATCTATAGGTCTGAACGAGAGGCTGAGAGCAATGGGTCCCCCACTGCGGGGGCTGGCTTCTCAGGATGCTGCTGCTGGAGCCGGGGGATACTACTACTACTACTAATAATAACAGCAACAATAACAATACCACCAATAACAATATGTAACTATATGAAATTATATGCTTAAAAATAATTAATTATATTCTACTATTTTCTAATTTTATATTCTTAAGGATAATAATAATATTAATCCCAAATATTCTCCTCCTGCACCAAAAAAAAAAAAAACAAACCCACCAAACAACAACAAAAAAAAACACCTTCAAAGGGGAATAATAATAGCCAGAAACCCCTGAGCACAAAGTGATGCGGAGGGAGGCGCCGGCCCCGCCCCGGCCCCGCGCAGCCCCGGGCGCGGAGCGGTGCGGACCGAGCTGCGCGGGCCAAAGCGGAGCGAGGCGGAGGCGGAGCGCGGCGATGTGCAGGATGTCGTTCAAGGTGAGCCGGGCGCCGGGGAGAGGGGCGGGGGGATGCGCCTTTGGGTTCCCGCTTTGCGCTTGCCGTGCCGGCAGACCGTGAAGTGCTCCGTCATATTCATGGGTTCGGGGATTGATTTGATTTTTTTTTTTTTTTTTAGGAAAAACGAGGGTGGTTTAGGGCGGAGGGAAAGAAAACAGCAGCGTCCTTCCCGGGCTATGGGGTGCACTGGGAGTGCTGCGGTGGCAGCTGATAAAGCGGACGCTTTCCACAGCTGACAGCCCCAAAAGGGTGCGTGGCTTGTGTTACATAAACTGCGAGACTCCGTGGAGCGTAAAGCTGGCTTTAGGGTGGCCGGGCTCCTGTGCTGTGGGTTTTGGTGCAGTCAGGAGCTTCCTCTTCACTTTTCCAACCGTCTCTGCTGGTGCTGGTTGTGTAATAGTTAGGAGGCAGCCTTTATCCGTGCTCTTCCTTTCAGGCTGTGGTGTCCACTGAAGCCAGGCTGGTTCATTCCCTTTGCTGCCTCCAATTCCTGTTACTTTTTGTACTTCTTCCAACCAAACCCATGCAAGAGCTCTCATTTCAAAAGATTGCCTGAAATAAGTTTTTTAATCTGAGGACAGGATTAAAAAGGTTATTTGGCAAAAAGGGAAGCAAGCAGCAATTTACTAATTATGTTAACAGATAATATTTATGATGGATGTACATCTTCTCCTTAGTTATGCACTTTCTGGATGCTGTGCTTGCCCTTCTCTTATTGATCAGCAGCTCGGTGCCAGTCCTTTGCCATATTGCTTGTGTTGCATTACTTTATTTGATGGATTCTTCCCTGTACCTGCCTCTCACTCCTGTCAAGTTATCTCCCCCATGAAGTGTCGGTGCTTCAGAGGCACCATGTCAGTTCAGTGGCGGTGTAGCAGGTGGTTTCCACCTGCAGTTATAGCCCTGGAAAGCAGGAGAATACCTTTGTTCACAGTGCAGCTCAGCCTTATACTTGGTGGTGAAATCACAGAGTCATGCAATGTTTTGTGTTGGAAGGGACCTTAAAGATCATCTCGTTCCAACCCCTCTGTCATGAGCAGGGACATCTCCCACTAGACCAGGTTGCTCAAAATCCCATCCAAGCTGGCTTTGGACACTTCTAGGGATAGGGCATCCACAACTTCTCTAGGCAACCTGTTCCAGTGCCTCACCACCCTCACAATAAAGAATTTATTTTGATCTAAACCTGTCCTCTTCCAGTTTAAAGCCATTTCCCCTTGTACTGTCACTACATGCCCTTGTGAAAATGTGGGGGCCCTGGAGATGAACATAGTACTCCAAGTGTGGTCTCAACAGAGCAGAATAGAGGGTACCACATTCCTCAACCTGCTGGTCAAACTTCTTTTGGTGTAGCCCAGGATACACTTGGCTACAGTGCAGTCTCTGGTTTATTCCCTTTTTGGTCCTGCAGTGGTCTCATACCTCCTTTTTTTTTCTTAGTCTTTTCTGTCCCTTCATTCTGTCTCTGTGAGTTTTTTTCCACCTTCATTTCTCACAAGCATCCACCCTGGCTTCATGTTCCTGATGGTGCCAGCCCTGTCTTCTTGTATTCTTCTCCTTTTTTTCCTTCCTTGTTTTTTTCTCCCATCCTTCAGGTCTTATTTTCTGTTATGTCTCTGTGAGCTCTTATTCTGTGCCCTGTTTCTCATTTTGTGAGAAAGTACTCCTGTTCAAGGTGGCTCACTGCTTTCCTGCCCCTCTGGAGAGTTGCAGCCCGCACCTCCCTCTGCTTTAGTTCTCTTTTCTGTGTCTTTTTGCTTTTTCTCTTTTTGTCAGAAAACTGTATTTTGCTTCGATCCCTACTGTCCCAGTTTGCTACTGTCTATTCATGTTTTCCATCTTAATATTCTACTTACCCATGATGTACCATTTGTCTTTCTTTCTCACTGTGTATATACACGACTATTCTCTCTTCTTCTACCAGCTTTTGCCTGTCTAACCAACATTTATATCTTGAATGACCTTTCTTTTTTATCAGGATCCTTCATGTAAGATACATTACTATCTAATAAAGTACTCTTTGCTCCTAAGTCTCACTAACCTTTTCCATCATATCATGCTTGATCCTGATTTCCAATTCTTCTTCTTGAAACTTTTCATTCAATTCCTCCTTTCCATTAGGACTGGATTGGAAACTAAGAAGGAAAACAGAATTTTCTTGTATTTTGACAGTAAAAGGAACACACCACTACCAGTGCTAGTGTTCTCTTTCTCCTCTCTTTTCTTTCTCTTTTCCTACTGCCTCTTTTCTTTCATCTGCAAGACCCCTGTTTAAGAACTGCACTCTTCCTCCTCAGCTGTTACCCCACTGTCACCTGCCTTTTCTCTGCAAACAGCAAGTCAAAGGTAGCCCAGGGTGCTGGTGGTCACAGCATTTAAATTATATTTTTCCCCTCAATATTCCTAAAATAACACACATATATTAGCACAATTTATTTTTTCCTGTATCCCTGCACAGAAATGGTCTTGTCAGATTTATAATCTATATTTTCCTCTAGGCCATTTTTGAATAAGTATTTTTTCTAATGTCAATACAGCACGAATATAATGCCAGCTTTTCATTTATGGGCTCTTGTAAAAGCACACAAACAATCAAAATTAATGGAACAGCCAGAGTTTGAAATAAAGCTTTAGAGAACCTGATGAAGCAAAGGAAATTTTATCCTGAAAGTTGCTGATGCTGGAGCAAATGACATAATGAAACAAGCTATTTTCACCAAAGCTATTAACTAATCACTTTTTCAAATGTTTATCACATTCTGTTCCAGACTGTCAGTGCTGAGGATCGGTTGTTTAGTTTAAGGATACTTTGGGAGCAGACTGGATTTATAATAAGAATTATGTGAAAATTTTATCCACTTAATCTTTTGAAATTCAACATTACCTCTCCCTAAGACGTATCTGATGAGAACAAGATTGAGTTCATAACTGAACAACAGCAGTCACATCCTGCAGCTTAAAACCCATTTATTGCTCAAAAATTATTCAACTATTTGAATTATTAATCCCAAAGTGGTGTCTTACATTTTGCCTATCAGTGATGTCAGTAGTGCTGATATCACCTGAAAGTGAAGAGCACAGAGGTATAAATCCTTGTTTGAAAACAGAAGATAAGTTGCTGCATAGTACTCAATGGGGCTGTTCTTTATCATCTGAATGATTTTGCACTTACCATTCACTTTAGGAGGTAAAATAGCTCAGATTTGTATTTGCTTATATTAATCTAATCACTGGATGGTTGATGGTGTGAGTGTGCTGTATACTCTACTTTTGTACAAGGAATCCCCAGCAATGAGGGAACACGAGGGGTAGTAGAAGTCCTAGTAGCAGTCATTGCCAATTGGGTTGAAAGCACCACAAGGAAAAATCTGGTTTTGTGTCCTTGACGCACTGGAGAATTCTTCCATTCCTTGGGTCTGATCCAAAGCACAAGGATGACTTTGCTGAAGAGCTACTGTAGGAGCTACAGGGGGTAGGGAGAGGCGGCAGGAGGGGAAAGAGGTAGGAATTTATGACTCATAAGGTTAAAGACTTTGGGCTTCTATTTCCAGCCCAAGGTAACACTGGACACTTAGTTCTTTTCTCTCCTCATATGAACTGGTGAAAGCAGGTAAGGAGTTTCTAAATATTCATTCCAGTTCCTACCTACCTACCTGACCAATGAAGGTGGTGGTGGTGTATGGTAGGAATAATAAAATGCAGTTTGCTACTGTGCCCTTGTAGTGTAAACTGGGCTGGATTAAATAAATCTTTCCCTTTATGGATATATTGCCATACCCCAAAGCTTTCCAAACTTTAAGGGATAGAGTGAGACAGTAAAAGGTAAAGAATTTGATTTTCCATTCTGTAAGGTCTAAATATAATTACTTTGCAATATCTTTCCACTGAATATCATAGTGATACAACCAATAAGACAATATTCCTAACTACCAGCTCTATAAATAAGTTGTAAATATCTGTCTAATGAATCAGAGGAAAAAGGACAACATGGGCCACTGTGTGTTTGGGTCAATTGTTTGCATTTACATAAAATTTTAGTGGTTGTAAGGCTAAAGATAGGAAGATACTACAGCATTGCCTGCAAGGAGGATATAAACTGCAAACTCTTCTTTGATCAACATTATCTACAGATTCTCCAGGGAAATCCATGAGCTATGAAGGGAAGATCAGAATTTAGCTTGCCAAAATATTCAGACTTCTGCAGCTATATGTAGCATACAAGAAATTTTGTTATCAATTCATAGGAAGTGACTTATAATTTATTGAACTGTTGGAACTTCTCTCGTCTCAAACAGTTGCCAATTTTCAAACCTATGAATATTAAAAATGCATCCCAAGGAAAGTGCTCAGTGCAATGGACCTGAGATAGATTGAGATTCATGATTCATCTTGTGTCTGCTGGTTTCTGCAAAGTTTATTATCTGTATGTCAGTGAAGGGAGCAATTTAAGCTCTGCTGTATATGTGCATTTTAAGTATCAACTGTAAAACCATTAAATCTTGATTCTCTACCACATTACATGTGCGCATTGACATTTAGACAAGGAGAAGTGTTTATTATATTTCTGAAGCTGAATGACTTTTATATCCACTCTGAACTCTCTTATAAAGGCAGGATTCACTGGAAGGCAAGGCCCCTGGGTATTTTTGACTCTGTTTTTGGTATAAGTGACTATCAGTGAAGTGATGCTTTACTGAACTGTTGGTGGTTTGGGGCCTTATTAAAAAATCAGCAGCATGAGCCTTCTCTAGGATATGTATAATTGCCATCACAGTGTTGTTTCCCTCCTGTCACAGTGCTTACCTGTCAGGGCAGCATATTGGTAGCTGTCTGCATGGATCAGATAAGGAGATTAAGAGCAAAGACCATGGCTTTTTTTTCTGCCCTCTTCCTGTGCTGGGGCAGTGATAATTTGCTCCTACCCAGGAGAATTCACACTGTGGCATTGTTTCTAAGAGTAAGAAAGCCTCAAAAGAGTATTATATTACTATTATTTTTTTCAGCCGTGGCCTGTGTTATCTAGTTTTCAGAGTTCTTAATTTTGGCTTTCATGTTGCCTTGCATACCTAGTAAATGAGTCCAAAAGTCTATAAATAGCCAGATTTTAGCCTTTTTTTCACCCAGGAGATATCACACATGCCCACAGTTGCAGGGTGTTAATTCCAGGGAGGAGGCAGACCAAGCAGTCTAGGAAACACATGAGCAATACTTTTTGTGTATTGGAAGTTTATATACAGAAAGGAAAGAGATGACAGAAAGCTAACCTGAAACCCAAGAGGATGTCCTGCAGCAGGACATGTCAGCAGGATGCTTCAGCCTAACTGTGGCCAGCCCCACCACAAAAGCAAACAATACAGGTACCAATTAGTATGTTGTTTTCTATGATGTCTCCCTGTGGTCTAGCATCATCATCTCTCATTACAGAGCAGTCTAAGAGATATAGGCTGCCGTGGACATAGGGAAGACTTGAAACAACATGAAGTAGCACAGGAAGTCTGATCTCTTTAATTGCACAGAGAAATTAGATTAGCTTCCTTTCTGTGCTCTGGGCTTGAAAGAACAGCATGCTAAGCTGAAACTTGCCTGGCTTGAATGCAGAATGTATGCAATGTGTATGTTTGTCCAATGTATCTTCCAAAATGGTTTATTTCTGCTTTTTTAATTTTTTTTTCTTTCTCTTTTTTCACCAGAAAGAAACACCACTTGCCAATGCTGCGTTTTGGGCTGCAAGAAAAGGAAACCTGGCTCTCCTCCAGCTGCTGCTGAACAGTGGGCGAGTAGATGTGGACTGCAAAGACAGCGTATGCACACAATGCACCTACACCCACACCACTGATTTTGCATCACTTTCCGTAGTCCACTGTGCAGAGGGTGTGGTAGGAATCTAACATGAGACATTTGAGAGTCTTAAGGCACTTAAGGATGATTTAAAACCTTCTCTTGTCAGGAAGCAAGTTTGAAACTTAAGATCATGATTTACATCAGTGGCAAGGGGTTAAGAATTTGCCAGCATTCAAAAATGTGTCTTACACAGTTATTTGTGGGGCTGACATTTAAAACACAGATCCTAGCACCTCGGGCTTCTCTTTGCAAAGAAATGTCATTGTAGTAATAGATCACAGTGAAGAGTTAGCTCAGTTAAGCCCAGGTAGCAATGATTCTGTCAGCTAGCAGAACTCCTCATAATTAGAAGAACTGGTGGTCTGCTAAATTCTTCCTACTCCCCTCCAGTATCTCTGGACTGGGCACCAACATGAAGGCACAAGACTGCCAAGCGAAGAGGAGCCCAGACACGTGACAGAGAGATTTCATGGGCATTTTCTTACTGTAATTGACATGGGTTGAAATTAGTTTTGAGATTAGAAATGGGTTGATAACACAGATAATGACTATTTCTTTCTATTCTGCCTGTAACATATGGTGAGATACTTGATTGTGCTAAGCTGTGTCAAAGAGCAGGAGAAAACTGAGGTTGGGAAGTTCCAGGTTTCTTTCCCTTGGCGTGGGGACTGACTGACATGGAGTCATGCCAGTGTTGTACAGGATTAGTGCCATTTCAAGCCTGAAACATGAACCTGCCACAGCTTCTCTCACTTTGAATACCCTCAAAGTGCAAGAGATTTTTTTAAGCACATTGACTTTAACCTATCTTTTCATTTTCATTTCATTTTTGCCATGTAGGCAAGAATTTGTCCTACAGTACTTCTGGAGCTGGTGCTGTGACTGTCCTTCTGCCAGGGAGGGAAGGATGTTCAGATGGAGGCTTGAAGTAAACAGGACAGAGATCAATGTAAAAAAATAAGGTCCACTACTGCTCATTTTTTCTCAAAAGAAGACTAACTTTGGTCAAGAATTTTCACACTGCACTGCATTATTAATTGTATCAGACATACACATTTTCTAGGTTAAATTATTTTTGTACAATTAAGACCACATGCTTCTTTTTTGCAATGTCACCTATTTCTTCTTTAAATTGAAGTGGTGTGTGGGAATGTTTTAGAAGTATGAGTTTCATCCTTATATGCATATGGTTTTCGCATATTGTCCGTACACCACACACATATAACCTCAATCTTACTTGGTTCACTGAAACAGTGACCTTACAGTGTACTGAGGGAACATATTTCTGGACAGAAAGTTCTCTTTTATAATGTGAAGAGTCATAGAGTGAGTTTGCTCTGATTGTTTGAATAGGGAATTAGTGTTCAAATCACCCAGCCCCTACTCCTGACTGTGACTCAGAATAAGTGACTCAGCTGAGTCACTCAGCTCCTGTGTCTAAGGTTATTCTTCTGGAAATGATGCAAAGATCTTTGGGATTCTGTGATTTAAAAAAGCCTGTGTATTAAAAAAAAATTCTTTTTATTCTTGTGGCACTTACTGTTGGGCAATAAGGCAAAGTATTTTTATACATATCTGTTGAACAGTCAGGCCTTAACACTGCAGGCAAGTCTGTAATGTTTTTGCTTAAACACCTGCTAATTGCTCTTTTTCAAAGTATTCTTTATAGTAAGTTTAACATGATAGCAAGTTATTTGATGATCATAAGCTTCCTTCAGCTTTTCAGAAGAGGTGCTGTCTCTTTCAGACAGCCTGATTCATTGCTGTAGGTGTCTGTTGAAGATACTGACTTATTTTTCCTTACCCCCAGCTTGGCACAACAGCTCTGATGGTGGCATCTTACTATGGCCACATAGATTGTGTGCGGGAATTGGTGTTGCAAGGAGCAGATATCAATCTGCAGAGAGAGGTAGGAGAAGTTCTGCATTCAAACAGGGCTTGATTAAGTTTGTTGTTTGTTTATTACAAATAATAATAGACAGTTGTCTGTGGCTTTTTGCCAGTTGCTTCTTTGTCACTTGCTGTGCAGTGCATGTATAACAGGGTCTGTTCTCCTGACAGCATCAGAGAATCAGATATCTGGAGTTTATAACAGAAAATGAGATACCAGAGGTACATTTAAAAATAACTTATCAAACATTTTCAGCACATATGATTGGGGAGGGTCAGTTACACCTGAGATGTAACCCCCCCAGGTTATGCCATTTATATATTTGCAGTTTTACTTATTGGCACAATAATTTACAGCTCTCTAGATGGAATAAATGATAAGTCCTTTACCTTTTGATTTGCATCCTGGTCATTAAAATTGAGTAGGTGCCATTGCTAGCACAGGGGTTATTTTGACTCGGTATGCTTTGGAGTTTCTGCCTCTTAGTCTGAGACAACTCATCTCTAACAATCACACGACTTGATCACCCATACCCTTCCCTGCATCTCTCCTTTGCATTCAGGGCATCTCTTGCACCATGACATACGTGCTTGTGGAATGGACATCAGTGACTCGTTTTGGGAAATGGCCTTTCACTCATGCTCCATGCAAATGGTTGTAAGGAGTACTTGCAGTTACTCTGGTCTGTGTGTTGGCTACACAGAGCAGGATTGCTCTGGGATAACCACAGTTGTATTGGTCCTAAGAGCAGCTTAAGTAGAACGTGCAGTTACATGGGGTGGCAGCATGTAGTGCAGGACAGCAGTATGCTGGTTGCTCTAATAATACAAGCCAATGTTTCTTACTTTCCTTGGTTACCTGGAACTAGAGCATTAATCTCATGCTGACATCTGTAAGTTACTGAGTCAGTGAATGCCATGGTTGATGATATAAGTGTCTTTGCACTTACTGGCCTAAACTTGCTCTAACCATGATTGTCAGTGTCTTTCAGTGGGGTCCTGTTCTAACAAAACATATATTTAAACATGTGCCTTCTCCCAGGTAAATATTGCTTGGAAAGCAGCTACAAAAGAAAAAATTGAGAACAGTTTTATGGAGCTGCTCATGAGTATCACTCAGGATATACTGATTCAACAAGCCAACAAAAAGAGAAACATTGAAAGCCTCCAAAATCACTCTGTTGCAGAAAAGGAGCAAAACAGATGAAGTTTAAGCCCTAAAGATCAATGGCATTGCTCTGCAATTAAATACACATACTCAAACCAGCGCTCTTGTGCTCTGAAGTTGTAGTGAAGCTTGGGGAAGTGAGTGCTCTATAAATGTGTCTCCAGGAGAAGGGGTTCTGAAATGGTCTAAAGAGGCCATGTGTTATTGTAGAGGCTTTTGGTACTGGAGTGAATTTCATGTGTAGCTCCCCTTTCCTGCACCTTCTATGTGGGATGAGAGAGCCCAAAGTCAGGAAAACCTACATGTCTTTTCTTTCTCCCTTTCTTCCTTCCTTCCCTTTTTTCTCCCTTCAGTCCAGCCATTAAAAGCTTACATAATAATTTTTGGGGTCCTGATTTGCTCATGTGTTAATGACAGTATGTTACAC
Source organism: Corapipo altera (assembly GCF_003945725.1). Lineage (NCBI taxonomy): Eukaryota > Metazoa > Chordata > Aves > Passeriformes > Pipridae > Corapipo > Corapipo altera. The sequence goes on along the minus strand of NW_020884879.1, from coordinate 2,020,214 downwards.
AACTTGTATAAAATATGGGGTTTCAGTTCTTCTTGGATTTTACTCAAGTGTATGATGCTGGACAGATTTCCCAGTGCAATGGGAAGAAGACTGAGTTAAGATACCTAGTGTCCTTTGCAGTCCTCAAAATCATCATTCAGCTGATATTCAACTGATTGAGCTCAATACTTTTTCATTTGAAATGTATACTCAGTCATTATTTGCAAGTATATTCAGTCAAGTGTGTTATGTATTTGGAGTTCTTTTAATACATTTTTCTCTTACAGTCAGGTGCAACTCCTCTGTTCTTTGCTGCACAACAAGGCCACAATGATGTAGTGAAGTTTCTCTTCTCATTTGGAGCCTCCACTGAATTTAAGAATAAAGTAAGATGATGGGTCTATTTTTGCATGCTGATACATTCTGACAATCAAGTCTGTTTTTTCGTATTCTCATGAAACATGACAAGACAGTGCTAAGATGATAAAAGGATTTCCTCACTTGAACATTTTCTGAGTAACATGCATAATGCATTACATTGCAAAAATATTAACTTGTGACTAGCTTTTATTACCTAGACTTAATAGCATAAGTTGATCAAAGATCTGTCCCTTAATAGTGATATCAGTCTTTCCTCTTAAGCCATCCTCCAATACAAGATCAAAGGGTCTTTTTGTACATGTTAGATAGGATCTCAATTTAGGTGTTTATGTATTTCACTTGCATAGACAGATATTTCATCTGCATTGGGATATCTCTGCATACCACCATAGGATGCATAGGAGTATAATGGCTTCAGTCCTCCCTAAATTCCCATTTACCCATCTGTAAAAGAAGATGAAATACACCTCAGAGCTTTTAATTCTTTGTTCAAGCAAGCCCTTTTACAACATCTTAGAATAGTTAAAAACGCAGGCAGCAGAGCCTGGGTTTGTCACCCCTCATGGGGTGAACAGCAACAAGCACAGCAGTTCATCACTGACAGCAGTGCATCAACTAAGTTTCTTTGCACAAGGCAGTACTAGCACCTCTGCCTTCAGCAAACAGAACCAAAAGCAACATATTTTCATAAAATATACTTGTCCTTGACATGCTAGCCACGTCTTGAAGCATTCCCATAATCTGGGGAGGACACTTGCCAGTCACTTTGGGACCCATAGCATTGTGTTTGAAGGAGGAATAGTTCTTTATCCCACAGCTCCCAATTTTTCAAGATACTCTAGGCTGTGATTTGAATGATTCCCTCAATCCATACCTGCTTTCTGCAGTCCCTGGAAATATAGGCTCTAAATACAAAGGAAGTTAATGGAACATCAGAAACTCAATTCTTTATGCTCCAGGGGCTAAAAATCCTAAGGTTTTGTGGACAGAGTCCACACATGCCCTTAGAGTAGTATTCCAGTACCCCAGGGAGCTATACTTGTGGCGAAAAGCTCTCTGACCACAGCAGCAATCAGTAATAAAAACATGAATGAAATTGTAGCTGTTTAACACAACAGCAAGTGCAGCTGTGGAACTTGGCAATGCAGGAGGTTGCAATGTTAAATGCAGTAGCTGGATTTTAGAGTGCTGAATAATCTCATGTGGGACAGATTTATAGGGTAAAGCTGCACATTAAAATAAGCATTGCTTCTCTGACTTTAATTTCAGGATATAGGTGAGGCTTAGCAAGATTCAGAAAGGGAATTTTCACTTGCATTCAGCTGGGAAGTCAGAGGCTCATACCTTGTTCTGTCTAGAGGGACAATTACATTTTCACTGAATCTTTCCAGAGCCTGTAAACTAGGAGTTTGTGAAGAGGCCAAGACTTGATCCAGGAGGTGAACAGCAGGCTTGAAATTGTCTGATCATTCATGACAATATATGATCTTTTATGAAGCATGGAAAATATATTGATGTAAGACACTAGGGCAGATAAAAGGGAGCAAAGATCTAAATTAAAAAGAAATATTGCTGCATTCAGCTGCTCCAAATGGCTTCCATCTTTGGACAAATGCAAATTTGGGCTCTTCTGTTTCTCACCTTGAAACTTTGTCTCCAGTTCCCCTTTTCCTGCCTGCCTCTTCTTCTGAATCCGGACCTAACTTGGCCCATATGCCAGTCCTAAGTATCTTTTAAGCTGCAGGATGCTCTTCCTCTCCAGACCACAGTTTTTTGCCATTTCCACACAAGCTGGTCATAAGACAACACCAACTCCTACTGGACATAACATGAGAAACTGATGTGTGATGTGCATGTGAGGCTCTTTTCCAGTAGCATCACCTGACATACCTGTCCAAGTATTCCCTCCTTCTCATCCTTCTTCAAGAAGTGTATCGATCACTTCAGCACTCATGGTGTGACACAAGCTATAGTGCCTGAAACGGTTCTCAGAATCTGAACAAAGGATTGCTGAGTTACTATGAACCTGTGCCAGATGAAAGTGACACTTGTTTAAAAAGTTGAGGTAGACTATCATGTCCATGCCCTCTTTGCTGCAATGATCTGCTCTCTCTGGACACTAGTATGAGGGCTTTGCTAAATGCACCATTAATGCTGGGACCTGTTCTGGATATTTCCATGTTCATTCTTTCACTCATTCCTTGCTTGGGTACTGCAGCTCTTTTGAAATGAAGATCTAGACACAGGAATCCAAATGTTTACAGCTCCCAGGCTGGACTTTGGTAACCCACTGAATTTTTAGACTGAGACTGGGTGAGAAACTAAGTACTTTGTGCAGCAGTGTGCACTTGAGCAGGAGGCATCATGAGATGTAGTGCATTGACAGTGCACATCTTCCAGTGGCCTGCTAGTGTGGTTTTGTATCAGTCCAATTTTCTGATTCAATAATGTGGTTTTCATAGCCTGGAATTATTCCATTGTTCTCTTAAGAGGTGACCAAGGTAACAGGCTCCTCCATCCCTCCCAAACCCCAGAAACAATATAGTTGACAAAATATGCCTTTTCAGGTTAGAGATAAGGCATTTTCTGACTAAGAGACTCAGTTGGGAGCAGCACTGGAAAAGGTATGGCTGTCCTGGTTGTTTTTAAAGGGCACTGCAAAATGGATCAATTTGCAAAGAATATATATATTTCTATCATAAATGAAGACATGGAATTAAAATAAGAAAAAAATTGAATGTATCTTAGAAAACAGAGATTTTAAAGCAAAGAAATGCAAAGCCCAACACCTTTTCATGCACTTACCTGTAAATTGTAATTACTACATTTGTTACTCATATACAAGAGTACTGGAGAACTATCTTAATACAGGAGTGCAATTCTTGTTATCCCTTGTGTCATTAGAGTTGATATTTACTATGGCAGGCAAAGCAAGCATTCTAACACAGTGTAATAAAATAATTAGCAATAAAAGCTGATATTGTAAAGAGAATGGATAGTACTACTGAAGGTTAATTATATTATATTATATATATATATATATAAGTCAATAATATTATTCTGCATTGTCCCAGTCTGGCATCCATAAAAATATGTAACATAGATTAAAACTTTTTTTCTTTTACTCTGATACATGTTATAAGCACGTGGGTTCTTAAAAGGGTTTGCATAGTGGCAAACCCTGTTTTCTGAGCAGTACTGCGGGTCAAGCGGTATGTTAGAGGCTATTTTTCAGCAAGTAGTGATTGCAGAAGATCAGTTCCCCTCCCCTGTAGCATACTTCAGAGATGGTAAAACAACATATAATTCTAAGCTACTTTCAGGCGATGATGACAGGCGAAGGAAGGGTGGGCAAATAGAGTGCTGAGTTTTCAGCACTTACTGAGTGCTGCTGTTTCAGTTACTTACATTGGAGAGTGGCAGCTGCTGTTATGTGCTGTCAGTGGAGAGGACAGACTGGGCGTAAGAGAAATGATTTCTGGGGAAGAATTGCAGAGGTAGCTGAGAGAACTGGCTCCTATCTGAGCTGGGAGGGTTTGCCGTGCAGGAATAATAGAAGCTTCATTGTGTCAGGAAAACAGGATATGAGCATGACATGAACCCAAGGCCACGTGCTTTCTCTCGGAGCTGCACCAACAGCCTCCTGCCCACTGCAGAAGGGCGAGTGCCCCGGGAGTGCCTCAGTGCTTGCTCACGTGTCCAGCTCCCACTTGCTACTCTACTCAGAGTTTCCAAGAAGTTTGCCAGTACCAAAGATGCTGCTTCAGCTTTTTACTTGTCTCAGCTGAAGCCAAAAAGGAAAAAGGGAATCACGTGGCTGAAAGGGATGTTAAAACTCTGTAATTTACTGGGTTTTTTCCTCCCATAACTTATCTGCTTTCCCGTGGTCTGTAAAACATTGGGGTGTCCAGCTACAGCCTTCTGGAGTAAAGTGTAAGAGAAAGCCAGATGGAAGCTCAGTAGGGTGATAGGGGGCTGAGTTTTCTCCTTCTAGGAAACAATGGACCTTTACACTGTTTGACAATTCCTTGATTTAACTAAGTGTTGTCTTACCACATGGTCAGTGGAAAGGATTCCTGCCCCCAACTTGCCTTTATTACAGAAAGATCTATATCTGCTTTTTCACAGTGGTACCCCCAGCTTAGAGCATGCAGAGGAATCCCAGTCCCTTCTGTTGAATGGATTCAGCTTCATATATCAGACATGCAGTAGAGCAGGTTTTGAGCTCAGTTGTCCTCCTGATCAGTGACCAAATCTTTGAGCCAAGAAGTTGTTACCCAGTTCTTTCTGACACAGTAAATATTTGACTCAGAGTGGACAGATGGAACTGGGAACCACCCAATACTTTTTTTCTGGCCCCTGTACTCTGATCAGGCTGATCTAGGAAAACTTGGTCCCTCTAATCTGAAAGATCCAAATGGTGTATTCTGGAATCGTGTTATTCTTTGAAAAAAAATGTCTCTGTCTAAAACCGTTCACTGGATTGAACCAAACACTTGATCAGGATCTCCATTTTGAGTCACTTAGACGTCTCTTGGGAGGTAGTATTGCCCTTCTTAAACCCCAAGATGTCACACCTCCCAGGATGGGATCACACATTTGAATTCCAAGCTGGTCTTTAGCTCTGCCATGCTAACTGTGGTTAGCTTTGCAGGCCTGTCTTTTATTTGGGACCTGTCATTTGGTTCCCTAAAGAAATTATGGTAATAACCAGTCAATCTTCTAAAAATAAGAAGAGTTTATTGAGAACACAAAAATTTTAGAAAACAAAAGCCAGATCATAAAATAATAAATAAATTTTTCCCCTATGCAACTCACTGAGCATGCCTATTTACCCTCGATACAGGAAACCTCAACATTTTTAAGGTTCATAAAACTCATCCTTCCCTGCCTCTCCACAGAGAACCTCCAATCTGGGTATCATAGTTTCTCTTCTTAATTCACTAACCTTTCTCTCTCAATTTCCTTCGGGGGGGAAGAGTCTTTAAAAATGTCTGGATTTTGTTTGTAGCCCTTTGATCTGGTAAGTCACCACTCAAGCAAAGTGCCTTTTGGCTGATTGGAGACAGGAAACAGGTTTCACAAAGTTATTAGCTTTTCCATTGTCTTTTAAGTGTGTATAAGGTGTTTTTTAATCCAGGAACAATAGTGATTGCTTTTGTGTTTTGTTCCAGCAGCTCCTATTAAATTACAGTAGTTTAATTTGGCAGGAATGTCTAATGTCTCCTTGTATTTATAGAGAAACTTAACTCCACTGACCTGATTACACACTATATTTACTCAAATAATCCAGAATTAGTAGGCAATCCTTAGACTGTCACACAACAGCCTCACATCTGTGATTTCTCTGACACTCAAGCATTCTTTACTTTTCAATGTTGTAGGGAGGAAGGGTAAATATGAGGTTTTGAGAATAGCTATAAACAGTACCTGTGGGTTGTTTCAGTCATGTCAGAGCTTGAGTTTTCATGAGGCTAATATAGCCGTGAAATAGCACCACTGATAAATAAATTTGATTGGTACTTCCCATTATAAAAGATCCATTTAGGCTATTCAAGCTGTAACTGCTTTTCTGGATATCTGTCTATGTGGAAAATTTCAGACAAAACTTTGGAGCTATTTCAGAGAACAAGTCTGAGGCAAAATACAGTCTTGTGGCCACATTAATAACAACTCTAGAAACCATTTATCTGAACTTTAGATAGCTTATCTTGTGGAGGAGAGGCTGGAGACTGGGAGAATGCAGGGAAGGAGAGAGAAGACCTGTGGTGTGGATGTTTTGGGCTGTGCATCATCTTTGCATGATGGCATGGTTCCATCCCAGGCAGAAGAACTTCCCTTCCATATCAGTGTCAGAAATACTGGTAATTTTTGAGTAGGTCACAGCGCACTTAAGATGGCAAGACCTATGTTTGCTATCTCATTTGTTTCAGCTGGTTTGGAGTCAATTGCCAGCAACCCTGAAGTGCTTCCCTTCTCAGATGATTCCCGAGGGAGTATCTCTATGAGCAGGATTTAATGCATGTGCCTAGGTCTCCCTTTAGTGGTGATATGCAGCAATTATAGCTGCCTGGGGTTGATCCTACCTGCAGGGATTGTTTCTTAAGCAGAGGTAACGGGATCATGGGTTTGGTCCAACTCACACTTCTACAATCAGCTAGCATACTTTAAAACTCTTCCCCCTTCCCCCGTACTTGTCTTCAGTCCAAAAATCCACAGATGAGAGGCAGGACACAACAGGGCACAAGGTTCTGGCCAAAGAAGAGCAGATGATCCATAGGCTTTGGAGCAGAGGAAAGGTGTGCTATCCTTCCATCAGTGGAAGAGCTTGGCAGGCCCGAGGGATTTGGCTGTAAAAGCAAGAGACATGGAGGTGCTTGGAGTTGTGAAGGGCACAAAACTTCTAGTGGCAAGGCAAAAGATGAAGAAAAAACCCAGAATTTTCTTAGTTCCTATCCCTCCCTAAAAAAACTCGGGAAAAATAATGACAGAGCCAAGTTTAAAGATTTACGTGGCAAGACTTGGTATTAAAATTATGAAAGATTCAGTAGCTAGTCACTATAAAACTGCCGTGTGCCAAATTCTGAAAGCCTTAAAGCCTTTGGCATGCGCCCTCTCACCTGGCTGTACCCATTCTTTGCTTTTTCACAGGATGGAGGTACAGCTCTTCTGGCTGCCTGTCAGTATGGGCACGCAAAAGTAGTGGAAACTCTGTTGAAGCACGGCGCCAACATTCACGATCAGCTCTACGTGAGTTATTCGACACTCATAATATTAACAGTGATGGTGGTGGAACAAATGTGCTGTTGGTTGGACAACAGCAGACACTCGGGCTCCAGCACAGAGAGGCATTTGCCAAATGTTGTGGTTTTATAGTACTCTGCTCTTCTAAGACGTGAATTTTGTTAACGGTCTGCTTTTCGTGATGCTGAGAGAAGTAGCACAAAATCACAAAAGGTGCTTTGGCTGCCTTTTGGTTTGGTATCTGTATGAATCTGGATCTGAATTATGTTGTTTGGTACTTGTGAATCTCCAGTTTGCCAGTGTTTTGGGCAAAGAATGGTTAAAGTGGCTGAACTGATGTTATTTAGTTGACTTTTCAGAAGGTTGGATTGAGCCAATGAAGCTCTGGATTTAATTTACTCCAACAGAGACACAGATAAGTTGAACTTTTCAGCATTCGACAGAAACGAGTGGCAGATCTTCCCTCTGCTTTCCACCGCTCTTTCCTACCCCAGGGCACTCAAGACTGACAAAGAGGAAGTTGTTTCCCTGGGATATACGAGTTTTTTCAGCTGTTTCCACTGGCTTTGGATCTGCAGGATGCTGTTGCACTCTCAGTTCCCAGCTGAGGGGCTGCTGACTGCAGAAGTCACCAGTGCACTGGGGGCTGTGCACTGGGGGTTAGGGGCTGTGCACAGTCATATGGGGTTCCCCATCTTGGTGCTGCCCTCACCCTTTATTTATAAAGAAGGCTGTTCCTCCCTTTCTGCTGTGCAAATAGCAATTGTCTTTCTAATCTGAGGGCAGTGATTCATACCTCTGTACGGTAATCCCAGGGGTTGCCACTCAGTTTAAAAATAGCTGTGCTGCCACACCTGCAGACACTTCCCAGAGGTGAAGGCAGTAAAATAACTTCCTTGTTGTCTCTCCTGGAAATGAGCTATATTTGCAATTGGATTTAGAAATATATTTGTATTGCTCACGGATATTGGGCAAAGCCAGTCAGAAACAGCTGCTTAAGAATATAAGAACACAATCTCTTGAAAATAAGTGTTTTGTAGGACATGGCCAAGCTGCACTTGCAAAGTGGTATCTGGACGGCAGTTTCACTGGCAGGCAACCAAATGAGAGGGATTTCCAGCATGCCTTTGGATACTCCTCCCAAAACCATTGAGGTCTATGTTTTAGTCTTAAATAGACTCAGGTGAGGGTTCAAGAGGGCAGAAGACAAGAGAATACCTTAATTAAATAGTATTTCTTGCAGAAATATGTTATAGCCTCAAGACAGCTTTCTCATTTCAGTATCAATTCAAACCAAATAGGTGTCAGGGAATGCAAGATTCCCCATCTTGATTGATGCTACAATAAAGAGCTTTTTTAATATTACACAACCTTGCTTACTTTTTAAATTGAAATGTTCTCACTATATCTGTCTCTGGGGAAAGCCTGCAAAGGCTCTGATACCATCACCCTTTTTCTCACATAGCAACCAGAGAAAACAGCCCCTCAGAGAGCACAGGGGTATGCATTTATAGTGCCAGCAAACACCTCTTTTGTTTACCAGGACATTTGTCTTGCAATCAATGTCAGACACTCTAAATTCAGTCCCTGGGGCGTTATATTCAGCTCATGGTTCACCAAGTCTGTGCTGAGTTTTGCAGGAAGAGGAGTAGCTAAGCACTCTTTCTGCAGACAACAGCATTCAGTCCCAACTTGGTGATATGCCAGTGAGGTCAACAACAGGCTTTCATTAAAATGCCCTATATTTTGTGATAAGCATCTACCTGAGTTGGCATGAGATGTGCACTTGCACATCTGAGATGCAGTGAGGGGATTCATTCATGTTTCTATTTAAGTGAGTCTCAGCTTCTGGAAAAACTTGCCTGAGCACGTTCTGTGCTGAGTGCTGTGGATATAGGATGGGTAAACACCTGTTCCACCCTCAATACAGATTTGTGTTTCTAGTTGGTTGGATGGATTATAACGCTGTTTGAATATGTTTCATCAAAAAAAACTTAATGAAATATGACTTTTAAATTTTCTTCCCAGGGGAGAAGTTTCTGTGAAGTCAAATTCTGAGAACATCTGCACATGAAAGACATATTGAAGAAAAATAAAATCCTGTATTTGTTCAAAATTTGTTCTTTCACAAGTTTTTTGTAGGAAAATTCTGGTTTCTAATAGGGCTATGAAATATCTTTAGCTTGCTATATAACAGGTGAAGTCTCTCCTACACAATGTGCCAAAGTAGTGACATGGTAGTTGCTAGGGAAACACAGGAGTATGGCACAGTCTTTACTCCTTCAGCCTCAAGAGCAGACTTCAGTGTTGAGAACTCCAGTTTTGCAAAGTACTTGAACATGTTTTCACCATGTGTCTATGTAGCAGAACACTTTGCATGAGCATATAAAAGTTAAATGAACCTATATTGCTATACAGGAATTAATTTCTAGTTATGTTGATCAGTGCTTCAATGAACTACACTCTTAGTATTCCAGACCCAGGATTTAAAGCTCACTTTGATATACTTGTGTATACTGAATGAAAATGTTACCATAGTTTATTACGAACTAGACTTTGAATTTGGTAATTATCTCTTAAGCATGGCTTTTTATCTGCTGTTACCCAGCATACTGACTTAAGAATGAGAACTTGATTCAGTTTGGTTTGGTTTTGTGTAGAAAAATGGCATCATTTCAACACAATGTAAGGTGGATGTGTTTGTTCTTAGGATGGAGCTTCTGCAATTTTCCTGGCGGCACAAGGAGGCTATCTGGATGTCATCCGACTGCTGCTTTCTTCAGGAGCAAAGGTTAACCAGCCACGGCAGGTATGCTCAACACCTCAGGGCAGAGCTGGGTTCTAATTTTTTACAGTTATGAAAAATTAACACTGGAATTTTGTCCAGGCATTAGGTTCCCATGGAGGTGTTTCACAAGAAGGCAGTTTGTGGCTGTGCCCACATTCTGTGTTTTAGTTCAGATTGGTAATGTGATTTTGAAGTGAGTATCTCAGTCATTGCTGCTCGCACGCAAACTAGACCATTTTTGGAAGAAGTGAAACTGAAAGCTCTGTTCCAGGTCTGCACCCATTGTGCTTACACTCCGTGAGTCACCACCCCTAGAGGTATTTAAAAGACGTGTAGATGTGGCACTTGGGGACATGGTTTAGTGGTGGACTTGGCACTGCTGGGTTAACGATTGGACTCAATGATCCTAGAGGTCTTTTCCAACTTAAAGGATTCTATGATTCTAAAACAGATCAAACCACTGACTGCTCATTTGAACAGGTTTGAACTACATGCACGTTTGGGCCAGGGACTAAACTAAATCAAAATAAAGCTGTATATAATAATATAAGGGCCTTGCACTACCTTTTGCAACTACTGATCCCTTTGTGTGGTACCATGTTACTTGTGAAGGTCTACACAGCCTACCATATCCATGATTTCTTTTGGAAATCCTTGGAAAAGTTTTTGAAAATCATGAATTCTAGGGGGAGTATATTATCTATATACTGAAATCTCCAGGGCTTCAGTACTGTGGCTTTGATGTCAAAGTTGATCTTTGACAAAAGCTTTTATTTTAAGTTTTACTTTTTTGTTTGGTTGTTTTACTTTCTCATCCCTGTGCACTCTGAAACTTGAGCATGAATGTTACCTTCATCTCTGGAAGTTCTTGATACATGTGGAAAGCCTTTCTCCCCATTTCCAGCTAGTTACTCTAGTGGGCTTGGTCCTGCAAACAGTGGCAGCCATAAGCATGAAATTAGCTCCTCTGCAAGCAATGAGGCTGTTGTTTGATCATTAAGTGATATATCTGAGCTAGATTTGTGGCTGGTTCAGAAGTCCCTGCTTGGGGGTTAAGGGCTGGATCCACCGTGTATCACTGGATCCACTGTATCACTGGTGTTAGATAAGAGTGCAAAAGGCTTTCTAGGTGTTAAACTAACCATGGGATAGGTAAGCATGCATGGTGTACAGAAATGTATATAAAAGTTCTCTTGATTTCCAAAAAAAGGGTTTCATAATTGTTTAGCTGTTTCTTGACTCTGAAATCAGTGCCAAAACAGCCGGATGTGGCAGTTGCACAGCTAGCTTTACAACCCAGCATGTAGAAATGTTTGGTTAGAGACAGGGCTTCTCAGGAATCTCTGCCTACTTTGAGAGAGCCTCCACTGTGGTCTGCTGAAACCCTCAGGCAAGGTAGCTGTCCTGGGTCTTCACTGCACATTTGAAATTGATGGGATAAGGTCTTGTCCTCGCAATCAGTCAGGTATGTCTGCCAGGTGGCTGTGATCACTGACTGCAGCAAGTGAAAAATCGGCAGGCAAGAGCAAATGAACGCAAAAACTCTAATAACAGTGAACAACGTGGCATGCAACAGGCTTTGCCAGGTATTTTCAGTATTTCCTTTCATCTACCCTGAAAGCCTGACAAATCATAGCTTGGCAACAGAGACTGATCTATATATGACTTTTGCCGCATCTGTAGGTGTCTGTGTACAGTCCTGGCTGTGGTGTAAGGAAAAAAAATTAGTATTTTAAGTGCCCAAACTAAAGTAGTTTTCTTTCTTTCCCTACCCCCACCTCCCAGCACCAGAGCTGTGCTGGCAGCTACTCCCTGGATCAATGCATTAGCTGCTCTTAGGTTGCCTTCACACTGCCTCCCAAGAAAAAGATTAAGAAATGTTAAGGCCTGTTAATTAACACAGTCTAAAAGATCAGCGTAGAAGGAGAGACTAAGGTATGCATTAATGCCTTTTGAGTCATTCAAAATAGAGTTGTTGACCGTCAGATTTAGCTGAACCATGTTGCCATAAAAACTGCATCCTGCTAACTGTAATTATAGTGCACCAGCTAATTCTCTCTGACACTATTTTTTTAGTTCTCTAATCCAATTTCTACAACATAATGTTTCACGAGGCATTTTTGAATCTTAGTTGAGGCAAAGACTTGTCTCTGTGTGACTGTTCCTCCTGGCTCCTCTGTTTCATCTCCAGCAGGACAGGCTTACTTTGCTTCAAGGTACCTCCGATCCCTGCTAAGACTATGCCTGGATAAGTGCGTGGCATTTGTATTTGGGCCCACTGTAATCTGAAACATTTCCTTAACGAATGGAATTTTTTTACTGTTTAATTAGTCAAGTAATGGTTGGATGGATTTAAGTCTCTTTCTTACTAACAAACCAATTTATACTTTGTTCGAAGGTGGCGTGTTGGTCATGAGGAATGTAGCTCTAGATGGGGCAGTTTTGATGCCAGATGACTCTCACTGTCAGTTACAAGCTACATTGTTCTCACTGTCGTAGGAAACTTCCAGGCAACTACCTCAAATACAGGACTGAAAAGTGCCAAGTGTGAGTTTATACTTCTCCTTCCTCATGGTACAGAGCTTTTTCTCTCTACCTTGTGAATTTTAAGGCCTAATTCATGTGCCTGAGCACATGCATCTGCCTGTATGTCTCCTCCTGCTGCAGCGGTACCAGTTCCCCTTCAGTTTGGTGTCCCACCTCCCACATTCTACAGTGTTGCTCATGACACCATAGAGCATTTCAGATGGTGCTGGCTGTTTGTGTGCAGGCTCTTTAGCTCAGCTCTCAGAAGACCAGATAGTGAAGCTTTCCCGGCAGTGTGAATTCTCTTGGGTTTTACTTACCTTCTGTTCTTTCCAATATTGAGGAGCAGGGCAGGAATTCTATTGTCATCTTTTTGTCTAGACAGAGCTGGGCGCAGTGTCTGAAGCCTGATGCAGGAGTGGTTTCTATGCTTCTCCAACTCAAAAAACAAAGCTATAAGATTCTTTGCCAATGAATTTCACGCTGTTTTGGCAGCCTGTGTCCCAGCAGGCTTTAGTCCGTCTGGCTAAGCAGATTCAAAATAATCTGAAAAATAATATTTTTTTTCTTACCACGTGATATGCAATTACAGTTACATGTAAGCCAGTAAATCTGTATAGAGTGGACTTCGGGCAAAAAAGCAATTTGCTATTAGCAAATTAGGTGTAGTGGTGTAAGTGGACTAATGGACACAGCAGTGGAGAAGATAACACTGAGTAGCCTGAGAGTAGGGGGTCTGTGCCCCTGGAATCCCCTACTGGTAATTCAAGGGGTCTTTCACATCCCACCCTACTCCAGCCTTTTCTAAAACTTCAAGCCATAAGCAAAAGCTGAGATTTAAAGCTTCAAAGCAAAGTCGATAGTTAATGGGTAAGAGAAAGAGGATCAGAAATTTCAGTCAGAGTATCTTTGGAACTGCTGGCTGCTAGATGTAATAAGGTGTAGTCCATATATACTAGCTTGTAATCAAATACCGAAAAAAAGAACAATTTACAAACATATTGGGTGTTTAACATTGTTCTAGGAATGTAATAGTCTGAAGTCTGCTAAGTGGGCAGAGGGACAAGGAAAGGAAAGTAGTTTTTGGACTTTCTTCCTGACTCATCTCCAATCTTTATTATCTGTTTACACATGAATTCTCATGTGACCTCTTAGTAAAATGTAATATCTCTTTTGCACCATGCACCAACATGAAAATGGACAGAAGCTCATCTACTCTGTATAAATATTTTACATATTTGCATAAACCTGCCTGTTAGATGCTGTTTGCTCTAGAGAAAGAAGATGACCACAGTCAAAGTGAGCTCACCATCAGTTTCAGCATCTTTCTTCTCTTCAGGCTAAATCCTTCAAGACAGCCAGTCTTTCTTATAATGTATTTTTGCCTCTAGCCTGTAACTGAGACACCAAGGATGATGTCTAACAGCAGTACTAATTAAGGACAGTTAATGGTAGCAGTGATGTTACACAACACTTGTATTTCCTTCTGCACCTTTTCATTTATATCTGAAAATAAGAGTTGTTCTTACAGACTTCACTGTGATTGAAAAAAAGCTGCTATGTTCCCCGAGCTTCTGTTTGTATTTCTTGTGTAAATACACATGTGGATTTGCACAACATTGATTCTTCACATAGATTAAATTGTAGGCGGCTCTGAGATATTTTCCAAATTTTGAAGGCTTTTCCAGGGTCCTTATTGCTATTTTCTAGAGCCCTCTGGTGGGGGGAGATTAGAAAAATATGAAGCGTCAACTTACTGGTAGGGACAGTTTTTGCCATCACAATAACATCACAAGACAACCTTTGTTATTTTTGAATAACAAAGAACACTCACAGCAATAACAGGATATATACTAGAGTGAGGTCAGTCACTAATTTCAAAGAGTTAATTTATAGAGAAATTATACAAGAGTGGGCAAAGATCCTGTTCCTCGCTGTTTCAGAATACTAAAGATCTCAGGTTGTGCATTTGCTCTTTCTTGGAATCAGAAAAAAAAAAAAACCCAGAACATTATATCAAAGGAAGAAATAACTTTTCTGTTTCCTCGAAAGGATTAAGTCTAGCCCATAGAAAGCAAAACACGGGTACAACAATGTTTTTTTGGATTGCATGATCCAAGTCAGTTGGCACTGAGAAGAGAGATTTCTTCTTTGATCAAGGTGGAAATATTTTATTTAAAGTAAAAAGTTGATTTCTTCTGAAGCTTCTCATTAAGACCCTTTTGGAAGCCTCAGTATATTTTGTCTTCCACTTTCGGGCCAAGTCTTCAGGCTGCTAAGAGTGGTGAGGGGAACTGGCAAACGCTGAAGGCAGAAGCAGACACCCTGCAATGTGAGGCCTCACTTTTATGTTAAAGTCCAAACAGCCAAAACCTTTTGTTAAAGGCCCACAAGAATCAGTTTGGCACCACATAACTGTTGGAGTCCTCCTGCAATCTCGAGAATCAGGCCATTTAGAAGCAAAAGGAGAAGAAGATACAAAATTAAATTCTAACTACAGTGAAAAATACTTGTAGTGCTTCAACTCACTTTTGCCTTTGAGATGGAAATCCATCACGAAGTTTAGCTTATTCTAAAAGTGCATTTCATTTTCTAGGGGTTTATGCTCAAATAATGCCTACATAGGACAATTTTTCTAAACCAGACTGCTTCATGCTGGATTCCTTGGTAATTGCTCTGTTTTCTAGTGAAGTTCTTGAAGATAAAATTTGTAAAATACTCACCATCACTGTAAGGCAGGACATTTTTACCAGATTCCCTGAGGGTGTATAATGTAACCTTATATTGAAAGTTGATGATCACTTTGCATTGCTCCCTAGCTTCTTTAAACAACTTTCACTCCCTATGTACAGACACCCAGCTGCAGAATCTGCCTGTGCATGCTGAGGTTTGTCTGTATCTTCTGTCACATCTAACCACCTAGAGTTCAAAGTACACAGGATACCCTTAGTCTTTGTGTTTCAAACTTACCTGTGTATTTTAAGCACAGCTGGTGCCTGACTGGGCTTTAACTGTTCACACAACAATGCACATTTCCGTCCAACTATGCAAAAGAAAGCAGGTAAGGATGGCTCTACTCCACAAACTGAAGCAGTTCTAACTTGACACACCAACTTCCCAAGTGTTTTTGGACACAGCTCTGCATATGTCTCCCTGTGATGCAGGATTTCATTGAGTAATTGAAGTACATCCATTCCACTAGGCTTGGGCAGTAAAATATCAGAGAGCCCAGGGCATCGAGGTGAAACCATTAGCAGTCTTATTTTGCTTGCAGGATGGGACAGCTCCCTTGTGGATCGCCTCACAGATGGGTCACAGTGAAGTGGTGCGAGTCATGCTGCTCCGCGGTGCTGAGCGAGATGCTGCGAGGGATGTGAGTAGCACTTCTTTCTGCACTCTGTCTGCAGCTTAATGCCTCCTAGCTTTTCCAGGGACTATAAGTCAGACTGTCTGAAGGCCTGGTGTCCCCAGAATCCTCCCTGTTTGCCAGGTTGAAAAGTCCCACCGTGGGTTTCCTTTTTCCTGCTGTGTCTGGGACAGTTTCCTGGAGGTGCCTTCTGGAATAGGGGAATGGAAATGTCCACATAGATGAGGGACAAAGGCGATGGATATGTAGTGTCACTGGTTCATTTTCCCCTGAAGTTTTCACGTGCCAGAGGAACAATCCTCCAGATGCCCTAAAACCAGCAGCACATGCTGTGGAGGTGCCTCCTCAAAGACTATGAGCAGAGGAGATCCTCCTCTCAGAGGCATGGGCGAGAGCTGGTGTTTCCCTCCAGCCAAGGGGAATGCAGGTAAAGCACCCGTAACAGCAGAACTGACCTCCTCTCTCGTTTAAAGGATGGTACAACTGCTTTACTGAAGGCTGCCATTAAAGGATACAACAATGTGATAGAAGAGTTGCTGAAATTCTCTCCCACGCTTGGCCTCCTTAAGGTTAGTAGTTAAACACACAGATTTTTAGACAAAATCTCAAGAAAGCAAAGGGTCTGATGAAAGACCTGGAATTTACGACTGTGCTAGTGGAAGACCATAGGAGCTTGACCCAAAAAAAAGTCAAGAGAAAAATGAAATGATCTTATTTAACTTTTAATGCCACACATAAAAAAATCTTTTCAAACAAATCTGGGAATTTAAGTTTTGGAATGAGGAAGCACATCGTGTCATAGAAGGAATTCTCCTGCTTTTTGTCACCTGATTTTATTTCTACTGTAAATTAATTGCTCTTGACAGTGCAATTTTTAGCATTATACTCAGCCCTCTTTTGCATTTAGTCAGCAAAATAGTGTCCTAAGAAATACATTGCAAGCAGATTCTCTACTTGATTTTGTTTTTTTCTGAATTCATAAAGTGACTTGAAAAATAACAGATATTTGGAAGCTGCTTTTTAATGGCTGACCTAATTTTATGTGTCTATAAGTCACATACTTTGATAGCCTCTGTGCATGCAACAGATTGGCAACTTTGAGGTACTTGATAATGAAGATGTTAATTACAAGTATGAAATAGCTTCCACACTTATTTGAACTGTCAGTTTGCAAGCACAAAGAAAAGGCCAGCTATAAAAATCCCACCATTCAGCTGTCTGACAGTGAGGCCATTAATCATCAGAAAAAGAAGATAAAATGCACAGATGGTTTCCATTACTGCTTGCGCTTCTGTTTCACTGGCTAATGACTGATTTTGCCAGGTAGAAGCAAGTGCTATGTTCATTTCACCTCTAATCTATTGACAAGGGTAATTTTTAAAAGGAAATATTGCTGTGGTAAAGTGAACTTGACTCTTATTTTTAGTAAAGCAGTTAAAATCACCTCCTTCATATCCCCCTTAGCTGCCAGAACCCTGTCTAAACCAGACACTAGATCTTTGATGACCTAATCTCTTCTGTGTTACTTCTCTCTTATTCATAGGTTTGTTCTTTACAAACATTTGTGTTTTAATGCCTTTTACTTTCTTCCCATGTCTGGTACAAACACCTCCATTGGTATTTCTAGAATGGGACCTCTGCTCTCCATGCAGCTGTCCTGAGCGGCAACGTGAGGACAGTGGCACTGCTTCTTGAGGCAGGAGCGGACCCATGCCTGAGGAACAAGGTATGTCCTGGCAGACTATCCTGGGGAGGAGCAAGTGGGGATCACTGAACAGTGGAACCGTGTGTGCCTTGGAGGTGTGGGCAGCCCATGTTTCTGTGTTGCTCTGTGGTTGCCTGTTGATCCTGTCCTGAAGCACCACCATTTCATCCATTTATTTCTGCATACAAGTACCTATAAGGGTGATAGGCAGTGCCTCTGGTGATGCTGGGTCTTGAGAATTTACATCAATCTGAGAATAAACCAAAGCACTCACTCACTCACTAGAGCACCACAGATTAAATTGTTAACTATAACTAGTCATGCGCTAGCTAGGTTGCATTTTAGGGAAACAGTAATCTGTTACTGTTTTGATAAGTTGTAAGTTATATTTGTATCTCCATAATGATGTATAAGGAGGATATTTCTGCAGAAAGAAAAATGTGTATCTTGGTACTTTGATGAGTGTCATGGTTTGAGATTCCCAAAATCCAATTCCCTAGTCTAAACCCCCTCCTACATCTCAACCTGGTGTAAGATGTGTTTTCCAGACAATCACACGGACTCAAAATGGGGGAAAGGGAATATATTACAATGACTATACAAATAAATATTATAATACATCATACACACGATCTCAACTATCTCTACCATGACATAAGTATTTACAATGGATCAGATCTCTTCTCCCCTCCAAATAAAAGTCCAGGAGGGAAGAAGGACAGATCCCTTCTTCAGAGCAGCAATGTCTCTAAGGCAGCAGGCTCTCTCTTCTTTTCTTGCAGCAGCTGATAGCTGGATCTCTGCCAGCACTCACGAGGGGGTATCCCCCTCGGCCCCTTGACGCAGGCAAAGGGGTCTTCCGTGGGCTACGTCACCACAGACAAAGGTCGTTTCACCACCGTCATATCACGAGCACAGGGGGTCTTTGTGACCGTCTGGTATCTCCAGGGGACTCAAGCCCCTTGCAGAGCTCCTGTGCCCTGCCTCAAACATGGCTGGGGGCTTCTTTGTAGCTTGCAGCAAGGGAGGGCTCCAAGGTCAACCTCCCACCCACTGTCCTGGCTAAGCTCTCAGGACAACGGAGCTTCTTAGCTCCTCTCTCTGCAAGTGCCGTAGCACTCCAAGGCTCTTTCAAGTAAGAGTCCATCATCTTCCTCCTTTCTTGGAGGTTTTAAAGGAGTTTGGGGGGTCT
The DNA here is from genome assembly GCF_003945725.1 of Corapipo altera. Classification (NCBI taxonomy): domain Eukaryota; kingdom Metazoa; phylum Chordata; class Aves; order Passeriformes; family Pipridae; genus Corapipo; species Corapipo altera. The sequence goes on along the minus strand of NW_020884879.1, from coordinate 2,001,532 downwards.
GGTTCAGTTCTTACCCCCAGAACTCTGTAGAACTCAGTTCTCTCTTTCGGCTGCTGCTAGCTCTTTTCTCGGACAACACTGTGTCTCTCCTGCTTGGTTGTAATGCCTCTGCCGCTTCTTATCTCTTCTGCTGGCTCTCTGCCATGGTTTCTCTGGTCAGTGTTGGCTGCCGCTACTCCTGCCGCTGCCCAAGGTGGAGAGAAACCTCCCAGCCTTTCAGCTACAGACACCTGGCCCAGTTTTATGCTGTTCCAGGTCCCCACAGCCCCCCACTGGGGGCTGGGGGGGCCCCAGAGGCCCCAAGGGGCTCTGGGCCCCTTTCCTCGTGGCAGTCAGAACCTCTTCTTCCACCAAACTACAACTCTTCTCTTCCGTTTGGTTGTGATATGTTTATATTTTGCAGAAGCACTCATTGGACAAAACTTCAAAACTTCTAGGGCCACCACCCCCTGGGGTTTTACCATTTTCAACTGCAGGGGAAAAAACTTGATTCAAACCACTACACTGAGAAAACTTGGTTAGAACTCAGGGCATTACTAATACAAAAAAAACCCTCCAAAATTACATGCATCTTTCCCATATCTTACTGTAAAGCTGTTAGTTTATTTAATTACTTTTGCATTCTTTTTATAATGGCAACATATCTGTACAATACTTGTCTTGATTTTATTCTGTGAAGTGTTTTAACTTTAACTTTACATCTTTGATAATTTCAATGAAAATGTTTTCTTTCCTCTGATGTGTTTCTGAACTGTTTGCTGATAGTGTTTGATATATAGCTGGGTTTGTTAAGCTGTGAATGGATGGTCTAGTGTTAACTTCTGGTTTATGACTAAGTGAATGAAAGCTTATAATACAAATAATCAGGCACATACCTTCTAAATATTTTGTGCATTTAATATATCTGTGGCTGTTAATATCTGTATTATTCCACTTGATGGCAGCAGAGTTAACAGCATTCACACAGTAGTCTTCATTGGTATGCACTTTGGTTTGATACTATAATCCAAACAATGTACAAGATTTTTCTGCTACTGATAGTGATTTGCAGCAGCAGGGTGTTTAGTATAAAAAAGCCCGTGGCTGTAACCTCTCCTACTGACTTTTAAACTTTTTTTTAAATAACATTCAATTTGACACAACAGAGTATATCTGCAGGACAGAATTACTGATTTTCAGAAGTAGCTTCATTATAAATGCTTTATGTTACCAAAATTGTATTCAATAAATTAAGAAGAAAACCCATCCAAAGTCATATTCTATTACCAATCTTACAGCATAGCACCACTATTTCATAGCCATTAAAGTCTTCCCTTAGATTTTTATGGACTTTAGTACATAAAGACCTGCCTCATCTCCCCCCAAAAATCAGCAGCTATGCTCTCTGTTATTTCTGTGGCATTAGCATAGGGAGGCCAAGGGATACCATTTAGCCTGGATAGTCAGCACAAAATAAGCTGATCACTCAAATTCCATGCTAGGATTATTTTGAAGACTTAAGTGAGACTTGCACATGAAAGACAATTTCTTAAGGTGCCTTCAAAAGTGGAAGAGACAACACTGGAAAACATCACATCATTATAATGCCCAGTTCCATCTTCTTTAGAGTTTAATGCTTTTAAACCACGTTTGGGAAATACTCTTTCTTTTCTGCTAACCTCAAAGTTTTTTTTGTTCCAGGCGAATGAACTGCCAGCAGAACTAACAAAAAATGAACGCATCCTCCGACTCCTCCGTGCAAAGGAAAAGCAAAGGAAAAGCTAATGCAGCCCTGTAGCAAATGCAGTTTGACAGAGATGTGCCCTGACCACAGCAGCATGACAGTAAACCCAGGCTACCCAAGAAGGGCTTGTTGGAACAGTTTGCAGAACTGATTAGCCTCTCCAGTACATGCTCCCTGAATGCACGATGCCCTTGCCATAGGGTTACCACAGGCTAAGGCCTCTGCCCAGCATCACTAGGCGCAGGACTATGACAAGAGCAGGGTCGGTCCAGGAGCTGCGTTTGCACTGCAGCCCTGCCTGTACTCCAGGATCCCACCACTCCCAGCACCAACGTTTGCTCCTCCATGCCTCCAGCATACACATCCCCACACAGGCAAGCATTCCTGCTGTTTCAGACACACATCCCCATGGCCATATATCTGTAACAGGTGCCTGGGGGTGCATGTGTGGGCTGGGAGCACTCGGCCCTTGTGCCAGAAGGATGCCCAGACCTTGCAGCTCTTTGGATTCAGACGGTCCTGGCACGGCCCCACGGTGCTGCTGCCCTCCCTTTGCTGACAGTGCTAGCTCAGATCATTCCTCTCTACCTCCAAGTGCCACGTGAGGCTAGAGGTGAGATCCTATCACAACAGGAAAAGTCCTCCTGCCAGCCCAGGGGTTTGTAACATTTTTGCTACTACACGAAATCCATACAAATGATCAAGAGCAGTACAAATGATGCCAAAAGCTATCAACCAAACAAAAAGCAAGGAGATGTCCTCTCAGTTGTAGGATCTTGATCTGTCAGTCTGTCCAGCAACAGAAACACAGTGGAGCAGTTGATTTTGCAATGCCTATGCAGTGCTGTGGGGATCCATCCCCAACCTTACAGTCTACATATGTGCATTTTTCTGGGTAGGGTAGGACCGGTTATTGAGCAAACCAACAAGGACATAAATCCACTGGCACAAGTACATCAGAAATTTAGCTGTCGGGCACAACAAACAGTACAGACACTATACAGGTGGTATACATATGTTCTGCAACCACAGATATGTGACACTATGGTTTAGTACCCACAGCTAGTATGCAACACACTTGTTCCACAGGTCTGTGACAGGAGCTAAGGGAAATGTACACAGTATACAGGTATTTCAACAGCTGGTGAGAGTAACACGTAGTCATACTGAACAGGCCCACTAATTAATGCAGGCATGGAAAATGAACTCTCAACAGCAGTTTTGGCCTTTGTTGTGGTTAAGACACTTAGACATGCTACTAGTGCCTGTGTGGGGAAGGCAGTGCAAATTGCAGGTGGTTTGTAAAGAGCTGTGTTTTAACCATGTTACTGTAAGACAGCCCATTAAAATCCAGTCATTTTTGCCATATAAACAGTATATACCATGTCCTGTTGGCCACAAAAACATTAGAGATTAATTTACAGTGAGTTGAGGTAAAAAGTTAATTCAGTACATAAACACAGGCACTTCACCTGCCTTCAAAGACTGTAAGGAAATGAAATGTTACTTGCTTAAAAAATGTCTGCCTAGGATTCAGCTGAACTGTTGCACTTTTGCTTTAGTGAGTTAAAAGGAAATCTTTTAGTGAGCTACCACAAATGAATGTAATTTGTGTAGTGAAAATTAGCCATATATATTATCAAATCATAAAGTTATTCTATCTGTAAGTTAGGTAAGAAGTCAGTGCTCTGGTGAAGAGAACAGAAGTGGATGTACCTTTGCTTGCATGCTGGAATTGCTATTCAATTTCTATTCAGCATTAAAGAGGAAAGCTCTTAAGTTTTCCAACAATGTAATAGGATACCAGAAAAGTCTATTTGTTTAGGTAATTTATGCTGCTTTTAAATTAAAATAATGTTGTGCCTAAGAGAAACTTGCAGATGAACTGGTACAGAATCAAAGAATTATGCAAGATGCTTAGAAGATGGCTGTATCCAGGGTTAATTTCTGCAAAGACTAAAAATTACTGAGCATGCAGAAATCTCAAGAGCTTTATTGAGAACTTAAGTTGCACGACATTAGATGGGACTGTACTCTGACTTCTTTAACAAACAACACTGGAGAGGACAGGTTTATTTAGAGCCTCCAGTGGGCTGAATATTGTTTTGAAGAAAACTAGAAGAACTCTAGGGCAGCGTGGTCTCAATATTGAACTTTCTCCCTGAATTTTTTTCAGATCAACAATTGGGAACAATCACACACACTCAAGACGAAAAGCTCTTTCATATTGGTAAAGGAGGTGAATAATCATTAGAAGGTCTTCAGTAGCCATGCAGTAAATACTCTGAATATCAGATGGGCTGTAGTGATCAAGCAGTCTTTCTAAAAAATGTGGAAGCATCCACAGTTGGTGAGGGTCTCCAAATTTTTCCTGATAGCAGAGCATAGGAAAGAGAACAAGGCAAGCCAACAGTGGTCCTGCAACTGCTGAAGTAAGCAAGCTGAGAAAACAATATGCAGGTGTCCACTATCTGCTGGTGGCCAGGTTTATTTTCTTTGGAGAGTCTTCTCACCCCAAAGGGGGTAGCTACTCAGCAAAGAGCTTCCTCAGCTATGCCTGTCCATGGGAACATGCACGTCTGCTCCTCACCATTTAGAGTAGGAATCTCCAAGTCCTGTGTCCAGCTGCCTCCATGAAAGGTCACCACAGCCAGGGCTCTTAAGAGACATGTAAAGAACACCTGGGGTGCTGTGTCCCATACAGAGCATCTGCAGACCTACTTCCAAGAGAATACAGCTACCCAGTCCTCTTTTTTTTTTTTTTTTTTTTTTTTTTGAGACAGTCGTATTGGGCTATAGCTGGCTTTTCTTATTTCTAAATAAAATTTGAAATGTAGGGCTAGTACAGGTTGAAGGGAGAGGCTTGTTGCTCTCTCATTGCTCTTCTTAGAGCACACAGGTTGGGGGTGAGGGGGAGCTGCACAGTGGAGAACTGCCTGTCAAGTCTTTCTCTGCCCCGCTCAGGCTGAAGTTCAATCTAGTTTCATCAAAGACACTATTCAACCAAAACAGGACTTTTAGTGGAAACCTTCCTGTTGGGAGCATTCGTTTCATCTCGGAGCCTTTGGAGAGAGAGGTGGTTTTAGTTTTGGGTTCCCTGTAAGCAAAAGGTGCTTATTCTGCCTGTAGATGGGCTTGAAAGTTGCAATCCTGTTTATCACCATGCAATTAACCTTTTCACAAAGAAACCTTAATAATTCTTAGTATTTATGTAGCTGTTGTTATCTTTAAAGTGCTCAGTAAATACCACTGTGGTCTCTTTGTTGTTCTAAAACAGAAACCTGCTTTCCTGTGGTGGTGATTCACTAATATTGACAGTAATCCTTTGCATAGTGTGGTGCCTTTTGTGTAAGGCTTTCAAAGTGCTCTGTGGATACTCTTACCTTTGTAAGTTCCTAAATGCATTGTGGAGGGAAGCAAGGAAATTGATGATTTCATTCACATGCCAGTGAAATGAAGCAGCTCTTCATCAGTTCATGTCAATAGATAAGAGTAAATTTAGACTAGAAATTAAGGAGCACCAAATTTATTTCATAGATGGCAGGATGAATCCTGGTACAATACAATGTTGTGAAATAGAACTGGGACAGGTTAACAGGCCAAACTGGTTTTTGAGTTAGGTTTGGGGGTTTTTTTCACCAGAAAGTGCCATATATATACCCATCTTACACCCCAAAAGAATCAGCTCCACTAGCATACTGCTATTAGGCTTGCTTTTCTGCACGATCAGATCCAGGGGCCTAGCCTGTTGTTCTATTCATATGGGATTTAGGCAGGTGCTACTAGCTTGGTGGCTTCCCATCAGCTGCAAATGAGTAGAAAGAATGTGCAACCAAATAACAGGCTACACCAGTGAGTCAAGGAAAAGCGTATGGCATCTTTCTTTTATTTCACTAGTGTCAAGCCATTGTAGGATGGGGAAGAGCACAAGGAAAAGCTCATGGGGTATAGGGAGAAGTGGCATACCATGAGTGACATGGTAGTGGTACAGCCTCAGATGCGTCAAATACATGGAGTTCTTCATTTAGATGATCACTGCAGTGCAATGTGCAGGAACATCTATTTAGTAATGATACAAAAGGCAATATTGTACCTCTTGACTTGCACATGCTCTTCTTCTGGAGCTAAACCATCTCACTATTGATCCACCCACCTTTGTTTAGTTTAGAAGAGCTGAAAGGATTAGAGCACAAGATCAAATAGCTGCAGGTCATATTTAATGCACTTTAACAACGATGATTATCTGCCTCAGAGTCAGAGCTAATTGCAAGAATAATTCACACTTCTTTATTCAGCCAGTCTCGGTGGCTATTGAAAAAGCCATAAGCTAACCAAATCTAGTGTCTCAGAAATTTCAGAATTGTTGTACAGAAAATGAGGTAGCACAAACCTCTGTCCATTTGTACTTAATTTGATATGAACACTGAATGGACATAAAATACAGCTCTTGCCTGGAACCCTTGAGTCATCGGTGTTAAAATGTTAATGTTTGCTGCGAGCCTAACCAAAGATAATACACAAGGCTCCTCTTTCCAGCAACAGAATATTGTACTGCACACCCGGGACTGAATGGAGTTGTGCCTTCTCACAGCAGCTCTGCTTTTGGCCCTCGGGAATGTCATGATTTTTCATACTTTTCTGAATTCCACAGTTTGTTTTGACCTGATCTTTTATGAATTTGATAAAACATATAAAAATGTATGTAACTCCTTATAAGACTAATATTCTGCAACAGGAATGTTGCTTTGCATACCATCATTTCAATAAAAATATACTATTTGGATTATCTTGTTCTGCATATTTAATATTTCTTTCCTTTCTTCTGTATTCTATTCTTTCTCCTTGTACAATACCAGAATTAGTTTCCTATTTATGCAAAGACCACTTTGCTATACTTCAGTTGATTGATTAGGCTTTTATTGTTTTCCAGGTTCTCGCAGATGAGATGGCATTCATGGGAAAGGAAAAAAAAAACCAAAAAACAACAAAACAAAAAACCAAAAGAGGTACCCTGGCTTGAGAAACAGGAAAACTTAATTTAGCATGACATAAGAAGGTTTGCTTCAAAGATCCAGATGTCACTGACAAACTCCCCATGACATTAATATCCATTAGGTCAGATCTGTCTGAAGGGAAGATTATAAAATGCAACATGGGAATCAAAGGAATAAGACTGTACTTTTAGTCAACTGTGTCTTGGTGGTTCTGTTATTATTCCTAAATGTAAAACTGGCCCTTACACTGATCTGATGTACCTCAGTTAAAAAAAAAAAAAAAGTCAACACCCTGTTGACATGCTTATTATGGTGTGCAATGGATTATGCGCTTTATAAAAGGGGCAAAGAGTTCACACTGAAAACCATATTTTTCATCTTGTTTTTGACATCCCAGGCTTTTTGCCTTATTCTTACAATTTTCTATTGAGTTGAGCTACATTTTAAGTCATTATCAAAAATTCCTACAGCCACAGCTCAGTAAAGCATCTTCATCTATTCAGAGAATATCAAAGAAAAGTGCTGTGACTTGTTCATGGCCTAAATCATTACAAAGGATGACTTCTGGGAGTGGGAAGCTCCTTAATTTTGCACATGAAAGCATATCAAAACAATATCAAGAGGCTGAAACTAGACAAATTCAAACTTCAAGCTGTGGATTTTCAGGAGTGAGGATAATTATTTAAGAAACAAATTGTTGAGATGATTCCTTCATAATTTGAGTTTAAAAAAAACCAACAAACAAATCCTTTTCATTCTGAAAGATGTAAGACGTGTTTCACCTGAAACATTTTGTGTTTGATGCAGGAATTACTGGGTGAAATAATATGATATGCTGGAACTAACATTATGTAATCATAAGAATCCCCTTGATCTTAAAATATATGAATCAATATACTTTTTGCTTCATCTCCTCAGTGACTTAGAGAGATGCTAGCTCTCATGAGATCAATAACAAGACCATATGCCTAGCAACTCTGGCTGTAGCTGCACAGCAAAATGAAATCTGAGACACATACCTAAGTTGTCTCTAAATAATCCATTTCGCTCTCACAATGTTGACAAGGCATTTTAGCTGGACTAATGTTTTAATGTCCTACTTTTAATGTCAAGTCAGTTGGTTCAGAACTGGCACAAGTGCTGCGTAGTGTTGCACCTTGCCAGGGAGCAGGGATCAGCAGAGCCATCTGGGGTGTGCTGGTGGAGAATACAGCTAAATCAGGAAGGAACAAGGGATGCAACTTTTTTTTATGGAGCTGTTTCACTGGCTTGGTTGCACAGATGAAGCATGACACTAACCTTCAATGCAGATCTGAAACAGTCTGCAATTTCATATATAGTCCACAAGTGTGTTCTTGTGGAACAGTGATACCAGAACAGTGGTACCAGAACCCTGTGATTTGCTTGCCTGGACTATATTGTATGAAGAAGAGGTAGAAGAATTATTCCACTTTCTGAAAACTCCAAGAACAGTTTCTGCATGTGCTGCCTTGGCCATGCTGCTGCATCAGACCCTATGCACTGGGACAAGGTGTTGTAAAACTGATAAAATATCTTCAAGTCTAATCATAATCAGGCTTTTCCTCAGATGAATTGTAGCTAATAAAGCCATCTCCTTTTCCTCCTGCCAAGTCAGATTTTGGTAGTGCCCTCATGGACTCCTCTGTGACAGTTCAGCCCTTATTCTCCACTTTGACAGCAAATCCTGAGTTCCTCACCACGTGGCAGCATGGTGCTATAAGGGCTCAGTAAATTGATAATACAAACCATACACAGCTGTTAGTAGGTCAAACTTTGAATTTATCAGCATACCCACAGTATCTGGCATGAGTACATACTGCCCATATTTGCTCACAGCAACAAGTGCAGAGTGTCTCCAGACTGCTGTAATCATAAGCTATGTTTCTAGAGTGCTTTCCTTCAACAGCTCAGTAGCTGACACCCGGTTTTGGAGCCTTTGAGCTACATGTTGTGCAATTGGCACCCCTTTACAGAAGAGGAATTGCACTGCCAAGAACATCCAGCAAGTTTATAGTAAAACTGGAACAAACATTGAATCGATTGAATCAAGTCCCCAGCTTTTGCTACAAGGCAATAAATAACTTTACCTGATCATAATAAAAATGAAAAAAGTTTCAATTACTCCAGTGATAAATGCAGAAAGGATGTGATCTTAAAGAGTGACTATAGGACTTTTTAAGGTTAGATAGGGACACACTGGCATGGGGTTGGTAGAGCAAAATATGCTAGGGCACATAGAAAGAGGAAAAGACTTGATTAAGCATCACCTGACATACTATTTGTATGTTTAATTGGGTAGTGGCAGCATCAGGCTCTGATTTGATCCCACATGGTGAATCCAAGAGCATCTAACCAAAGAATAGGTACATTGAGTCATGTATAATAAAAAGCCGAGCAGGCCTCCACAGGTGAGGAAGGCAGACAAATGAGGGCTGATGAAAAGAATATGATTCACTTACAACACCAAATGGGAAACACCAGGTTTGTTTAGTACTAGCATTATTCTGGTTTAGCTGGAAGAACAGTCTTGGAACAAGCTACAGTGGTTTCATCTGGGTCTATGTAAAAATGGAGGTGTGAGAAACTGGATGAAACTTCTCACTCACCTGTTGCAGCTTGCAAGATTGCAAGACATCCAAGGCGAATATCGTGCTTTCCCACATGCAAGGTGTTCCTTATTATAGCTCCAAATTCTTGCAAGTGCCTCTGGGAGCTATTGCAATAGAAATAATAAAGACTCCAAAAAAAATTACGGGGAAGAAGCAGCTATGGACATTTCAATTGATTTTGCTGCAAAGTGATCATGTACTATGTTTCCATTGACTTACACAAGTAATTCTTCAGACAGATTGCCACCTGGGAATTGCAAGGTCATTACCATTAGGTGTTTCAGTTTCTCATGGAAGCGGTAACACAAGTTTCATTTCTGTATTGAGTAAAGGGATGGGTACACAGTAAAGCCTCCACCTCTGAAGGCAACGCTCAGGGCTTCCAAAGACACAGAACAGAGCAAAGCTGGCAGTTATTTTACATGAGCTTCCTGGCAGGCAACTTTACACTGTTCAGGGTACCCAGTGAGGGAAAGAACCAATTTAACCTTAATGGCCAATTCAAGGATTTGTTCAATGAATTAGTATTGACCTCTTCTTCCAGGCAGGAAAAGTTAGTTTTGTATATGCTGCTGAGAACCAGAATAAGTATTCCCCATTAACCTTCCAAGTGGACAGTGTCTAGCAGCTATGCATAATCCTGGGTTTAAAAGGGAACCTTGTAAAACATAACTTGATAAATGTCCTTCTAAAAGAGCAGCCAGGCCTGGGAATGGTCTCTTTTGGTCCATGTGTATCACAGACAAGGCAATGAGCTGCTGGCAGCATTGACCTGGGTTAACTCTTCAGGGCTGCTTTTTCCCTGCCCATGAATGAACGAGATACCCTTAAGATGACACACCCAGCTTTGTCATCGATAACACTCATGCAACTATACTTAAATTCCCACAAGCTGCTAGAGACAGCTCTGCATCCTCATCTCCCAAATATGGCACAGAGCCGCCACCAAGACCGATGGCTGCAACAGGACTGAGGGCATATCCTGCTATGGTCACCTGGCTGCCAGGGTACAGAGGCTACATAAAAACAGATACATGTTTGAGTTTCTGCATCTGCCATTACGCAAGATTTCAGTGTTTGTTAATTAGTCTTCAAACCTATACCAGTTAACTTCAGCTTGTGAGTGCAAACAGGCAGAACTCTGAGAAATTGCACCAGAATGAGTGAATTTAGACAGCCATATAGAGATATCCATATGAGAGTTAAAGAAATATTAAAAGACTATCTCTTTTCTCTGTTTATGCTGTAGGTGGTAGACAAGTGTGATGTTATGGACTTAATTATTTTACAGTGGAAATTGTCACTGCAATAGCTTCCCTTTTGCTTGTTTTTCATTATAAATTGGTTCTCTCTCACCTATGATTCTTAAATCACTTATTCACTGTGCAATGCATTCAGAAAGAAAATGCCATTTCTGTTCAGTCAGTTTTGCTATCCTTCACCTTTTCCACAAGCATTGAAGCAAGGTTTTTGCATTTTTTTTAACTTGCAGCTACGCAAGCTATGTTGACTGCATCCTCTGCCTATGTGGAGTGCCCAGAAAATGTGGCAACTTGTTCCCCTGCTTCTAGGATCACACTGCACGGTCCTGAATAAATTTTTTTTAATTACATGAAAATTAAAATACAATGTAACTTTAACTACTCTAGCTTTGTTTCAAAGCAATTTGCCAAATGCCAAATCCTTCACCTGGGATCAAATAATTACACAGAAAAGTACAAGCTGGACAGCAGCTAGAGGGAAAATAATTTGGCAGAAAAGACTGGGGTGGATGGGCTGGGTGAGATGCTGAACGTGAGTCAGCAGGCTGTATCATCAGCAAGGAGGCAGCCAGTAGGTCAAGGGTTGGGCTTATTCCTCTTTCTTTGAGACTGGAGTAAGGTGCCCTAGTTTGGGCTTCCCAGAACAAAACAAAAAAAAGACCCTGACATACTGGAGCAAATCCACCTTACTGCCATCACAACAGCTAGGGCTGCTGGAGTACATGAGCTTTGTTTGCTCATCCCTAAGCAGAAAGCTGGCTGTGGGGACATCTTACTGCTCTGTGTAGTTACCAAACGGGATATCGTGGAGAAGGAATAGCCTTCTCAGGCAGCCACCACGACGGCACAAGAGATAACAGCCTCAAACTGAAACGTGGGAAAATCTCTTCAGATACAGGGAAAACCTTTTGCTGCAAGTGTGGTCAATCAGTGGAACAGTTTGTCCAAAGAGGCTGTGAAATCTCCATCCCTGAAGCTATTCATAACGCAACCAGACAATTCCCTGAGCCGCTTGCTTTAACAGGATTCTGTTCTCAGCGCAAAGTCAGATTACGTGACCCTCAGGAGGTCCGCGGCCAACACGCGAGGCTATGACACGCAGACAGTGCAGACTAGTCTGCATTTTTGTCAGCAGATGGCAATGTAAGCTAAATTACATGCTTTATTCCAGCAGCGCAATGTGCATTAACTATCTGGGAAGGCAATAAAGTGTCCGGGAGGCAGTAAAGAGGTGGGGAAATCAGAGAGAGAATGCCCCACCTCGCTTTCAGTGTGCCTCCTCCCAGCCAGGTCCCAAATCGAACCAAAACAGGAGTCGAAACAAGCAGAGCCCAAGTAAACAGAGCCCAAACAAACACATTGCTTTGGCAGAGCGCAGCCAGCACTCTCAGAGCTGCTCATTGCGACACGGCCGGGCCCCCGCTGTCAGCGCGGCGGGAGCGACCCCGCACCGGGAACAGCCCCGGGACGGCGTGCCCGGGGTGCATCGCAGCGGCACAGCGAGAGCACACGGGGCTGCGAGACCAGCGCTTGAAAATCACGAAGCGGTGACCCCGAAGCCAAATTAAGGCGCTTTTGCCAAAACCAGGGGGGGTGTTTAAAGCGACTTTTGCAGATCCACAAACTACGCGATTAACACTTCCGCGCCCACGCGAAGCCGCTGCCCAGCTGCCGGTACAGCCTGGGCGGGACTGTCCACCCCGGAGAGGCACGGTTTCGCTCCGACACCGGGACGAGCTTCCCGCCACAGCCCCAGAGAGGATTACCCACCCCCACAATGCCGCTGTGGCGTGATGCGAGGCCCCGCCCGCCGCCGCCGGGGGAGGCGGTGCCGGGCAGGCGGTGCCGGGGCGGGCGGCGCCGAGGGAGACCGTGCCGGGGAAGGCGGTGCCAGAGCGGGCGGTGCCGAGGGAGACCGTGCCGGGGAAGGCGGTGCCGGGAGAGGCGGTGCCGAGGGAGGCGGTGCCGAGGGAGGTGGTGCCGGAGGCGGGGCGGCGGCCGCGGTTGGCGGCGGCTCTCGGGCGCGGCCCCCCGCCGCTCCTCGAAGGGGTTGGTGGCACCGCCCGGGCAGGCGAGAGCGGCCCTTCCGGACCTGCGCTGGCGCGGCTGCCTGTCCACCTCCTCCTGCCGCCTCCCCTTCGCCGCCGCTCGGTGCTGCTGCCGAGAGCCCCCGCCGGCCCCCTGCGCTCCAACCATGGGGACCTTGCAAGGCAGCCCCGGGTGGGGCGGCCTCGGCCTGCTCCTCCTCCTCGTCCTGCTGCTGCTGTTGCCCGTGCGAGTGAGTCCCTCACGGGGAGCTCGCCGTGGGGTAGGGCGTGCGGGGCCTCCTGGCACCGTGGGGAGGAGAGGGAGCAGGACCCCGCGAGTGGTGCCTGGGGCGGGGGGAGCCGGGGCTCTCCCGGACGGTGGGGCTGGGTGAGGGCGGCGGTGTCCCGGGTTAGGCCGCTGGGCTCGGGGCGCAGCCAAGCTGAAGCGTGGTACCGAGGTGCCCCCTCCTCGTCCCGCCGTGCTCTCCGGGTGGCAGGCGGGGTGACAGCCGGTGGCGCGGCAGGCCCGCCGGGGAGCGCCGGCGAACTTCGGCTCCTACCCGGTCCCCGTGCCCCGCGATCGCAGCCGGCGGCTGCCCCCGGGATGCCGCGCTCCCGTGGCGTGCCCCGGTTATGCAATGCCCGGTGCATGTGAGTGGCCGCGCAGTCACATGCTCCGGAGAGGCTTGCAGATGTCCTGGGTGTCTGGTTTGTTTTGCTCGTGGTGTTGCTTATGCTGGGTGGCAGCTTCCTGGGAGGGATAGTCTGCGGAGTGAGCTGCTATCTATTGATGTGCCAGTATTAAGGCTGCGTGTTTCCTCAAAATTAAGGGCTAAAATAAGTTGGATTTCTTGATACTTTAGGAAAAAATACTGTAAAACCTTCACTCCTCTCTTCCCGGTCATATTTTGTTATGCTGTGGCGCAAGATAGGAGCGGGATACTCCACATTCCTCTGGAGAAACAAGGAGTGTCTTCTAAGCCTTAGTGGCTGTGTTGTTTTTCCAACTCTCTGCTTAAGTTGGAAACATACTTTCTGGGTCAAGTTTTATGACTAACCCTTTTTAAACCCACGAGTTTGTCACCTTGTGTGTGTGCTGAGGTTCTCCTGTTATCATATCCTCTTCAAAAAACCTCTTGAAGAGCTTAAACATAAAACTAGGAATTCATTCTTCTATTACCACTGGAGAAGGTGATTATTAGTAATGACTCATGATCTCCAGGTGGGTAAGTAATGTACTTCACTCCTAACCAATGTGCCTTTATGTAGTGTTTTTTGGAGGGAGATATCATCCTATGGCAATGAGGTGTGTCCTAGGCTGGTAAAGAAATTACAACATGCTTTCATTTATGTATCAGAAGGATACTGAGCTAGAGGAGCTTGAAACCAGTTCTCCTAAGATTTAGGGGAATCCTTGTAGAGGATGTGGCTTTGTGGTTCCTAGAAGTAAACATTGCAGAATGACTTTAGCCATGCAGGTTTCAATTTTGTACTGAAAGAAGGCAGAATCGGGTGTTTTGGATTTTTTTTCCATTAACTCTTATTTATGACTAGCACTCCACAAAGAGGATCTCGATACTTTTCAAGGACAAGCTGGTCCTTCAGTTAGACTGAGCCCATATAGTGTTAGATGCTTGCAGGAGAAAAGCTTTGTGAAGGCGAACCCGTTTTCTCCCTCAAGTGTACTGGTAGTGTAATGGGTTTGTGCTTTCAGTTGTGGTGCATATAAATTCAAGTGTTATATGTCATGTTTCTGCTTTTTTGAAGAAGCCAGTGGACTAGAGTGGCACTTCACTTTGCAATCCTTTGTCATCCATTACATACACATTCACAATGGACTCGAAGCGTTCAACCTGTGTAAGGTGCATCTTTTACTCTGAACAGTGCATGGTACAAGATTTGTGCCAGCCATCCCGTTACTAGTTCGTGTTATCTTATAAACATCCTGATGTACTGGATGGCATTTATGTGCTTAATGGCTGCTGTTGCAGTTGATCCTTGTGTAATTATACTAAAACACAAGGTGTTCAGTTATGGCTAATCAAGGTTGGACACAGGTTTCCTACCAGCAACTGGGATTCCAAACTGTATGATATATTTGAGTTTCTGGAATCCTATGGGAAAATGTTAATGACAGGTGCTTCTCTTGCCAAGTGGCCTGCAGTGTGGTGTTACCTGACCTTGGACATGAAGTTCTGAATGTCTGCGTGGAGCAGTTTCCTTGTCAGGGATGATGATGTAGCATCAGAACAAGGCAGTAACAACTTTACCTAAACTACTTCCTGGAAAATCAAGAGTGACTTTGTTTCAGTCTTTCTGGATGGAAAGTGAGGAAGCTGTCTTAGAAGGGGAGAGATGACTGAAGGGAGTGACTGGTAGAACTTACTAGTACTTTGCTGGGCAGTAGACAAAATAATCCAAGTGTTGTGCAGTATTATTATTTCCCTGCAGGACATCAGAGGTATTTTGGTGTAGATGGACTTAGATGCAGACAGCTGCTAGTTAGGGGCCCTGCAGTTTCTGATCATGCATGCAGTGTGTGTTTTCCCAATAACTCCTTGTCAGCTAACACCAGCTCATTCCCACAGATATTGAACTATTGCAACTGTCTTTTGCTACTTGACCTTGATTTTACTGTGACGTCTCAAATATGCTTGGGTAATCCCATAACTGTGGCTTGCTTTGCCTACTTAGGAGTAGCTAATAATTTTTCTGTCTGAAAGGGAACAGTCCCTTACTTAGGATCAAAGGAACAAGAGGAGCTTGGCAGATAAAGTGTGTCTCTGAATTGGCTGCCTCTGAATAAGTTACTGAAAGAGATAAAGTAAGAGTAAGAATTAAACCTGTAAAGTTTCCTTTAGTTCATGGACCTCCTTCCCTCATAGGGAGGGCTGTCAGGTCATATGCAACTTCTAGGGCAGATCTTTGAACTTGACCTGATGACCTGTTTCCATAAACCAGACTTGCCATTTATTAAGGGTGGTGGTGTAGTTCCCTGGAACTCTCAACCTAGTGGGCAGTAGCAGATATTAAGGGAGTGGAAGGCACGAGTATGCTCCTTCCTGGATTGATCTCTTTGCCCTGCAGGATTCCAGATGCATCATCCTAGATGAAAGGAGGGGAAACAGCTGTATCTGAGGCTGTTGCCTTTTCCATACATTAGTAATCTTAATTTGAAGAGCCAAACAGTGTTCGCTTGTCATTTGGTATTTGCAAGACTACAAATAACTGCTGTTTCTGCATATAACATCATCATTGTTCTTTGTCTGCTTAACAGCTATGTATTCATTGTTGGTGATGGCAAATGTTGCTGGAAGCATTGAAGATTATCAGTTTGTTTCAACGTGCAGTTGAAGAAACATGGGCTGAAGTAAATGTGTTTATGATCTGTTGGAACACTAGTTTTATTACAAATAAATGATAATGCCTGGGAACCAGAAAGCTCTAATGGAACCTTTGTAGAATGCCCATACTTGCTCATGTGCAGATTCTTTATTAGGGCTCCTGAAGCTTTGACCTGAGGTGAAATTTCTCTTCAAACAGATCAAGTCTACCAGAAATAGGAATACAGTTTTCTGAACTCTGGGGAGGTACTGAGGGTACTGCCAAATGGTTTCTAAGATATGCTGGAGGCAGGAGGGAACAACCTTAATCTAAGGTTATGTTACTGTTGCTTTATGAAGTACTTAGGAAAGTCCCATTTTAATATAGGGAGTGCTTAGTTATGTGATCTTAAAAACAAAACAAAACAAAAAAAAACAACAAAACAAAACCAAAGAAAAACCCAAAACCAAACTAAAGAACCCCCAAAAAACCCCAAACCCCCCACACATAAAAAACTTGAACCTATAAACTGAGCCCTGTGTCAGACTTATGGATATTTTGCCTTTTTTAGAAGGCAGTTGGTTTCAACATCTGCTAATTTTGGGGCTAGGCTTTCACCCATTTAAGAAAGATGATTACTCGCCTGAGTATTAAGTGACTTGAAAGTCTGACTCTGCAAGCAGTAGCTTTGTTAACTATGACTTATTTACAACCACACTTACTCATCCCTGTCTCATCCTACCAGTATAGGAGTGTTCTTCTGAGAGAATGGAAAGAGCAAAGTGCTTGTCTTACTCTGTGACTTAATCTAGTTTTTACTAGAGGGTTTTGGGAGAGGGAGAACTTCCAGCTATATCTTATCTGTGGTAATGGAGTAGTTACTTAGTTACTTCTTGTAACCCTGAATACTGTCTCAACCTTAGGAGACCAGCCCTCTCCCATATTTTGTGACTGACTCAATGATGAGCAGGCTATTGTCTTGTTAGTGTTCAAGAGTTATGTTGTTGACTTACAATGATTTGATGTTTTTTAGGCTTATTGACCTGGTTCAACCGCTGTAAATCAAGGATCACCAAAACTAACTGGTTCAGGGAACAAATTTATACTTTTATTAGTTAAATCCTGCTAGGTTACGGCATAAATGTAAAACCTTAGACTGTCTCTGAAATTACATTCTTGGTGTTAATATTGAAATAGAGTATTCAGACTTGCAATTCTAGGTCTAGGTGATCTTCTGAGTAGTTTAAAGTCGCTGATACGTTCAGCTTTTCTTAAACAGGCTGAAAGCTTGAGTGGCAAACGTTGGATTTTTCACTGTACATGTTATTGCTGTGGAATGTCAGTAATATGATATGAGTCTTTATCCAAATTCAAATGTGAACTAATGCTAGGCTGAACCTCATCTTGCTTTATTTTTCTTGCATGTCTAGCTGAATGCTTTTTGGTATGTGATCAAATGTTATGTGCAAGATGCTTTATGTTCTGTCCTGCAGATGATGGCAGAAAGCCTTGCAGGTAAATTTATAGACATAATACAGGTTGTATTTTATTTTGTATCTCTGTAGTTATAACCAAGGAATTGTTGCTTTGAAATACAGACAACATTTTTAAAACAATAGAACTATCAGTCAGACTGATGTGGTAGCTGAAATTTACTGAAGTTTTTCTTTGCAAGAAGTGTGCTGATAAGGTTTTTGTAACTGTTAACTGCATTACCAGGTTTCCCACGCTTTCTGCTCTGGAAGAAACAAAGTCTTTCTGTAAAGAGTAGGTTGATGAATTTGTGGTGTTTAAAACATAAGAAGTGTTAGATAAGACTTCATGAAAGTGTTTTAGAAAGGATGATTACAAACCATTCTAGACTAAACATCAAAACCAGTCTGATACTGAAGAAATAGCTAATTCTTTTCTCATGGGCAGTACTAAGCAGCTCCAAATTCTTCATCATTTTGTAAGAATAGTAATGAATCTGTGCTTTCTCTTGAAGAGATAATTCAGTTGTGACACTGGTACATAAAAACACTAAACAATCTTTCCCTACTAGTAGACTGTTTGCTATTAAAACTGAGGTAAACAGATGCGAGGAAGCAGAGTTGAAGATGGTGACTTTGCATCAAAAAAGTGTTAATTTATTTGAGGCATGAACAAATTTATGATGTAGTTTTGATAAATGTTCTCCAAGTTATGGAAATCTAATGTTTTTGATTCATAATGGTGTTAAACATTCAGTGTTTGTAAGTGCAATCTGAAGGTGGTGTTTTCCATGTTGTATCTTAGCAGCTGGATATGGGTTTAGCTGTAAGTGCTAGAGTAGGCAAATGAATAGTGATCTAGAGTGGTATGTAAACTCGCTTTTAGACCTGGATTGTAGTGAGTGACTTTGAAGCAAACCATGTTGCCCTGGTTAAGTTAAAGGGGAAGCAGGTCTAACAGGTTTGGGTAAATTGGTGGTGGGTATTGTCCCTGATAAACAGCCAGTTACTGATGTATTTTTTTGGTGAACTGTCAGTGTTGTTCAGCACAAAAATGGTTGTTGTGAAGGCATCGTAATTCTGTGTAGCTCTTGGGTATTATGAATACAGCCTTTCAGGGGCCTCTCTGGTCAGTAAACAATATTATTCATGGTCAAGCACAGCGCACAGCAGTCTGTCCTTGCAGCATAAGCATATGGTGTCTCTACAAATGCTGGGTCAAGGTTGCTCAGGAGATAAAAATAGGTCAGTTATCTCTCAAACTGTACTAGCCAAACTTCTGATCAGAGCTGGCAGAAGTGTAGTAAATGTTTGTGCAATCTGCTTGCAGCCGATGTGCAAAGGAAAACCTTGGAGCTGTCTTAAAGCTTTTGTTGTAAATAACTTGTTATTGCATTACATGTTTTAATTTTCAGAATAAATATTTTGGCTTAGTATTTCAGATGTCTGTGTCAGTACCACTGACAAAAAATACAAGACTTTCAAGGTGCCACTGTCCTTTTTCAATTTCCTTTATTTTATGCACATAATAACAGATTTCTGAATTTTTCAATAGTCTCTTAAATCAAAATATGAGAGTTGATGCTTTTTCCTTTTTACTTAACACTGTAAGCCCATTTAAATGTTGCATGCTTAGGCTTGAAAGTGATGATGGAGAGTATCCTTTGAGATTGTGACAATACATATATGGCAAGTGTAGAGCTATGAAGTTCTGTTTCAGAATCCTCTTTATACTGCTGCTTCCTCATTCTGTCACTCATGAGTTTGCAAGAAGGATCAGAAGGTAGCAGGAGGAACTGAAATTGCACATAAGCAATACGTTTCTCTCCATGTGTGCTGACCTGTGTGCCCTCACATGACAGTTTACCCAGTAATCAGTTTGTTGTTTCGTGTGGAAAAGAAATATTTTCTAAATCGTCTTATGAAGATGCTTTTCAGGTGTTGAATTAGATTTTTCTTAAGGAACTCTTATACTTGTTCTTAACTATAGACAATGCACTTCCTGTTTCTGTATTGGGCAGGGAAGGGTGGGGAGGTGAGCTGAAGATCAGTGGTGATGTGCACCATGTCAA
Source organism: Corapipo altera (assembly GCF_003945725.1). Classification (NCBI taxonomy): domain Eukaryota; kingdom Metazoa; phylum Chordata; class Aves; order Passeriformes; family Pipridae; genus Corapipo; species Corapipo altera. The sequence continues at coordinate 1,982,028 of NW_020884879.1, read as the reverse complement.
AAAATGCATGCTTTTGTTAACGGGCATTTTATGTAGTACGTGCTGATGGGAAGTTATCCAATCTGGATTGTAAGTGGCTTTTGGAATAGTAGCACATAAACTCTATAATAGCTGAGGAATTTGGCAACTATTCCTTGCAGTTAATCAGTTATCTCATGTTAATTAGGTACATCCACAAATGTGTATCTGGTATGGAGAATGTGGAGTTGCTTCCGGAGACAAGAGATACAACTGTGCTTATGATGGACCACCAATAGCACTACCAGAAGATGGCTATGACTTAGTGCAGGTGAGCTTCTTTAGGAGGTCTGCTGCTTAATAAAAAATAGTTCTCCTCCACTTGACAATTCTGTATTGGGTTCTATTGGACCTGTGCTGTGCCCTTTAGCTTTCTCATCCTAACTTGATGACAAAGCAAACTGATTATCTCTGATTTCTCAGGTATGGCTCATAGCTCCAATTGGGTGAAGGTAATATACCTCAGTTCCTTTTCAGACATATGAGAAGTCTCCATAGCATGTGATTAGGAGCTTTTACAGACATAACCTTAAATATAGGATTGGTCCACTTGTCTGCATAGTTTCCTCAGTGGTTTGAGTACTCTTCAGTCAGATTGTTTTTTAAGACTCTCCCAAACTATGATACATTCTGTAGTTGTGCCCTTTTAATCTCTAGAATACAAGACTAAACTGTTTTACATCAGATGATCATTCCTGATCTCTCCTTAAATAGGAAGGCATTAACTGACACTTGTTCAAATGGAGCAAATTTGGACAAAATTAGCTGTGCCTAGTGTGAGATGGTATTTCCTTATCTGGGCTTTAGCTGCCAAAATGAACAAACCCACAGTCAAAAGAATTTGTATATTTGGTGCACAGTATAGGATGATATTGCCAAACTTGCCTTCTGGCATCTGATAGTTCAAAGCTATAAAGTGTGCAGTAACTATGGCATTAAAGGAGGGGTTTACTGGTGGCAGGAGTGACTTTATTAAATATGTTGGTGAACTAACTACTGTTACATACTGTTTCTGAAGCCTTAAGATACAGTTCTTGTATGTTACTATCAATTATGCTTGTATTAAATGCATTTGTCTCTTCTGTAAACTGAACACGAAATAGCTCTTTCAGGTAATCAGTGATTTTGTCGTTAGTGGCTTGTCTTCTGAGACTTTAGAATCTGATACTATCCGGAAGGAGTGCTAGAGGATAAGCTGCAGGGATACTTTCAACTTGGATAAACGTGTTGTCCTCTCACCAACAGACTCTCAAATGCCATTTATCATTCTATATATAGACTGGTGACTAAAGATCATCTGAAGGAGCTTTTTAAAAGGAAGTGCTGCCTTGAATAAAAGAAGTGAAAAAAGTGATTCTTCTCTCTAGTCTCTAAACAGTAATCTTTTTTGCCAGACTGTTTTTTCTTCTATGCATCTCCCACAGCAACAGCTACTGTCTTCTGAAATATGTTGGAGCAGAACCCATAACTATAATAAGTTCTGAAGTCTTAAACATGCTTTTTCTTCCTTCACCCCTGATCTCAATATTGTTTTTTTAAGGAACTCTGTCCAGGTTTTTTCTTCGGCAATGTTAGCACTTGCTGTGATGTTCGTCAGCTTCAGACTTTGAAAAATAACTTGCAGCTGCCTCTGCAGTTTCTCTCCAGGTATGCTAATGAAGTAACTAGTTTTGTAATAGAATAACAAAGCACATTAAAACTCTTCTCTTCAAGTAGATTGTAGAAAAGGTGGTAATTTCATTTAAAGGCTTATTGGAGATGCTCTTTACGGCCTTCTGATATAGATGAGGAAGTCGCTTAATGTCATGAAACAACTGCTTGCAGTCTGGATTGAGTTAGCTGAGTTAGAATAAGCATTCCCTTAGTTTGTCTCAAGCTGCAGTATCTGACGAAGCCTTCAGAAGAGGGCGACATAAAGTACTGTTTGGTCCTGTTCTAACAGAGGAGTCCTCCTGCTAAGAAGCAGTTAAGTTTTTTATGAAATTCTATTTATATCTATTTGAGGTAGGCAATTTTGCTGGTGAATTACGGTGCTTAAAATTGCTTATCTGTAGCATCAACAACTAATGTTGTATTGCTGATTAAAAACTTGCAATTTTGAATATTTTGTTCCATCACTCTGAGCAGAATGTTTACTCTTGCAAGGCATACCTGACTTGACCTATATAGATGGCATCTTTACCTCTTAATCTGATTGCTGTTCACTGACTTTCCTACCCAGGTGTCCATCGTGTTTTTACAACTTGATAAACCTCTTCTGTGAACTGACTTGCAGTCCAAATCAGTCTGACTTTTTGAATGTTACAAGCACCATACCTTATTATGATCCAGTTTCAAAAGAGAACAAAAGTAGCATTACAGAGCTGCAGTACTTCATTGGAGAACGCTTTGCAAATGGTGAGTAAAGAGTATGTTGATTTACCTTGGCCTTTGTCAAGGTAACAAGACCAGTGCTTTTTTAAGAAGAATTGGGAGGGAGAAAGATCTGTCTTTTTTTCAAGTTTCAGTCATCACATAGGTAACAGTAGTTCCCTTGAAAACTTCTGCCCAGGTAGGGGACATTACACTGACACTGTTAATAACAGTGGTTTTTAAAGACTCAACAAAGCCTGAACATCCCTACAAATGGTTAATAGGTGTTAACCATGATGACTTTAACTTCAGAAAAAACAAAGTTGTTGCCAAGTACTCAATGTCCAAAGCCTACCTCATACTAAAATGGCATGGCAAGTATGATAATAAGTGTACACAGTTCACTACAATGGGCTCTCTAGGAGGTACTTAATCCTCTTGAAATGGACTGTTTTATTCCTTTGTCAAAATCAAAGATATTTTTAGAGAACAATAAATTTGGGTTGTATTTCAATTTTGTAGCAAGCTTAAATCATTAATTCAGTCTTTGTATGCTTTTTGCAGTAACCTTTAATCAAATTATGAGACACCTGAAAGTCATATGGCCTACAGGTCAAAAGTACCTTAAATGTTGGTCATAACTTTCCCTGCAAATAACTTAGTATAAAGTAGTGTTACCTCTCAAGCAGAAAAGTGTGTGCTGGCATAATGCAGATTTGGGTGGCTTACTCAGAGCAAGGTAGCTGTAACAAAGCATTGCAACCTTGAATACTATAAATACAACTGAATCCTTTTCTCTTGAAAGCTGTATGTTCTTGGAATTTGGTGAGTCTGTAATACTGGAGATACTTGGAATGCTCACTCAAATTATAATGTTGGTTTAATGACTCTTCTGTCTTCATTCACTTATTCCTAGCAATGTATAATGCCTGCAAAGATGTAGAGGCTCCATCAAGTAATGTTAAAGCACTGGGGTTGCTGTGTGGGAAGGATGTCAAGGACTGCAATGCAACCAACTGGATTGAATACATGTTTAGTAAAGACAATGGACAAACTCCTTTCAGCATTATTCCTTTCTTTTCAGGTAAGAAACTGAATAGTCCTTGCCTTTGAAACCTCTGTCAAAGGCTGTGTGCTATGGCTAGCATATTAATTTATTAAACAGCAATGAATGCCTGCAGTCAGAGGCTTCCAAAGCAATGTAAGATCCACTTACCTTTTTTTGATTTCTGCTTGGAAGTCATGCTTGGTGCTTTCTTTGTATCCAGCTGTATAGATCTCTATACTAGTGATGGACTGAGCTTAGGCAAATGGCTAGCTTGTATTACTTGGGAAATTGGGAGTACCCTGATCCTTTGGGATGTGTTTGTAAGAAGATTGTTGCACATTGTGCAATCTGAACAGATAAGGAGGATGACAGATCATTGCTGGGATGATAGAACTATGTGCTTGTTACTTTTACACCCTGAAGTGTTATAAACATGACCAGTCATTTAATTAGTAGTAATATATAAATAGCTGGTATGAAAGAGGCAGTGGCTTCTTCATCTGTAAGGCCAAGAAATGCTGCTCTGTACAGAGACTAGGGACTTTCATACCAAGGGTTAACTCACTTAACTGTGAAGGTCTGAATTTTTCCTGGTAGTAAACTGGCTCTGCAACTTGTGGTTTGTCGTAGATGTTCCTGTCCATGGAATGAATCCTATGAATAATGCTACCAAAGGCTGTAATGAATCCATGGATGATTCAACAGGACCATGCAGCTGTCAGGACTGTTCAATTGTTTGTGGTCCAAAACCTCAACCCCCTCCATTGCCTCCTCCTTGGCTATTGTTTGGTTTGGATGCTGTGTATGTCATCATGTGGATTTCCTACATGGGCTTTCTACTCGTATTTTTTGCACTAGTTTTTGGAGTGTGGTGCTACAGGTAAAGCATTCAAAATACTCAGCTCTGCAAGTCACTTGTTTTTCCCTGAAAACTTTCTTTGCCCAGGTCAGGTGCTTGTTGTCTCTACTACTCCAGCCAGCAAAAAGTTATGTTCTGTTGCAGATGCTTTTATACTTACAGGGAATGTTCTGACTCCTTAAACCATCTGGTGGAAAGTGAACGCAGAAGTTGGTTTAGTGGATTCACAACTCCCATAGCATCCCTAGCTACAGGATCAAATACACTGTTCTCCAACTTTCATATGCAAGTATGCAAAAAGTCTGGGGAATGCATATTCATAACAAAGCAGTCAGTGCTGTATTGGAAATGAAGTCATGAGTACTCTTCCTTAGGCTCCTGTTTTGAAAAATATTAAATGGAAGCTGGGCTTCCAGTAACTATAGCGTATCACCCTTGATCTCATGTCTGGAGCACCTCTCCTATGAAGACAGGCCAAGAGAGTTGGGGTTGTTCAGCCTGGAGAAGGAAAGGCTCTGGGAATACCTCAGAGCAGCCTTCCAGTACCTAAAAGGGGCCTACAAGAGAGTTGGAGAGGGATTTTATACAAGGGCATGGAGTGATAAGAAAAGGGGCAATGACCTTAAGCTGAAGGAGGGTAGGCGCAGATTAGATATTAAGAAGAGATTCTGTACTGTGAAGGTGCAGTGGAAGAAGTTGCCCAGAGAGGCTGTGGACTCCCTATCCCTGAAAGTGTTCAAGGCCAGGCTGGATGGCACTGAGTAATCTGGTCTAGTAAAAGGTGTCCCTGACCATGGCAGAGGAGTTGGAACTGATGATCTTTAAGGTTTGCACTCCGAACCACTCTATGATTCTATGATCAGGAAACTGAAATTGCTCTATAATAAGAGTTAAGTCTGTGTGGAAAAGGTTGGTGGATACAACTGGCCAACACGAAATTGTAAGTATGTTTGAGATGTCTGGTTCGTAGCCCAAAACATCCTGCCATAATTGGAGGTCCTGGTTAGATTAGCAGGAGGATGCTGTTGAACTTAGCTCCTGCTCTGAGTATCAGGAATGGATATAAGCAATTTAGTTCTATCATAAGTGTTCTGTGCTATAACTTGCTTGTCTTCAGGACAGGAAGAAACTACCTTATTTTCCTTTTTTCCTCTCTTCCTCATTTTTTCAGGCTAGGTATGTGTAACTTAAGCATTTTGACTTACAAAGCAGAATATTCTAGTGTAAAAATCTCTTACAAATGTTATCTCTCTGTTATATGGTCAATTTAAAGAGACTCTTTATGCTGTTAATGCTACTGATCTTTTAAATATGCATAAAGAACCTGTGCTTGCTCTAAGCTGGAAACATTTATTGAGACAGCGGAAATGACTGTATTTTGTTCCAAAGCATCATAAAGCTGGAGATAACTGTTCTTCAGTGGGTGGGTGTAGGGGGAACATGATGCCTGTAGATTCTGGAGGAGTCAAATTTCAAATTTACTTCATTCTTTCTGTACCAACAGTACAGACGTCGTTTTGAATAAGAATGTTAACGTAGCTTTTTCTCTTGCAGGAGGCGGCACTTTGTCTCAGAGTACACACCAATTGATAGCAATGTAGCCTTTTCTGTGAATTCCCACCGTGACAATGGTATGTCTTGGAGAAGAGTGAGAGGTTTATCAGAAACATGGCTTAAGTGCATCCCCTTCTTGTGGGTGGGCTCTGGAATTTTAGCTTTGTTAGGCCATATAATGCATTCTTAGAGGGCTTTATTTCAGTCTTTTGGCCAGTAACTCCCTTTTTTTTAGAGCAGTACTTAACCCTATTTTGCTGGGTACACAGTTCATGGATCTAGCTATGCTACAAGGAAGTTCTGGAGGGCTTTGTAGCAGGAGATGGGAAGGGCAAAACAATGCTAAAATCAATTTAGTTGTGTTTTGACTCATCCATGTATCCATTTAAAGCATGCTATGAAAGAATTGTAGTTTAATTTGCATAGCAGCTGAGATAGCTCATTTTATTGATTTATATATATATATATATTTTAGCTGCTTCCTGCCTTTGTTTGCTGCTTCTGTCAAAGACAATCTTATATTAGAAGGGGCAGTGTTAGGTACAAGCTGGTTTCTGCCCCCTTGACCTTGGATTGGTCACAGGGTCTGACTGTCAGTGTAGACATAGCTTCTGGTGCTTACTACAGACAGTTAGAATAAAATTTCATCTTTCCTAGTGGATTCAACAAAATGTTGCTTAACTGACTTCTCAAACACTTACTGTTTACTTCTTGTTCTTGCAGGGAAAATTACCTGCAGTGAAAGGCTTGGTGAAAAGTTTGAGAATGGCCTGAGGATGACATTCACATCATGGGGGGCTTTCTGTGTCAGAAATCCACGTCCTGTTATCCTCTTCTCTGTGGTCTTCGTTGCAATGTGCTGCTCAGGCTTTGTATATATTAAAGCAACTACAAACCCTGTAGATCTCTGGTCAGCCCCAAGCAGCCAAGCTCGCAAGGAGAAGGAATACTTTGACACACACTTTGGGCCTTTCTTTCGTACTGAACAACTCATTATTCAAGCGCCAAACAGCCGCCCGGACACCTATTCACCTTACCCATCTGGAGAAGATGTACCTTTTGGGCCTCCACTTACCAAAGACATTCTCCATCAGGTAATTTGAACTTTCCAAGAGCAGAGATGTAAGCACATTTAACAGGTATAACCACATGGAGTTGGCTTCCATCTCCAGTGTTATGTGTCTATCGAGACGTTCGCTAGATATTCATATTAAAAATCCCAACCTTGCTATAAAAACTTTTTGCTGAAAACCTTTTTATTAGAGAGACTTGCAAGCTAAGTCCCAGTAAGTATTCTTAGTATGAACACAGGAATAATATTTTGTGATATGCTTCTATTGACACGTGCCACTGTCTCTGGGAACTTGCAGGAATACAGCAGGCACTTAAATCCTACCTTGTAAGAGAAATGCTTTCTTGTGCTGCTCTTAAACTGTGGTTTGGTTTTTTAAAGGTGCTGGATTTGCAGGATGCTATTGTCAACATAACTGCTTCTTTTGACAACGAGACTGTAACGCTGAAGGACATTTGTCTGGCTCCTCTTGCTCCCTACAACAACAACTGCACTATACTGAGCGTACTCAACTACTTTCAGAACAGCCATTCTGTCCTAGATCACACTATTGGGGATGAGTTCTTTGTCTATGCTGATTACCACACTCACTTCCTATACTGTGTTCGGTAAGCAGTACAACTACATGCTTTTTCAAACTGTAGACCAACTAGGCCTTTGTCTTGCTGGCAGACAAAACTAGCTAGTTCGCACTGCCCCCTTGAACATTTTCCTACCCCTTTTTAAACTTGCAATACTATGTGGAACTGCAGGTTAGTATAAGATTGCTTGTGTTTGTGTCTTAGTACTTCAGCAGGAGTTGGATTTTAATCAAGTTACCAGTTAAACTTGGTTTGGTACAGACGCTGACTCTGGTTTACCTTAAACAGATTTTCAACACTTCTGAGGAGTTCTGTAACAGATGATGACTTCTAAGCTTTCACTTCAGTTTATAGTTCAGTTGGATAGAAGCTACTCCTTGTCTTAGAGGCTGTAAGGCACATGCCTATAAGGCACATGTATTTAAATTCAAAGCAAATGTAGCACAAAGGCAATGTATCATTAGCAGTCTTACCTCCTCTTTGTCTCGATTATCAGTTATAGCACAACAGCTTTTAACTTTTTTATGCTGTGCCTCAGTTGTCAACAATTATTGCTGGTGATCTCTTTAGGGCTCCAGCATCACTGAATGACACAAGCATGCTTCACGATCCCTGCTTAGGAACATTTGGTGGACCTGTATTTCCGTGGCTGGTGTTGGGAGGATATGATGGTAGGTGACAAAACAGTATTGCAGTTAAAGTCTTGAGGGTACATACCTGTGTGATGTCTTTGGTGCTAAAGGTGCATTCTCATTTAACACAGATGTTTAAATGTACTCCAGAGAAACTGGAGTTTTGTTCAACTTTTGATAAGTAAGGGTGTTTTAAGTAAGTTTTCAGAAGACCAGTGCTGGAAACGGAGACAGACTGCTCAGAAAGTGCAAAATGGAAGCAGTCTGTAACTAGAACATACTAGTCAACAGGATAAATGTTTGGGGCCTACTAAAAGATCCCTAATTTCTGAATACTAGATAAAAATATGAAGTAGCTCAAGTTGACATGGTGGGATGTATGTATATTTTGCTTTGAGTTAGAAGTCTTGTCACTGATCTGATAAAACAGGAATAGATTAAGATGTTCACAAAGGAAATTCTTCCATTATTACTCTGAAGCCAGAATTTTGTTCAAGCAATTAATCTAATTAAACAGAACTTGGTAGTACACTTGTGTTTGATTATATCTAAAACAGTGCTTCAAGGCAAGCACTTCTTGATTAAACTGTAGGGGTTTTGTACTTGCTTTGAGTAAAATCTAAGTATGCAAGAGGCAGTGTTTAGGAAGCCACATCTTATTTCTCATTAGATGGAAAGTCATAAGCACTGGTTATATAGTAGTCCCTTGTCTAACCATGCAACAATTTAATGTTGGTGTCATGAGCATGGTAAATCATGAATAATTACTTTTGAATACAATCTGCAGTGCTTATCAGCTTCTGTTCTTATTTCAGTAGTGTTTGAGAACTCAGTGGTGTTAAATGGAGTTGTAGGGATGGGATTGCTTTGGACAATGCTAATTTTAAATTTACTTGTATCTACTATACTAGAATATAGGCTCTACTTCTTAATACCAAATGATTTTTTTTTCCCTCTATAGATGATAACTATAATAATGCTACAGCTCTTGTGATTACTTTTCCTGTCAACAACTACTACAATGACTCAAGAAAGCTAATGAAAGCCTTGGCATGGGAAAAAGAGTAAGTAGTCTTCCTGTATTCTGAAATGTGTATGTTACTTAAAGCAGCTTTAAATGTATATACATGAAAAATACCTGTACTGTACTGACAGTTTTCTAGTATAACTATAGGGATGTTTTGAGAGGAGCAAAACTGGTTAAAAACAGACTGTACTGGTCATAAGCCCTTCACTTTATCTGGCACACTTCATTTTTTTTGAGGATGTAGGTTCTAGTCCTGTTAGTGACCATCTAGCTCAGTACTACTTGCTGCTAAGTAACTTTAGATATATTTGATATATTTTATTGTGGCTAAAATGATAGAGGTAGGCTCATTAGTCTACTGAACCATTAAGCATGAATGGAAAGGTCCAGCATGATCCTGTGATTTTTAACATTTAATTTTTAAAAGTGTCATCCAGAGGAGCATCTAAAGCTTTCATCCCCTTCACCATCTTGAAGAGCTGATGTTGGCTTACACAAGTCAGCTGCTCTGGCTAGCAGTTCAGATAAAAACTACTGTACTAAAAAGCTTGAGACAAAGGTAAAAGCATGACAAGAATCTGCTTGTGTGACAAGCACCTCTCAAACTGGGGAACTGAAACAAGGGCTAATAAATTGTTCCAGTCCTGTAAACAAGCTGCAGTCACCTTTCAAGTCTGCAATCCTAGGTTTAGCTTTGAGGAAACTTGCACTGAGTTTGAAATAAGTTATGCAAGATACCCTATTTGTCCTCAGACTCTGGAGAGAACATGGAAAGTATTTCAGCATAGTGTATTTCTAGTGCTTGGAGTAGAGTTCTAGGTATATGTAGCCAGCACCTCTCTTTTTTTTTTAAAATGAGGAAGCTCCCTCAAAGTACTGTCTGGCCATAGTGCGCTCTTGTACCACAGAGATGATGTAAATTTGCCATCAACTGGCTTCCATGTATTTCTAATAGTCTTTTAAAGTGTGACTGACCTCTTGGTTTTGTTTTCTAGGTTTATTAACTTTTTGAAGAACTACAATAATTCAAACTTAACTATATCATTTACTGCCGAACGGAGTATTGAAGATGAAATCAACCGGGAAAGCAACAGTGATATTAGCGTTGTGTTGATAAGTTATCTTGTTATGTTTGTATACATCTCCATAGCTTTGGGACATATCCAGAGCTGTAGAAGACTGCTGGTACGTGTATAGTTTTCATTGCTATAAAGACTGAAACTATAGTTTGCTGATAGCTTTAACTGACTTAAATATTTTTGCATAATGCTCATGTTCAATTTTGTTTTAGAGCATCGAGTCTTCCTTGGGCAGGAGTTACAGGGAACATTGTTCTTGTCATGCTTGTTAGTTCATGTGTTCTTCATAGTCTCAACTAAGTATCATCAATTGAGATGCCCAAGATGTACCATCAATTGAGATGCCCAAGATGTACCGAGTTAACTTCAGCTTTAAGACTTGTAACTTCAAGTTTGATTTTTTTTTTTAATATCTGGTTCTTCAAAAGAACCAGAAAAGTAAGTTTGCTACTAACTACACTAAATGTAAGAATATGGGTTTTACCTTTGCTATAATCTGTCTTGTGTGATGATGCTTGTTTAGTTGACAGTCAGTACACCTTTTTTTAGGTGGATTCGAAGATCTCTCTGGGCATTGCAGGCATCCTGATTGTACTGAGCTCAGTAGCGTGTTCTATAGGCATTTTCAGCTACTTTGGAGTCCCACTGACACTGATTGTGATAGAAGTAATTCCTTTCTTGGTGCTGGCTATTGGAGTGGACAACATCTTCATTATGGTTCAGACACTTCAGGTATATATTCTTTCATACAGATTCTTCTAAAAGTGCCTGTCGTTTTTGAAGGCTGTAAACTTGAACCAGAAAGTCTCCTGCATTCCAGAGCTCAGCTCAATCTGAGCAGCTCTGGACTCTCACAGAATATCTAGTGCTCTTGAAGAGCACTATGTACATTCTACCTTCACAACCCCCCCACCCCCAGGTTAAAAGTCTCTGCCTTTTCTTACTGCTGGCTGATACAAAAAGATTGTACAACTTGACTGCTATTTTGATTGCTTGTAAGTTTAGCATATTGTGAGCAGTCATCATGAACTAAACTACATGCTTAAGACTTCTGACACCAACTCCTAGTGGGTAATCAGCTTCTGGATTTGACAGGCTCAATAACCCACTGAAACTGGCACTGCCTGTGGCAAGTGTGTAGTTTTGGCTGAAGTACTCAACTTAGTACTAAATTTTAAATTCGAAGCAAGCTAAGAGGTAATGTTCATGGTGCTCTTGTTTTGGAGAATCTCAGCTGTTTAACGCTTGTTAATGTGGTGAAAACAATAAAAGACAGTTTGTGATACTGAAAAGTTTTAAGTTTTTTTAAAGCCATATGAAATAGCTTCCTAAATTGCGTGATTCCTAATTATAATAAATTTTTGCCTTAAAACAGAGAGATGAGCGCCTTCAGGGCGAAACTCTGGATAAACAGATTGGCAGAGTCTTGGGAGATGTGGCACCCAGTATGTTTCTCTCATCTTTTTCGGAGACTGTGGCATTCTTTCTTGGTAAGTTTTCTTTAATATTTGAAGATCAGGGCCTTATACCTGTGTGTTGCAAGAATAAATGCAAAACTTAAGTATAAAAGCAAAGTAAGAAGGAAGTCTAGCTTAGTTTTTCATTGCTCTAAGCAAGTTAAACTTCTGTTGGGGATAGGCATGGTGGTACTTTGAGTCTGGCACAGTTAAAAAGATCCATTTCTGAATCTGTCATGCTTTTCAGTATGAAAGGCTGGAGCGTTTTATTGACTTGCAGTAATTGACAAGTCTAAATTTGACTTTAGTAATAGATCAAATGTCAAGGTGTATGAATTTCTATATCACATTTAGTCATCTTGCCACCACTTGGAAAAGTGCCCCTGTGACAGAGTATGTTTGAGGTTCATTTTACAGTACATGTGAGAGGTATATCTTATGTTGTAACCCTACAAGTATAATTTGGCCTTCTTTCACTATGGACTTGTTCACCTGGAGTGCAATTTGTCACTGGTCCAATTTGCATTGGAGTGGCTTAATACCGGAGCAAGGTATTGCATGACAGCACTCCTTAACTTCCCCCTTACACAGTCTGCATGTACTTTTGGAGTTAAGAAATGTCTTAACGCTGGTCACTCCTTTGCACAGCCTTAATGCTGTTAATCAGGTCAAAGACAGCAGCTGTAGCCAGGCTCATATCAAATGTTTTCTTTGCTCTGAAGAGAAAGGCTTTGTCCTGCTAAAAGGCCAGCACCTAAATTGGATATTTGTCTAGAAAATGCTCATGTGTTTCTAGGAGAAGGGAGCTTGCTTAACAAACTTGGTCACTTCCTTCAGGGACACTGTCTACGATGCCAGCAGTTCGCACATTCTCCCTTTTTGCTGGAATGGCTGTGCTCATAGACTTTATTCTTCAAGTTACGTGCTTCGTAAGTCTCCTAGGCTTGGATATTAAGCGTCAAGAGGTGAGTATAAATGCACCTGTAAATACAGTGTAATGGGGATGATGACATCCACAGAAATGCACTAAATCTGGCATTTAATCCATTTTTCAGGGGAATAGACTGGATATTCTGTGTTGCATCAAAAGCAGTGAAGAAATGGGTGGAGTCCAGCGTTCTGAGAGCATGTTATTTCTCTTCTTCAAAAATCTGTTTTCTCCATATCTGCTTAAGGATTGGATGAGACCAATAGTAGTACGTATACTCTGTTTCAAATAAGCAGTCATCTAAACTTGAGCAAAAGTGTAGCAAACCTGAAGGCCTAAATAGGGAAAAAAAATCTTCAATACAATGAAACAAATGAAGCCTCTAGTATTTTTGCTTTCAGCACTAGTATAGAAATAAGCTTTTGTAACTGCAAGAGTAATGAGAATATACAGAGGCTTGATCATGGATTGTCCAAAGCCCAGGTTTAGGAGTTGCATTACTGACAATTGAATTACTTTAGTCCTATGTAAAAATCAAGCATATGTTGGCTCTTACACTGCATTCATCTGCAATGTTGCTGCTGAATCCATGATTCAGTTTGGAGTTACCGTACTTATTTATGGAAGATGTGTGTTTGTATCTTTCATTGCTTATTTCTAAGGATAAATTTCCTTATGGTTCCAAAGGGAACTCTGAGTAGCTAGGTTTTACTGCCTGTAAACTGTAGTACTGACTACTTAGCACTGTTGTACTAAGCCTGGCTAGCATACCTAAACTAGAGCCTCTTTGCATGGTTCCTATTAGCTTAGTAAATGACTCCTATTGCTTGTTGTTTCTGTACAGTTCTCACTTCCATGGATTTGCTTTTTTGCAGATAGCAGTGTTTGTGGGTATCCTGTCATTCAGTGCAGCAGTTATGCACAATGTAGAGATTGGACTGGATCAGTCTCTCTCAATGCCAGATGTAAGTCCTGTGATCGCGTCACTGTTCAGCAGTTTGTGGCTGAATTGAAAACATCGATACCTTGTTGTGCTCACTCAACATCATATAATAACTCAAAACCTTCTCTTTAAGGACTCCTATGTGATAGATTACTTCAGCCACATCAGCAAGTACCTGCATGCGGGTCCCCCTGTCTACTTTGTCCTAGAAGAAGGACACAACTACACCTCTTTGGAAGGGCAGAACATGGTGTGTGGTGGAATGGGATGTAATAACAATTCACTTGTCCAGCAAGTCTTCAATGCTGCGGAAATTGGTAGCTAGTAAGTCTTTCATTCCTGTCTCTGTGTAGTTGCATGGAAAAAAATGTAGCTGACCAGTGTGTCCTTCTGATTTAGTTCAGACCTAGCTGATGGTTTTTCAACTGACACTCTATTGTATTTGCATTATACTGTGGTTTTGGGAGGGAGGGGAATGGAAGAAGCTGTGGCAATCTTCTAGAGCTAGCTGAGCATTACAGCTCTTGGATGGGTTACTGGAGCATAGGAATATGGAGAGCTAAGTAGCTTGGATGAGAATGAGTTGACATGGCATAAGTTGGCACTGGAGAGATCAAGGGATATGTTCTGGAATGAAATATAAAATTACTGATAATGGATATGTTGCATTATTTTTATTAGCACAAGGATAGGCTATGCCCCATCGTCCTGGATTGATGACTACTTTGACTGGGTGAAGCCACAGTCATCCTGTTGCAGAGTCTACAATACCACTGGACAGTTTTGCAATGCTTCAGGTATTAGCATCCATCTTGTTCGTAGGGGATTAGCTTGGCTTATAAATTTCACAGCCAAAACACTTTATCGTGGTATGAGTCAGGTGAACTTACTGCGAGCGGGCATCTCTTGAGTTGCCCTCTAATTTATTTGAACTGCTGTTTGAGTGAACTTTAATATTTTACTGGAATGCTGCAGGCTGAAGACAGACAGCCTACTTAGACAACTAATGTAACTTGCTATAAAAATTTTGATCCTTCTGCTGGTTTCATTAGAGCACACAAACTTAGTGCTCTGGTTTTGTTCAGGTCCTTCAGTTTGGTGTAATTCTCATCAGGTCTAATGTAGATAGTGCACAAGTAACAGAGTTCTTTGTTAGCCCTTGCTTTTAGTAATAAATAAAAATAAAGGACTATAGGTTTTATACAGAATTCCAGGGCTGATCAGTTAGTTCATCATTAAAAATGCTTTTTATGGAATCGTATCCTGTAATGTTGCAAGTCAGAAGTTACTAGTGTTAGGACAAAGAATGCTTGATCCTGTAGCTGACATTCTTCCTGTATTTCTTCAGTCACTGATCCATCATGCACTCGTTGTCGACCACTGACTCAAGAAGGCAAGCAGAGACCACAGGGCAAAGACTTCATGACCTTTCTGCCGATGTTCCTATCAGACAACCCTAATCCTAAATGTGGCAAAGGGTAAGAGTCTTATTTTATAGATCTCGCTTAGACCAGTCTGTCAAAGATAATTGCTCTAGACTTATGTCTGCAAGATTATCTAGTGTCCCCTCTAAAAGGCATACAAACATTGACATCTCACCTGTTCTGTAGTACTTTCTGAAACAAAACTGGAAAAACAAATGCATCATCAACTAAATGGAACAGCAGCTTTTCCCTGTACAATGAGAAACAATTTCTATCATCAGTCTCTTCTGGAATATCCTATGCAATCTTGAAATGTGTGGTGCTCTGAAGCTTTTATAGTTTTGGAAACTGCCAGAAACAACTAACAGCTGTTCTGCATTAGCCTCCTGAATGGCACCTACAAGTGGGCTGGAGGAGGACTATTTACAATGTAGGGATAAAACAAGGGGGAACAGCTTTAAAATGAGAGGATAGGTTTAGATTAGATGTTAGGAAGAAATTCTGTGAGGGTGGTGAGGCACTGGAACAGGTTGCCCGGAGAAGTTGTGGATGCCCTATCTCTGGAAGTGTTCAAGCCCAGGTGGGATAGGGTGTGAGCAACCTTAGTCTGGTGGAAGGTGTCCCTGCCCATGGTGGAACCAGATGATATTTATGGTCCCTTCCAACCCAACCTATTTTATGATTCTATAAGATTATAAGTTATAAAAGCTAATAAATTTGAATGATGCTGACACTTGACATCTAATATGTCACTATGTTTATATAGAGGACATGCTGCGTATAACTCTGCTGTCAACTTTATAAACAACAAATCTGATGTCGGAGCTACTTATTTTATGACTTATCATACTGTACTGAAAACATCATCTGATTTTATTGATGCTATGAGGAAAGCTCGGATTATAGCAGATAACATTACTGAGACCATGGGCATCAAAGAGAAGAACTACCGGGTGTTTCCTTACAGGTATGGTTAGATCTTTCTTGCCTTGGTGACAAATACTCGAGCAACTGAGAAAAGGGGCTGGCTAATAACATATTAGAGACTTGAGTATTGAGTTTTGTCAAACAGAAGGTAATGCAGAGATTCTGGAATTTCTAGTAAAACCAGAAAGATACATTCTATATCCATATCACTGACTTCTCTTTACTGTGGTTGATAATACCTAACTTCAATCAAGAAGCCTGTTCTTCAGAAGAAAGGTAGCTCTGGCTCCATTTTGGGCATTTCCTAGCTTTCATAGTAGGATTTAATAGTTCAAACATAAGCAGATATGTTGACCTGGGTACTTGCAAGTTGTAATATGAAAGTATTGACTTCAAACAAGTTATTTAAATGCCAAGCAAATGCAGCAGGGAGGTCAGGTATAAGAGTACCGTAATGAAATTGAGTTGGAATTTGGTATCTGTACAGTTGAAATACTGATTTCTTTGCGTCAAAGAATCTTATCCATACTTAGTCTGTCTGCAGTAGCTGCTGCTACTGCATACCATAGTGGTTCTCAGGACCTACTTTCTGGTATCTACTAGCTACTTATGTTGAAGTGTGGGAATTACCCTGACTTCCAGACGCAACCTTTATTTGAAATGTTAGTGAGGAGTTGTCATGTAGCAGCCAGTGTTCTGTTGGAGTCATTCCACTGATACAAGGAAGCAAGTTCCTGATGGTGAGTTCTGTAAGGGTAGGGAACTACTTTATCCTTAGCACAGAAGTTAATGTATTAGCATATAGCAGGGAAGATGGCTAACAACAACCTCTCTTCTTTCCACAGTGTGTTTTATGTCTTCTATGAACAATACTTGACAATTGTGCACGATGCTATCTTTAACCTCTGCATCTCCTTGGGATCAATATTTTTGGTGACAACTGTGCTGCTTGGTTTTGAAATATGGGCTGCTGTTGTAGTTTCAATAACTATTGCTATGATAATCATCAACATGTTTGGAGTGATGTGGCTCTGGGGCATCAGCTTGAATGCAGTTTCATTAGTAAATCTTGTCATGGTAAGTCAACAAGACATCACTCTGCTTCTGTTTCCAAGTCTTGAACAGTTCTGTGTCCTAAGTATATGCTCACAATACTGAGCAGTATTTCACTACTGAACTTTGACAAGGCATTTGAACAATAGTGGAACTATCTTAATACACAGGTTTGTTCTGACAACTAGCCCTAGTTGTCATAAGATACTGCAATCGAACTGTAAGCTGCAGTGCATCTGGTGGTGGTCACTTCAGTTCTGCAGCAGCAGCTGTATTGCTGCTGTATAGGCCGGGTGCTGCTCCATATTAACACAGGTTGTTTGTGCTGAAGGTGAGGATACGTAGGTTCATGTTAGGGCTTCTGCTCTATTTGTGTTCTACAGAGTAGATCCGGGGCGTGCTAGCACGAGTATTCTTCCTGCATAAATGGAAGAAATCATGTGGGCAAAGACTACCTTAGTAAAACACTCCAGAACTAGCTCCAGCAAGCAGCTATTAGTTGCTCTGGCTTACCATGCTCTCTAGAGGTTTGTGGCAGGTCTGAGAAAGTTACAAGAGTAAACTGTTGGCCCATGTTACAATTAAGTGTATGTTCAAGCAAATCTATCTACAGATAAGGCTAAAATTAGCCTTAGTCAGTAAATGACTAAGCAGCTGAACTGTTACAGTATCAAATCAGGATGTATATGATATTGTTTTTCTAAAGCAATGTTATTGCAGCTATAATAGCTGTGAACTGATTTTAGTGTTCAGTATTCACTGCACACCTGCACTGAAGCCAGCTTGCTTCAACATCAAGAAACTTTTTGTTTTGGAGGTCAGATCTTGTATCCTGCTTCCTGTTTGATTGTCTGTTGGTAATGACTGGTGCTAGAACACAATACAGTACCTGCAACAGCCTCTGGAAAGCAACTAACACTGAGCTTGTAACTTCCCATACCATTTTAACCCTGGGGACTGATCACAGCTGCTAGGAACCTTTCTAGCCTTACAATCCTGAGTAGAAACCTTGCCAGCAAAGTGCTTATCTAAATGATGTTTCTGTGTATGTTTCTCTTCATTCCCTAGAGTTGTGGTATCGCTGTGGAATTCTGCAGTCACGTGACAAGAGCATTCACTGTTAGTACTAAGGGCAGTAGAGTGGAGCGTGCAGAAGAAGCTCTGTCTCACATGGGCAGTTCAGTAAGTATCTACTATATGGGGGGCAAACAAGTAGCCAAGTTACAACTTTACTATTTCCTTAAAAATAATACAGACAATAGTCTTCAAGTCATAAAGATGGCCTTGACTTTTCTTTTTGGAATACTTAAAGCTCCTTAAGGTCAACCTAGGCTCCTACTAGTAATAGGGATGATGAAGACTACAATTTTTAAAATGATGCTACTACTGCCTAAAAGTAGAAAAGAGCTAAAAACTTTAGCTGAACTAGCAGTTTGGATAAACCTCAAATTGTCCCATTAAAGTGCTTCTCTCTTCCAAATACTGAGAGGTGACTAGGAAATGTTATTTTGAGCATGGGTGGCAATTGGAGCTTTGGGAACACAAGCAGGGCTCAGTGTTTAGGCAGTACTGTCATATTACTTATTTAAGTGACCTGGATGGGGTTGGAATGGGAATATTCTGGTGATGTGTGTACTGGACCCACACAGGTAAGCAACTTTGCTGGAATGAGTTACTTCAAATAATAGTGTTCATCTGTATCTGCCTGAAGGAAAAATTAAACTAGGTGACTGCACAGATCAGAGTAGATTTTCAATCATACTGAGCCTGTCCTGTGGGACCAAAAAGATGAATTCTTCTCCTGAGTGAATCTTGGATTTTGTTCTAAGGACTAACAGGGAAGAAGCCTCAGAAGACATAAGAATTTTACTAAATGCTAAACACTTGAAGTAAATGGATTATCTAAAGCCCTACTTACCACTTAAACACTTTTTTTTTATTGGCAGGTTTTCAGTGGTATCACACTGACCAAATTTGGAGGAATTGTAGTATTGGCTTTTTCCAAATCTCAAATCTTCAAGATATTCTACTTCAGGATGTATCTAGCTATGGTTGTGCTGGGAGCGACACACGGACTAATATTTCTTCCAGTTCTGCTTAGTTACATTGGTAAGATGTGACAGTCTGCTCTAAACCACACTTCAAACAAAACCAGCTAGCTGTCTGTGGACACATTCCATTAAATGGAAAGTACTGCAAAGATGAAAAGCAGTACTTGAATGTGCCTCTCTCATTCAAGCCTGTCTGTTGGAAACCAAGGGCTGACTGGTGGCAGTGCAAAGCCCACTGTTGTGGACTTGCTGAACTGAAGCAACCACAGCCTGGCCTGTGTGGTTGCACTTTGCTGTGCAACTTTGCACATGCCCATGTGGCATGACTGGCATGTCTCAACCTGGGGCCGGGATGTGGGTGGAAGCAACAAACCTCCTCTGGGACGATGTTCCTGTGTTAGCAGAAATAATCTTGCTTTGTGGTGAGGATGGTCCAAACACTGTCCTCTTGAAAGCGGAAATGCATGTGCATAGTGTAGTTCTTAAAAGTAGACTTAAACTGAGCCTTTACTTAATGGGGCTAAGACTGATTCACCTACCGCTGCCCTTGCTGCTGCTGCTGACAGGTATTAATAGCTAAGCAGAAGCACATTTCTGAATGTTAAGCTGGACCTAGACAGTAAGATCGTGCATGCTTCCTGATGACTGGCTGATTGTCTATAATGCTGAGACTTCGGAGTAACTCTTGTGTTCTCTCACTCAGGCCCATCAGTAAATAAAGCTAAAACTCGTGCTGCACAAGAGAGGACCAGAGGTACAGAACGGGAGAGACTCCTCTACTTCTAGTTTTTTAACAGTGTTCAGTGGACTTCCATGAACTGTGGCTTAGGCCCAACTTTCAAGAACTGAAATGCAGCTTTGTTCTATGACTATCACACTGTAACCACCACTGACTTGACTTCTGCACACATTCAACTAGAGGATACCAGCTGCGGCTTTGGACATAGCTTTAAACTCAGGAAATGCTAAGTGTGGCTCAAGTAACAGTATTACTAAAACTAGATGTGTTAATAAGATTTCTAAAATACTTCTGTTTTCAAGAGGTTGCATCTTTTTCTTCTAGAAACCTAAACCAGCTGTATTGAGAGTTGAATAGCATTTTGTCAATGAAATCGAGGTGATGTGGATGAGAATGGACTGCTAAACCACTGACACTAATTTTAAATGCAGGTCAATGCAATTTTTGTCTCTATTTTTAGGGGGAAGCCATCACAAGTTGTAATATTTTTAGTACTATTTGCCAAAATGTCTTGTATATACTTTATTATAAAATAGCAATTTTGTAGTTCAAAAATCTACTTAAATGCAATAAATTAAGTTTATACATTTCAGTGGAAGAGTCTTTCAGAACGTTGTGGGCTTCATGAGAGCTTGTTCTCCGAAAACTTGTTTGAAGAAGGTGACGTGTTCTTCACAGTGCTCACCTAAGGGCAATAAAATAAAAGTTACCGTTCACTTCACACCTCAGAAGCAGAACCAAGATTGTGTAGTTTCACTTACCTTAATTTATTAGTACTAATTCTTTAATGCTCTTGAGTACAGGAGTTAAAAAAATAGAAAGCAGTGGAATACTGAGGTATTTCCAGTCCTGTGACAGGTATTCTAGTGGTTAAGCAGTTGTTTGATCCATCTAATTCCTGGATCTAGTTTGTGTACCTAACTGGCAGATTCATATTCATGAGAGCTCTTTACTGTCAAGATACAACATGCTGGAGTGGGATTCTGTGCCTACAGACTGTCAGGTGATTACAAACATGTTGCTGGTGCAAGCAGTTTAGCTTGGGTTTTAAAGGAGGAGGAACTGTACTATAAAACAGGCGTTGAATTCTTGTAATTTGTGGAAACAGGCAACTGAACTCAAGGGTTTCCTGACCCAGTTGCTGACCTCAGGAGAAAGCACTAATTGGAGATAATGGCTCTGCTAAGGTAAGCAGTGAGAGCAACTGCAAGTCAAACAGGTTAGTTAATCTTCAGGTTTCTGCTTGGCTCAGTCTCTTTACTCCTAGTCTTTATAAAGGAGTAATACAAGTTAATTTGGAATGATGCTTAAAGGTAAGCCTAAATATAGACTAAAATGTACCAGGAGTTTCATCTTCTAATACAGACTCAACTGGATTGGTAGCAAAACAAATCTTAGTTCTGTTTGAACAACCAAGTATATCTTGGTCAAACTGCTTATTGCTTACCTGGTGTGAAACTAGGATTTCCTCGTAGCCGCTGATTTCTTTGCTCAAAGAATCGAAATATGGTATAGAAAAGCATGTCATCTTCTGCTTGCTTTGCTGCATCGAGGAATTTGCGGGCTGATATGCTGTCATGTCCTCCAATACCCCTGATGAATCTCAAGGCAGCCAAAACTTGGTGTTTGGACAACAGAACTTCCACTATTTCATCATTTGCTGTGGAAAGTCTCTGTGAAGTCAATCACAGCTTTAAGATTATGCTTCTAATGAATACAAATGACTGAGATGCTAGCTAGTCACTTCAAGCTTAGTCAGGTAAGCTGTTTGACCAGTCTAACCCACATGTGACATGGAGTTATGATAGTCAGAAATGCTTACTTTTAACATGTCCAGGGAGAGCTGATGTGCAGGAGGGTAAATGCTTTCCAGGGACAGTAAGAGACAAGCCTAGAGCAAAAGCAGAAATAATCTTAAAATTACAAGGACTTCCAACCTCCATCACCAGTTTATTGAAGCTGCTTGTCTCACATACCAAAGGCTTTGAGTCACTGAGCACATGGTACTGCAGAAACTGATGGAGCATGTAGAACAAGTTGTGTTGAACAAGGGTTTTGATGACCAGCTCATACAAGTAGTGCTGTGAATGCAGGAAGAAGACCATCAAAGGTATGTCTCTGTACCAGTTTTTACAATCAAAGTATTGTATAGGACTGAGACACGTGACTAAGACTGAACTAAAACTCCATTTCATGGAGTGGGGCAACATACTTGGCATATAAGTGATTTACCTGAACTGCAATCTGGAACTGGTTGAGAGAGCGAATGTATTCCATCAAGACTGCAATAGTGAACTTATGAGGTGCTTCCTGGACAAGGAAGAAAGTGTTAGGTGGAACTTGCATAGCTTCTCTATTTATGACAACCCTGTAAGAATGGGCATCAAAATACCCTAATCCTGACAAAGCCTTCTGCAGCCCATCTCAAGCAGTCAGCTTAAGTTGGCTGCTCTGAGCCTGCTGCCAAATTAGCTCTTCAAATTACTTAATTTAATTAGCCTTTAAAATTGACTTACCTTCTTCTCTGTAAATACAGACAAAACATGTGTGTACATGTCAGACTGGTCAATAACTGCTTGAGTGCGGACAGGACGTTTCAGGAGTGGATTACTTCTACTCAGGCCTGTTTCTACCACCTAGAAGGAAAAAGTTTTTTAAAAAGAAAACTACTGTTGTAGTACAGTTCTAGTCAGACTCAGCTGTACAGACAGTTTTCTACTCTGAACATAACTATGAACATATTAAGGAAGAAGTTCGTGTTATACTAGATGCATCTTGTTCGGTGGGGCTTTCCTATTACATTTAAAGCTGCTTTTTAAAGTTATATAAATACAGCTGCTATTATACACCTCAAAGCCAGGAGATGAATCAAACCTACTACACTGATGTAATACTCAGATTTAGAAGGTTTTTGAGTATGTGGCTGTACTCTGAGTGCTTGAACTTGGTTTTGTAACAGGAATTATGAGATGCATCAGGGTTGAATATTTTATGCAGTGATACAGTGTGCAGTGAGATCAGTGGTTTGGAAACTAAGGTATAAGTTATTGATTCAAAGTTGCTTTTTGAGCTTCTACCTTCTTCCTGCTTTCAAGTGCTGGTGTATGTTAGTCATCACTCTGAAAATGAGCTGTGCAGCACCTGCCACCCAAGTGCTAAGTGGAGGTCTCAGTGCACCTTGCACAGCAGACTTCTACTGGGAGCCTGAGGCAGCAAGGAGCTTGGGGTAGGCCCAAATTTCCTAAGTAGAAAAGAGCATGACTTCACCATGATGCCACCTGAAATGGAAAGAGCATCATCCCATCTCTGTAAGCTGCTGTAGCTAACATGGCTTACCATAGTATAGCTTTGCTCAGCTTCCAAGTACTTCTTATATTCATGATTCAGTTTGTCAAAAACAGTTGCAATCACAGACAGTGATCCCCTTTCTGGCTCACTGAGCACTGAAAAGAAAAAGAACTATGAGGGGAAAAAAACAGGGACTGTAATGTTGCCTTTTTCAAAAGGTGATCTCTACTTTAATTCAAATACATCTGACATGATTGAAAGCATTTCTTAAAAGTTTAAAATTTAAAGTTACTAGGGGGATGGGGAGTTGAATTCTTTAATGCTGTTAAATTCCTTTAGAATGGTGACTGAGGGTAATCTAGGCAAATGACACTCAACAGGACCAAGCTGGCTTCAGAGGTGATCTTAAATCTAAGAACAGCCCAGCTATCTTGGGTGAGTATTTATGAATAAGAACTGTGGTACTTTGAAGATACAGATAATGCATTTGAACTTACTCTGAGAGCATACAGATAGGATAACCATTTTGCATTCTTTTCTTTGGAGAAGGAAATCCATTAGTTTTCCTTTATCTAGCAAGAGGTTAACTACAGGTTCAAGTTTCACTTGAAGACTCCAGAGGTAACCTTCATTTGAGAGAGTAAAACAAAGTGAATTGCCTTATATAGTATAGCCTTTTCCACCTTTAAACAAAAACACATCTAGATTATCACTTATTTGCCTATGTTTTAGAGCAGCATTACCCTTGAAAAGTTGTAGTAAAGATATAGTGTCATCCTCAGTTATCACTACAAAAAGCCATCAATTTAGCAGATGTACCTAATAAGTCCCTTATTTTTTAAGCTGCTTTGTGCACTGAAGGTATAAACTAGAGCCACTCTGACACTGAATATTGTAAAGTCCAAGAGCTTACCACTTACCTTCACTTGCACTGATGATAATATCAGGTTGAAAGACAATCCAAGAAGAAGAATCTAAATGTTAAAGTTTTAACATTCATATTAACATTGATTCTCAACTGTTGCTACTGAATCCACATTACATACTTTCATTTACTGTCACTTGTGAAGTTTTTGAACCATGTTCTTGGAATTATATCTTCAATTCTATGGTGTACCTATTCAGTAATTTCATACATGTGTCTCAAATGACCAAGAAATGTGGTATTATACTAGATTTCAATATTTACAACTCTGTGAAAGCACTGCGAGTGTTACGAAAGACATTATTTTTTTGAAGTACATATGCATAATCAGCTAAAGCTGCACTTAAGGGGTCAAGGTAACAAATGCTAGCTTCTTCTGTGCTTGAGGTTCTTACATTTGGAGAGGATTTAAAGGATACAGAGTTTACATGGAACAGGAGCCTGACTTGTCACAGAAGCTGGACCTGCGGAAAAAAAAATAAAAGAGCTGGAAGCTGTCCTAACTACAATTTTATACTGAAAAGGCAAGTATGGATTGTAACATTGCAGCATGCAGCCAAAAAGATCCATTTGTGTAGCCAGATGTTCCACAAGGAAAATCTGACACTGAGAAGGCAAACACATTCTTCAAAACACGATTGTTTGGTTTTTAGCTGAGGGAAATAACACCTGCAGAACTATTCCAGCTCTAGTACTATAATTCTAAATACACTGACTCCACTGGCTGTGTTTATATGTAATCACTTCAGTTTCTTTGAAAGGAAGGGTGATTTGCATTCTGACCTTTTGTTTAATACAAATCTACACCTGCAGATTTATCAGTCATGCTTGCTAACATGTGAAAGAGCTTTTAATGTGCAACCTTTTTTGTATAGAAGCATCTATCTCTTCTACAAAGAGAACCTTGCTGCTTTACCACCTGCTAGTGAAACTATGCTCAGACTACTTCTAGCTACTTCCAGCTTGAGGGTAATTACCTGCTACACTTCTAGGACAGGAGAAGAAAAAGCTAATCCAAGAGGAATCATCTAAGTGTTTAAGGCATAACATTGATCACAGTGTTACTTCTAAACCGGTCTCAAACTTCATACTGACCCTGGATTGTCTTTCAGCCATTTTAGCTTCCTAAGTCACATAGTTGTGACTTAAGCCAGAAAAGCATAAAGTGCTTTTGAGCACACTCAAGTTTTTATAGCTGTGGCCAAAACAAACCCCAAACCAACAATTTTCAAGTGTAAAAGCAAAGTACTTTGGGAAGTATGCACCTTAAACAGCAACTCTTTAGGCACACATTTGGAACACAAATTTATGCTCAATTACTCCTTACCTTCTTCCTCCCTCACCCTCTCAAATACATGTAATTGAAATGTTAGTAACCAGCTTCCTAAAAATTGAAGCACTTGTGTGAGCTGCTTTAAATATTCTTGTTTAAGTGTTAGGATATTCATTATATAGTGGTTTTACCTGCTACAGGTATTTGATAGGGTTGTATTGATCGAGGTGGAAGTACAAATTGATGGATGGTAGCGGATCCATCAAATTCTCCTCTTAGTTTGATGTCAAATATAACTGAAGTCTGCAATTAAAAAGAGGAAATCAGTATTCACAAATGTGAATTACCACCCATTTACATGTATTCAGGCCGCTTTTCACATTTCCGTCTTGTATTCTCTGTTAGAACCACGGAATGGCTGGAAGGGATGTACTGTGGGTAGGGAATGCTTCACTTATCAGGCTCCTCAAACCTCTGTTCCATCTGGCCTTCAACACTTCCAGAGACAGGGCATCCTGTTACAGGGTCTCACTACCTTACTGTAAAGAGCTGCTTCCTTGTATCCAATCTAAATCTACCCTCCTTCCATTTAAAACCACTGCCCCTTGACCTGTCCCTACAGGCTCTGCTAAAAAGTCTCTCTCAATCTGTCTTGCATATGACACGACTTTGATATTCACGTCAAATTCACTGCTAGAAACTGCAAGGAAAATTCTGCAACTTCCTGTGGTATCCTCATACTTCTACCATTCAGTCTTGTTCAACTCAGGTCATTAACACTTCTACCCAGTACAGGCTACCCTAGAAAACAGCTTTGCTTTCAGTTCCAGTGAAAACTGACTTCAATTACTGGTGTCTCCCAAAGTCAAGCTGAATATGTCTTCTGGGTTTCTGTAGTCACGTTTGTAGCTTGACCAAAATGCTCAAGAATAAGTGCTCTGAGTTAAATGCTAATGGATCGAATTAACATGAAATGTAACTCAAGTATCAACTAATCATCCTAAGGAAGTAACGTGCCCCAGCTCTCAAAGAAGAACATAATACAAGAAGCCAAAGCCTTTCCACAAGTTACGAGCAAAGTACCACTTTAGCTTTACCACTGACCAAGCCTTCCTACTGAGATTACAGACAAGCAAGTTTTACCTATGCTACCATATGCATAAGAAGGTTTGTGTTCATTCAGATTTTCACAGATCCAGGCCTTCAAACTAAATGAGCATAAGTTTATGTTATAGAAATGCATAATTCAAATGTTTGCGATATGAGAAGTGTCCCAGGGTTAATAACTTAGTATCCAATTAACTCCACCTCTTTGCATAATGCTTTAAAAGCCTACACAGTGCAGCAGCAGAATATCATAGGAAATTTAACAAGAAGCAAAACCAGAGTGTATGAAAAAGCAGGCATTAGCAACAGCCCTTATTAAATGATAGCTCAACAAGGTAAAAGAATAAATTTGAATCTCTTACACTGTTATGGTTTTGATCCTACAAATACTCTGGCTTTTGGCAAAGGCAACATAGAAAAATATTTTCTTGAGTGTTACTAATATCTGCCCCTAACTTCTAAAAGTTACAGCATGATGTAACATAAATAACTCAGACCTCAGTATCCTGATGATGTACTACCACCAGGTTATCCACCACATTCAGTGCAAACTTCCCAGTTCTGTTCAGCTTTAAAATATGCGTCTTCTTACAGGAGCCCTCTCTGTGGAAACAAACAAAGATGAGAACCGGTCAGTAAGCCTGTTTAGACTATAAAAGCAGATGTCTCTTTGTCCTGGTTTTGCTGGAACTGAGTTTATTTTCTTCCTAGTAGCTGGTACAGTGCTGTATTTTGGATTTAGTATGAGAATAACATTGATAACACATTGATGTTTTAGCTGTTGCTAAGCAGTGCTTACCCTTAATCAAGGACTTTTCAGTTTCCCATGCTCTGCCTGCACGCAGGTGCGCAAGAAGCTGGGAGGGAGCACAGCCAGGACAGTGGACCTGAACTGGCCAAAGGGATATTCCATAGCACAAGACGTCATGCTCAGTATATAAGCTGGAGGGAGTTGGCCAGGATGATTGCTGCTTGTGTGCAGGCTGGGTGGTGAGCAATTGTATTGTGTGTCACTTGTTTTTCATGTTTTTTTCCCCTCCCTGCCCCTTTTCGTTACTACTAGTTTTTATTTCACTTACTAAACTGTTTGTAACTTACGAGCTTTTACCTTTTTGTGATTCTCCTCCCCCTCCCAGCAGGGATTTGGGCAGAGAGTGAGTGAGCAGCTGTGTGGTACTTAGTTGCCAGATGGGGTTAAACCATGACACTCTCACAAGAATTGCCACTAATGTTTTTCATTCTGCTCTTACCTGGGTAAGTGATAGAGAACTACTTCTGCTCCTGTACTGTTGGAAGTCCTCGAGTGATGCCTCAAATACAGAACATAAAGCTGCCCGTATCTAACAAGACAACGGGATTAAAGCATTATTTTCAATTAAGAGCTCTACCAGAGACACACATTTTATCCTAAAAGAAGAAATGAGATTACCTAAGTCAGGTAATCATTTAATTAAAAGTGAAAGACTAAAACAGTACTTGATATATCACACTGCATGGCCTACGCTCATGCAAGTTAGGCATCTCTGAACAACTCCTCTGTCAAAATATCAATTAATAAATGAAACATTCTCAAAACTTCTGTACTAATCAAGAACAATTTCATGTAATACTTCTCAGTTTGCCTCCTCTCCCCACCTTCCCCCAAGAGGGTTGTTTAGATGTTTTGTTCAAGGCCATAACTGAAGCACTTTAAAGCAACGGCACTGCTAAAACAAGAAAAAGTGCAAGAAAAAGTTCTCTCAGCATCCCCAAACTGTCACACTTTCCCAAGAAAGACCTGATGAGTTAGATACGTACATTGTGGCCATAGCAATATCTCTTTCAGAAAGGCTGAGCTTGGACGACTTGGGTGCTGCAGGTAACTCGATTTCAAATTTCGACAGTTTTGACATGGTTCCACTCTGTTAAACAGCAAAACAAAAGCTGTCAAGACCTGAACCAGAAAGATCCCGAGCCGCCTTTCCTCAAATGCGTATCGACAGCGCCCCCACGAGGAGAAGG
Source organism: Corapipo altera (assembly GCF_003945725.1). NCBI lineage: Eukaryota > Metazoa > Chordata > Aves > Passeriformes > Pipridae > Corapipo > Corapipo altera. The sequence goes on along the minus strand of NW_020884879.1, from coordinate 1,953,690 downwards.
ATGGTCATAGCCGAAAAGAAAGGGTTTATGCTTGCTTTCCTAAAACAACCCCCAGTGTGTGATTCCAAACACATACTTCTGCTATTGTAACTTTACTTTTATAAAATCAACGTCTTGATTTTATAAAATCAACTTCAGCTAGAAGAATATTTCTATTTTAATTATGTCAAGATAAATTTGTACGCAAATCCCATGGAAAATTGGCCTGGCAGTTCTCAAGTTCCCTTCTCTCTTCCAGCAAAGTACATGCTCCAACTCTTAAATACCTGCTTACTGGGGAAAATATCAGTATGTCCTATTAGCCACATTCTCCTTTTGTTCCTGCTAACTCCAGAATCTGCCTTATACTTAAAGCATATCCTGGCTTCTGCCCAAGGTTTCCTCTCTCCTCTTCCTCTTTTCTATGGAATTTATATTTAAGCAAGTTTTAAGAATTTCCAAAGCTTCTACTGAAATTCACTTCCTGCTCTCATTAACTCATTCTTGAGTGTGAGGTATGAACACTACGGAAGTATTTCCTTTGCTAGAGCTCTATTTGCAAATACTATTTTAGTACAGTACTTTTCTCAGGATATCTTTAAATATTACCTCCTGAACACATAAAAAAAATTATTTAGCTTCAAGCTGCAACTTCACACAAAATGTTAAAGAGGGGGAAGCATGACCTAAGTCAATAGAAAGAAAACTGTGAGAGGCTAGTGAGTGGCTGGCTACTCAGCCACCTAAAAGAACATCATTTCAAGATGCAGTACAGACCCTACACAAGATTAACCCAAGGCAGGAAACTCACTTGAATAAGCTGCTTTTTTAATTTCTTCCCTTAGACTGCAACAGAAATCTTCCTAATCCCTTGACACGAGCAAACAAAATGCTGTAGTTCTTTTCCTCGTTTTTAAAATCATCTAACTCCATGGTTAACTTAAAACAGATGCTAGTTTACACTACACTTTTTCCAAGACAAAAAGAAAAATATTTTCACAGAAACTGCAAGTGTTGTTTACAGGGAAGAACACCAAGAGGAATAAATACTGCAAACAAAGCCCTCTTGTGCTTGGGAGAACTGTTGTTTCTTTCTTCTTTTTCTGTTTTTCATCCACTCACATTTAGAAGGTTGTAATTACAAACACAAGTGAAAGGCTCTTATTTTTTCTTTATCATACTACAGAATGCAAATGTCCCTATTAAAAGTAAATCATAAATGCCTGTTTAAGTGAAAAAAAAAAAAAGGTCGCTTGAAAGACATTTAAGTTGTAAAATATTTAATCACCAATTTTTTCTTTCCTTTCGGAAGATCAACTGTCCAACCTTGGCTGGACACACCTCTTTCCAAAGAGGATGTAAAACACAGCAAATTACTTAATTTTAAGACATCACCTAATGTCATACAAGGATGTGAACATGTGCATCTCTTGAAATAAATCAAGGAAAAGCAACAGAATACTTGAGTGAAGAAGCAGCTTAAGAAAAGGAAGCACACTAAATGAAAAGTTTGGAACACATCCCTTTACCTTGAAATAGAATGGCTGCAGGACATTGCCAAGGACAGTGGTGGAAAGAAGGATAACAGAGCTCTCTGGACAATACATGTACCAGTTGACATTAATACTCTGATTCTTCAGAAGTTTTAAACTTCGTTTCTCTGGTAATACCTGGAAACACAGGATATCAGCATTATATTACCAGCAATATTCCAACAGCATAAATGGCACTACATGGTAACATGGGATAGTAAGTGAGAAACAGTTAAGTGTAAGGACATTTACAGGGCTAGAGTTAAAAATCAGAAACCTGACAATTACAGCATTGGCCCCAATTTACTGTAGCTAAGGAAATGCACATCAAATTCTCCTCAAACCCTAATGCAGTCAAAGGTGCTGTATCTTCCCACTCATCTAGATAAGGGTATAGGTTCTGTCCATAACAGAGTAAACAGCTAGCTTGACACAACTAGTGAAATTTTATTAAAAAGTTCTTTTTACAATGTCTTTGCTGCATTCACTCCCCAGTTTCCCTAATCTTTTATATTATTACAGTATATAAATCTATGCTGTTCATTTTAAGGACTTGAATATCTTGTCTTAAAAAACATACTTTTTTGATTTGGTCCTTTTACCTCCAGGGTTGACATTCGTAATCCTTTTAGGTGCTAAATATATATTTTCCCTCTAAATCAGCAGGAAATAATGCTGCTTTTTCAGTTATTAGTAACAGTAATTACATGAAACATCGTGTCTTAGCTCCAGGACTGAAACTATTGGGAAGTGTACAACTTTTTTTTAGGAAGTTTTTACATATCCCTCATTGTGACTGTCAGAAAGGGTTATTTATTCATTAGACTTCTTTAAAAACATATGCAAAGGTAATTACATGTTACACTGAGGAACACAGTGAGACCAATACAGGAAAAAGCTTCCAGTTTGCAGAAGTGTATACTAGCTAGTCAATTATTCGCTCTATGCCGCATTTTAAGCATGCACACATCCTCCCCAATGCTAATTAATTTTGCATGAAGTGGTATTTCCCATTAGATTTAAATAATCATTTCCACACAAGCCAAGAGCAGCTCTTAATTTAGAGTTCTCAAGGCTTAGTTGAGTACTCCTTTATACAGGGTCTTTAAACCTGCTAATGACAAATTTGCTCTGCTCCAAAAAAGCATTTCTCTCAAAAAAAAAATAATTGCAGTCTGCAAACCAAATGGCAGAATTTGTCTTTTTTTTTTAGTGCACTTTCTCAGTTGGAGAGACAAAAGAAAGAAATTCAAATATACTGTCACAAATTTACATTTTCAAATCTCTAAACATGTCCTATGGGAGTTATTTGTGTTACCTGGTAGAATTCAATTCCTTGATCTGTGATGAAGACAATTTCTGTAGAACTCGTCCAGCAGAATCCTAGAATATTGGCATTCTTTGTCTTTTAACAAACAAGCAAACAAATACTCTTTTACTTGGAAAAATTAACTATTCAGATAAGCTAATATTACTAAATGAAGAACATGAGACCAAAGGCAATTCAGGTATCCAATCTCTGAAGTTAATACTTTTAGCCAGCCAGATACCCAGCACGTATCAGTCGCTTTTATAAAGATTTCCAAAACTACATATGAACACAACTACTGTATGACCTGGATTTTTGGCAGCATGTAAGATTTACAGGTTTATTATAAAATGAAATTTTATTTTCAACCTAGATAAAACTAGGTTCTTCTGCTTCAAAATGTACTGTCAATTCAACCAATTCCTGACACAGAAAGCGGTTTCCTCATGTTGAGAGAAATAAAGAACAAAGCGGAAAAATTTGCAATGACTTCACTCAGAATTCTACTTCTACTACTATAGTCAGAAGTTTCACTACCATAAAAGCTTTGCTAGAATGGTTTACTCCAACACACAGTCCTAAATAATGAAGCAGACAGTGCTTCAACTTTAAAAGAAATAAAGGTATTTTTGCAAATCAGGTGTATAAAAATCTACTTTATCATTCTATTACTCCAAAATGTAATTTGTCTTAGTTAAAAGTTGGAAAGTACCAAACAATGACAACAGTACTTGTTTCTGGTAAAATAATAATCAAAAAATTGGAAGGATTATTTAAAAATACCAAAAATAATATCCAAACTAGTAATAGCTTACTATTACTGATTAGCAAAATTAGGGTAAAACATCCACAATAACACATCTGGCATTAATATCATTACTGTCCACTGTTTCTCTATCATCAGCACTTTGTCTCTTCTCCTTCCCAAACCTTGACATTTGTGGCCTCCACAGCATTTCCACTCCTTGCTAGGAAAGAATTACATTCACAGGACCAGGAAGTTTTTTATAAGATTGTCAATACCTCTTTGTTCACCTTAATTTAGATAAATAGTGGTGACTGCATATCTCATTTACTCCACATTAGTGTTTTTGAAAGGTATCTCAATTAGTTCTGTTGTAGGGTAGAGGCCACCAGTGTAACTAACATTAAAGTTTCACTTAAGCATATAAGCTTGGGACATTTAACTTACCTTGCATTCCTGTGTATATTCTAGCTGAGGGCTATCTGGAATAAAATTCAAAAAATCCTGCAAAAACACCCATTAAGTGTATTAGAAGTTATGAAGACAGACTGGCTACATACATAGATACAAAAGAATAGATACTAGTTTATCAAATTGTTTTGGGTGGCATATATCAAAGAAAAACTTGACTCACTATATTCCACTTCACCCCTGACAGAGAATTCTTTACAGAAGTTGGCTCCCCCTTATTCTTTTACTTAAATGATGATATTAGCAAGACAGTAATGCTGCCTTGTCCAGCCTCTCAGGATGATAGAGAAATTTTTCACTACAGCTCTTGTTAGCCACCAGACCTCTTGAACATTTGTCTCAGAGACTTCTACTCTGGAACTGTAAGGAGAAGATTTCCAGCTCCAACACCCTATCTGCAGCGTGTAGGTTTCTTACCACACTCTTCAAAGTTCTCTGCACAGCCAGAATCTTGTTCCCCAAGGAAAATTTGATGCACTTCACTTCTCCTTTATCTTCCATTCTATACAGAAAGAAACAGAAGTTATGAAATTATCTTCTAAAACAATTTACTACAGAACTCTGTAATGTACCCTCAAAAAAATGAGGAGAGAGGAAAAAAGTGTAATGCAAATGATTTTGAATACAGATTATTACTGTTGCCTGGCAGTAATGGATTCAAAACCCAGACTGAAAAACGATGTCAGATCACTCTTCAAAAGAACACATTTTTTACAGAATCACAGTAGAGGTTGCACAAATTAGCACCTAAGGTCACTACAAATGCACAGCTCTGTTGGCCTCTGGTGTGGAACTGGAAGACTTGTGGGACTACTCAAACCTGCATTATTGGTCCTGTCTCAGTGAGTCGGGAGTACTGTGGCATCCACCAACATCCTGCAATCAGCTCCTTTACTTCTAGGACTACATCTAATTAACACAAGCCTACTTGCTTCCTCTTTAGGACACATCATCTGGAAGAACCTCTTAAATTACAGGGAGAGTGAGGCTGTTTTCACACCATTAAACAAAATTAAAAATGTATTCTTACCAAACAAGCATCAGTTCAGTTGGCACAGATAAGGCAGTTCTACTTCCAGTATATGTTATTAAGTCCACACAAAGGGAGAGTGAGATAGTCAAGCAGGAAAATTGTGAAATCTCACGAAGTTCTCTTAGTATTTTCAGCTCCCTCAGGATTTGTGACGAGGGTAGTCAAATAAAAATAGCAACTTTCAGTAAGGCCCTATGCAATACCTAACAGATGACAGCAAACACACCTCAACTACGAATTGTTTCACCCACATCTATACCGAAGCAACCCTGGAGTGAAAGAACACTTCCTTAGGCATGGACAGCAGAGTTCAAAAAGCCATCACTCTTGACAGTGGCATATATAAAATAGTTTTCTAAAGACAAAGTCATTTAGTTGAAAGTATTGTTGTTGTCAAATGCCGCAAAAAATGTTTCCACAAGAAACAGAAGGCAGAAAAGAAGCCAAGTTAGGTTAAACAAGGAACAGAATGCAAGAAACCCACATGTAGACTTGTACATTGTGCTTGAATCATAGGCGTAAAATTCATTAATTACACATTTAAGTTTACTTCATTCTGTTTAACTTGCTAAACTGTATCCTTAGAGAAGTCATTGCTACTGTAGGAATCACAAGTCTGAATACCCATATTCTCTTGCATGTTATAGCACATTTTAATAAAACATTATTGTTTAAAAAAAAGAAGATGCAGCCTAATAACTTTTTTTTCCCCCCAGAAGACTATAAATTTGTAAGGGTAAAGCATACCATCTTAATTGCAAGATTATCACAGAATCACAGAATATGCTAGGTTGGAAGGGACCCACAAGGATCATCAAGTCCAACTCCTGGCCCCACACAGGATAAGTTTTATGCCTGAATTACAGCAAATCAGAAATAAGCACCTAACTTAAAGATCGGATAATTTCATCCCCAGACAAAGGTGCCTTACCTGAAGGAGATGGGATTTCTATCCTCTAAACCTTTAACAACAACTCCTGTAGCTCCACCAGATCGAACAGCAAAAACCTATAAAAAATTTGTGAGCATATTTTTAACTTGTTCAAAGTCATAACCTTAACATGCTGCCTTTTCTATAAGCCATGCCTTTAATTCTTCTTTTACTAGATACAATTTTTGTTCTTCCACAGATCTGCCAGTTCACACTAAGACAATCAATTCCTCAGTGTGAATAATCAATTCCTTCCTCTGGACTTCCAAGTTTGCTTAGAGTTGACAGGTTTCCAATGGTATTATTACAGTCTTGTAGCATATTCTGAACCAGCGGGCAAGTTAAAACAGTAAAAATCTCTATAATCTATTCTCTTTTTTTTCTTTCTTATATTAATATTTTCCTAAATCAGGTGTTAGCAAAAGTATCCTTTTTGTTTAAAACAAAAAGGAAATCAGCTTGGGGATTGGGAAGAGATGCCACTCAATGACCCAGAAGCTTGATCCTAGCAGAAGATGCTACTAGAAGGAATAGTTTAATAGTAATCTGCCGTTTTGCACTGGTGAGGCCGCACCTCGAGTGCTGTGTCCAATTCTGGGCCCTGCAGTTTAGGAATATTGTTGAGGTGCTGGAGCATGTCCAGAGAAGTGTTGAAGGGTCTGGAGCACAAGTCCTACGAGGAGTGGTTGAAAGAGCTAGGGCTGTTTATCCTGGAGAAGAGGAGGCTCAGGGTCACCTTATCCCTTTCTACAACTACCTGAAAGGAGGCTGTGGCCAGGTGGGGGTCAGTCTCTTCTCCCAGGTGACAGGACAAGTGACAGGACAAGAGGACATAGTCTTAAGCTGCACCAGGGAGACTTAGGTTGGGCATTAGGAACAATTTCTTCCCAGAAAGGGTGAATACATATTGGAATGGACTGCTGAGGGAGGTGGTGGAGTCACTGTCCCTGGAGGTGCTTAAGACTGGATGTGGCACTTAGTGCCATGGTCTAGTTGGCAAGACGGTGTTCAGTCAAAGGCTGGACTTAGGTTAGACAACCTAAGTCATCTTATTTCTTGCAACAGCAAGAAACACATCCCAGAAGTACTGCCTGCTCTCCAAACACCCCTGATCACATCCACACCACATACGGCAGAGCCGTGCCATCTATACGGGGAAGAAAGCTTGAAGGTTTTGACTCTGTGAATGCTGAGGTCACAGAATGGTTACGGGAATTAGACAATGGAATGTATCCACACCTATATAAGCCTGATGACAGACTGTGGATCTTTTAGCTATACTGAGCTGAACGCTCAAAAGCCCACAAGGAAAACATGCTTAAAAGCACTAAAAGCCAAGAAATGGCCACCCGGGTCTGAGACACGAGTAAAGTATAAATATTCATTTTTATGATTATATTGAATTTCAGGAATTGAAAAGACGGTGGCAGGGGAATCAGAGACATTAAGCTAACAGTGAGGTGACAAAGTTTGACAATCATGCCGGGATGCTTGGACCAAAAAGGAAAAGTGCTGACTGAAGAATTCCAGAAAGACCTTACGGCAGCGAGAGTAAGGCAGGTGAAATTCAACCTAATAAATTGGTGGGAGAAAAAAAAAAAAAATCTACCGCCTGTAGCACGATGACAAGTCCCGAGTCAGCACCCGGAGGGAAGGGGAACAACCAGGCTCATGCTCAGCAGCCGAGGGGAGGGGAGGGGAAGAAACCAAACGCGGGCGTGAGAGCCTCCAGACCCCGCTCCTCGGAGAGCAGCAGCGGGCTGTGCCGAGCCCCCCGGCCCTTGTGAGGGCGGGGAGGCCCCGCCGCCCCCACCTGCTTGTTGGCCTCGTCGAAGAAGACGCAGTTGACGGGGTTCGCCTTCTCGAAGTGCACGGGCCGCGCGCACAGCGCCAGGTAACAGCCGCCGCCCTCCCCGCCGGGCCGCGCTCTCCCCTCGCCGCCTTCTCCTCCTCCTCCTCCTCCTCCTCCCGCTGCTCCCGGCGCCTCCTCCTCCGCCGGCCCCGGCGGCTCCCGGCTCATGGCGGCGGCCATGGACGAGCCGCCACCGCCCAGGCCGCCGCTTCCTGTTTACACTCCCCTCGCGCGTGACGCGGGACGCTCCCGCCTTAAAGGCGCCGCGGCGGCGGGATAAGGGAGGGAGGAGAGGAGGAAAGACGGGAAGGAGGAGAAGGCGGCGGCTCTCTGTTTCAGTCTGCGGATTCGCGGCACAGGGCTGCTGGCGGGAGTAGGGTATCGGGACCCAGACCCTGTCCGGAGAGCAGGCAAATTTCTATTTCCCTTGCGCTAAGTGGTGCCACTCTGTTTTAATCGGAAAGCTTTTAAATTGGTGCAGTCTCAAATTTCCCCTCTCTGAACCAATGTCTTCCTCCGTCTTTTGCTCGCTGTATCGCATTTCAAAGTCAGCCAAGCGGGCGAGAGACCCTGCACTTAGAACAGCCCAGATCCCAAATGCTGCAAAACTGGGAGAGGCTGGGATGTGTCGAACATCAACAGCTGAAAGGTACCAGCGACCTTAACAAATGAAAGCAGGATCCTGAGAAGCTGTAAAAACTCTTTCATAAGAGGTGTGAATGCTTGCAAGGAGGCAGCTAAGGAAAACGCCGAAGGAGCGTGGAGTTACAGGATGGTTCCGCAATGTAAATATTTAGGGGTGCAAATATTAGAGGAGTTAAAAAGGAGGAATGAAGGTCCTAGGGTTAGCTCTGACTTTCACCAGTGCCACTTATCAGGTCATCCCTCTAGCTGGGAGGACTTACTATGCTTTTTAAAGCAAAGGTAGTGGACTTCAAAGCAGTAAGTAGGCAAACAAAAGCACTTTTGTCTTTCTAAACCAAAACAGCATCGAGGAGGCCGAGGCAAGTGCGGGGCTTTTGGCCCAACCTTTTACAGTGCTTTTAAAAACAACACAACCCAAAACTTTTAGGTGAGGGGAAAAAAAAGGAACCAGCTATTTCAGAGCTCTGCCTTTATTTGTCCGCATCATCACTGAGAAGCAGTCACTATTGATCCTACTCCTGGGCAGGAAACTGCTTTTCAGTGGTTTGTTGTAAAATAGTTCAGAAATGGAAATTATACTCTGAAAATAGCCCTTATTTCAGGGACAATATTAATAAAGCATTATTAATTTAAAGTCTGGCTTGGTCCTCAGCATTTACGCTTATTTGTATTTTAGTCTTGACAGTAAACTAGCAATGGGATTTTTTTGGTTGATGCACTGGCTAATGCTTTAGTTCACTAGTTGTAAACCCTACAGTATGATTCAGAATTTTTGAGAGAATATCAATTATATATTTGCTTATTGGTTTAGAAAGGGAAATTTAAAAAGAGGGGGGGAAAAAGACTGAGATCTTACCGATTTTAAAATTTTCAGATTGAAACAGAGTAGCACAGCTTAGTACAGGAGAAATAGAAATTTAAATACCAGATACTAAGACAGTATCATACAAACAACTGCTGGCTTAGTTGTGACCCAGTTAGTCCATCTGCAGTAATTTCACATTAGACTACAGATACTGAAGTCACAACTAGGAATTATAGCAAGATGTTTGTTCTGCAGAATCCTCCTGCATCATCAAACAGTTCTGTGTTAACTGGAGATGACAAGTATTTCCAAAGCATTTAAAGTACCTAAAAGTTTATAATTTTTTACAAAATAACAAAATTAATTTCATGTTAGCCAGATATTTAGTTAATCCAAGGTCAAAATTTAAAAAATTCTACAGACATTTAACCTTCTCCTACTTCTCTAAAGAACAGCATGCACTTCCTATAATTGCAGTACAAACTGAGCTATCTTGTGGCTGAAATCAGCAGACAAGTAAATAAACACACAACTTGAAACTCTTGTGATGGCAAATTCCGAAACTAAGATCCTATTTGCTTAATAATAATAATAATCCTGAAACCTTTTGTTTCAAAGGAGTCCAGGAAAATGTTTGTTTTAGCAAATACTTGTTTTCAACTACTTGAAAACATACCAAGGTGTCTTAAAATCTCAAAGCAAATTCCTGAGCCAGTTTTACTGCTGGAAGTAAACATATATATGATATAAAATATAGAATATAGAACACAGAATATGATTGAGCCCAATAGCTTTAAATTAGACTTAAGAACAATTACTTCATTTATTTGGGGGGGGTTTGTGTGATTTGTTTTTTGGTTTTTTTTTTTTAAACCTGTGCTAGCCAAATTTTAGAAAGAAATTAAAAATTATAGTAACAACTGTGGGTTCAGTCCAAGCATAGTAATACAAGCAGTAATTCAAATGGCAAACAGGCCAAAAACCACCCTCCCTTCACTTCCCTTTATCTCTGCTCTCTCTTCCTCTCACCTGATGCAAGTATCTGTAGATATCAGCATCTTTCCTAGACAAGAATGTTTTAAGGTATTAGCAACCATTTTGAGATTTCCCCCCCCCCCCCCAAGAAGTGTTAAGAGTATTAAGGCTAGTTATAAGCCTAGAATAAGATTACCCTTTTCTTTTTAAAAGCCTTCTCCTCTGAAAAAGCCAAAGCTTGTAGTCTTCCTGAAAGGGTCAGCTAACAGCAACACCTAGTCTGTTCTTTCCCTAATGCTATTATTTTGGGAAACTTTCCCTGAGAAATCTGGAACAGACTTAAGTATCCAAAAGATAAAAGTTCCTTTATTTCAAAAGTAAGGGGTTACTGCAAGACAATTACCTGATTTAGGAAAGGGAAGAGGATCCAAGTGCTGGGATGAAACTGGCAAAACCATCAAGGTTGTTTACTGTTCCTGTAGTACCCAATCAAATAGTAATTCTTCTATTGTTACAAGGAACCAGTTTAGTCCTCCCCTAAGACTGCTCCAGTGAAACACTGAGGATCAGTGAAGGCCTGTATGATGCAAAGAACTATGCAAGAATACCACCATAAGATCTTAAGATTTTACTTCACCACGAGTTTTCCAACAAAGAGATAAAAAAGTCACTTTCACAGAACACTGTGAGAATGTCACATGTAGCATCACTATATTCTGCTTGATAAAGAGCAGCATCAAAAACAGCAATCTGTTAAAAAGAAGTTGATTAGAATTTCTTAATTCCAAACCATCCCACCACATCAATCCATCTTTAAATGTGTTGTTTTGGAGAGAAACATTGCTAGATTTTTAGAACTTTGTAAAAAATAAAGTCTGACATTAAGAATAAAAGTATGAAATAGATTGGGGAAACTAAATATTTCTAAGTGAAGCTTTTTTGCTTACAGGTGCAAAAAGAATACACAGATTTGTCTATGATTACCTTCAGGGCAAGCACATTTGATGCTCTAAACTGACATCCTAGGCAGAGACAGCATTATTACAGAGTTCTGGTTTTGGGTTGCACCGAGTTCTTGGAACCATTTGTATATTAAGAGTGAAGCTAACTGAACTTAGTCTTTGCACCTTGGATGCAGCCGTCAGGATTTCCTGGCATGTCACCAAGGAAGTCCTTTGCAGGTTGAATTCATATCTGTTTCTCATGTAATACCCAACTGTATTTACAGAGATAGTTAGAGCCACATTCCGTCTACTTCAAATGAAAAGGTCCAGACTTTTGCATATATAAATACATTAGTTTGTTAAATTAACATTTTCATACGATTGCAGTGAGTAGTTTGACTTTTCACTTTGCCCTTGGTGGAGATGGATTAAAGGTTCACTGACATTGTGTCCATACACATTTTTAAATTAGTTTTTCAAGCTGCAATAGGAAAAAAAGAAGGGCTCTTCTCATGTGCTTTCCCACTAAATACTTTGGATGATATAGATGATTTTTTAATTTTTTTTTTTTAACTAAAACATATTTAAGCTCTGAATCATGCAAAATATGACCACCTGAGGAGCTACATCAGTCTAATGTAAGTGGGCCATTGGTGAAGTTGTCAGACTGTCCAAAGTGGTAGTGACAGTCCATTCTTACAGTGCCAGCCTGATGTGTGGGACAAGTTAAAAAAAAGCAAACCACTGAGGAATCACCATATGCTCGCTGTGTTTTCCATTTTGGTATTCCCAGCCAACCACTCTCTCTTGACATCGGTAGTTGACATTTACCACTGCACCAACATAGTTAGAAGCAGTAAATTTGTGTTTTGTTTTGTTAGCAGCTATACACTCAGTGCTATTCATCATATATAGGTGGGTCTCCATCACTCGAAAACGTTGACAGTTTCTTTCCATGATTCTGCACATGATCTTCATTCATCTTTTCCAAAGCTTCAATCTAGAGAGACAAAAATAAAACTGTGCTGAAATCATGAAACCATGCCTGCACCAAAATGCTGCTAAACAGCGTGAAAAAGTAGATGACAGAGCAGGTATATTTCAGTGATTGAAAGTACAGCTTGAAACATGTTCTCAACAAGTTACTAAAATGAGTAGCACTCCATTATAGTTTCAAGCTAAGTAACTGAAATGTACCAGTTGCAGGGAGGACTGCATGATTCTTAGGTCTTCAGCTGTATTCCTCAAAGTACAGAAATGTCCCTTTCTCCAGCTCTGAACACCTCCACTGTAACTCAGCCAATCCATCAGCATGAGAGAAATACAAGTAATACATTACAAATCCACTGCAGTAATTTTTAACAGTGAAAGTTGAATACAGATATACTTCAGTGTTTTGTGCAATCAAAGTAACACAGTACAGTGGCTTATTTTGATCTTCTGATTGTTAAGTTTGGATTGCTTCCCCTTCTACTCCAGGGGAGATAATTTTGACTTTAGTCCCTAGTAACAAAAGTCTGAAGTTTAAGAAGCTGCTCAAATTCTCCTCTATGTAAGCAGCAATGTTAAATCTTTCCCATAAAACTTACAAGCACTAAAAGTGACATAAAACAAGAAGAAAAACACCGCACCCTACCCCCTGGTGCCACACCAGAGTCAGTGAGGGAACTGTTTTTTGCTTGATTACCTGATACATAATGATCATGGAACTGTGACATTGTGGTCCCTTTATCTCTATCTTACTCTGGGGACCTTCCCCTGGAGTTACCTAATTTCAAGCTGCCACCTACTCCATGCAGGACTAGCATAAACCTACACTGTTGTGAGTAATTAGGTAGAGTAGAATTGCCACATCGCCCTAACTTTAATTAGTAAATATAGACTGTTTGACAACTGGTTTTTTCAATGTCTGATATCAGGATGTACACCTTGAAGAGTTACAGACAAAGGTTGAAAATTAAAAGCCAACAGTGACCAAAGATTCCCACATCTGTATTTACAGTAGTATGATTTTAGGCTTGAAAATTGAAAACGCTAACCTAAACTTTAAATTCAAGTAAGTTAATATCTAAACCGTGAAAATAAGCAGTAGAACAATTATTATTGTTTACCCAGCTTTCCTTTCTCTGCACAACTTTTAAGGTATGTAAGGGAAGAGAACAATGCTAGCTTTTAAACTAAAACCAGATCACTAGATTTGCCTTAATCCTGAAAGAAGCAACTAAATGCAACATAAAGCCTTTTACACTTGTGAGCAGGGGGATCAGGAAAGGGAGTGGAGAAGCCTGTCAATATGAGTTTCTGTAAACATTTGTACTAGGTTGAAATACTCAAGTTTTTAACAAGGGATGCAGAATGACTGCTGAAATTTTATTCACACACACCAATCACACAAACTAAATGTGGAAAGTTAAAGTATTACAACAGTTACTATAGCTAACCAAATTAAAATTGTTAGAGAAAGCTATACCTCTGCTTGGAAGTCTACTTCATTGTCAGCTGTAATATTTAAACCTGAGACAGCATTGAAGAGTTCACGCTCATTAAGTGCTTCTGCCACACCTCCTTTCTGGAAGAACTAGTCAATATAAAAAGCACACGTTAAACACTTTACTATACAGAACAAAATATTCCTTTTCCTTCCCCAAGTTACTATCACAATATTTAGTCAAAGTTACATTTTTGCTTTTATTGACCCACAGATAAAAATAACTGAAATAAGTTTTAAGTTCTAGTGGTATCATTTTACTCTTCCACGCTTTTTTCCCTTTCAGAGAAAAACACCATTAGCATGGACAATATGCAAGAGTAATTAATCTTTTATATATGTGGTGGTGATCATTTTTTTACTGAGTTGTATTGGTTGATTTTTAATTAGCTCTGAATTGATTTTTAACTTGGAAAACATTCAGCAGAACAGAAGATTGTCAGACAAAGAGGTCCTCCTACCTGTGCAACATTCCTACAGTCTCTGAACAAAAACTCAAGTCCGTGAGGATGGGTTGGCTCTACAGACTGACTGACATCAATGAGCCAGACCTGTAGTCACAGAGAAACAGCATTGTATTAAAATTTTACATTGGAGATAATGTCCACAGGAGGGCAATGAAGATGGTGAATGGCCTTGAGGGGAAGCCGTATGAGGAGTAGCTGAGGTCACTTGGTCTGTTCAAGCTGGAGGAGACTGAGGGGAGACCTCATTGCAGTCTACAACTTCCTCATGAGAGGAAGAGGAGGGACAGGCGCTGATCTCGTCTGTGGTGACCAGGGACATGACCCAAGGGAATGGCCTGAAGTTGTGTCAGGGCAGGTTTAGGTTGGATATTACAAAAAGGTTCTTCACCCAGAGGGTGGTTGGGCACTGGAACAGGCCCTCCAGGAAACTGGCCACAGCACCAAGCCTGAGGGAGTTCAAGAAGCATTTGGATAATACTCTCAGGCCCATAGTGTGACTATTAGGGATGGTCCTGTGCAGGGCTAGGAGTTGGACTCCATGATCCTTGTGGGTCCCTTCCAACTCAGCATATTCTGTGATTCTGTGAAACCTTTCCTCCCCACATTAAGAACAAACTCACCTTCCCATCATGCCAAAGCATGTTGTATTCACTCAGATCTGCATGGACCAGGTTGCACTCTTTATACAACTGCTGCATCATCTGCAAGGAACCAAATTAATCAAAGAAGTATGCTATACTCCACATAAATATTGCTTGCATGACTATAGAATAAACAAACAAACAAACAAACAAAATGCCTTTCCCCAACCGACTTAATTTACATAATTTTTACCCAAGTCTTCAATAAATTTCCACACAGGGAATCGCAGTTTTGGTACTCTGCCAGCAAACTAAGCTTTTATCACTGAATTTAGCTTTGGCAAGTCTGAAGAATTAGTCTGGTAAACTCAGGTCAGCTCTGCCAATCAGTCCAAGTGCACAAGACAGATAAACACGTTCTGTAGATACACATGTCATTTTCACTGCTATCACATAGGAAAGAAGTCTCAGAGTTGTAGATGCTGAATCCTAACCAGCATACATATTCATTTAAAACATGGTTGTGTTGCTCACTGGTCTCACAATTTGGGGCCTAGACTATTTATATTACCAACATGCAGGGTTGGTTGGCTGGTTCAGTTTTTTAATTTCTATAATGGAATAGTGAGTGGACAATTAGCAGGTACGTTTGAACCAATTACAGCAGAAAATAGAAAAATCCACTGTGCAATATTCTAACTCATTCTTCGAAAGTGCTTAAGCCTTGTAAATTATGTGTTTGGTAAGCCCAGAAAGACTTCAGAGAATTTTATAAACCACATGCTGCTTCTATAAAAGGACTACTTGCTCACAGTTCCTCTACTGCTAAGTATCTGTCATCAAGTCCCAGCATGTCTTCCACTCAGATTAAGATTAAATTTAAATATCTTTTTTTAGTGGATAATTTTTTATTTATTCTAAGTCACACATTAAACAGCAGCAAAATAAGACTTTGAACTTCATATCTTGGAAGTGATGCAAGCATCCTAAAAAGTAAATAAATGATGATTTGTCCTTTAAGTTATTCACCTAAAAGAAAACACAACCCAGAACTGGAAGAGAAATCAGCATTGTCTTACACTGAGAGTCTGATAGTAGGCCTTTTTCATGTCTTCACTACCAAGTGTTACATCCTTTAGTTTAGGAGCTGGGATTTGATCCTTGCCAATGAAAGACATAACCAAGACGTGTTTCTTAAGGATAACCACTTGAGGACAAGGAATTCCTGCATTTTGCATTCTGTGGATCAGAAAATAGATACTGATTTAGAAAAACAAAAGCCCCAAAACCATATAGTTTTAGTTCCTGCTTGCTCATTTCCAGTCTGAGAGAGTGTGTAAGAAACTTGATCCAGAATAAAAAGAGTCTTTGAAATAGAGAGAATTGAAAACTGAATAAATATATTTATTTCACATAGGAAAATTCAGATCCTAAAGTCATAAGTGAGTCTAAGAACGTTCACTGAACACTTTTACAACTACAGCCTGCTAACTTCACGGGCTTGTAAACTGTGCTGCCAAATCACTGAAGATGCTGACAACTCATTAAACTGTAAGAAACCAGAGGCTTTTTCAATCTATGGCACGTTGTATATTATTTTGACCTAAAAAACAAATCTAAACTTCTACCCAGACATAGTGTATCTTCCTCACACAGAGAAGGCATTTGACAACTACTCTTTATTTTTTTTCTTTACCTTGTTAAGTTATGCATTTCTTTCTCAGCCCACATACGAATAATCTTTCGTGGATTCAATTTACTGAAGCGGTCTTTAAATCTGTAGTCATCCTTGATGTATTTGTCACGGTTCTTGAATTCATTGAGAGTTGTTTTAAACACTTTGATGGCACATTCCGGAGGAATAACTTTATCTTCAGTTGCACTTCTCGTGGAAAAAGTCAAATATATAGCAAAGTTAACTAAATGCATGCTTTTGGGTTTTTTATATAGTACAAGATACAGCAATTTTTAATATAAGAGAAGGTCTGACTTTCTGTCAAATCTAGAAGCCAACTCAAGTTAAGTTTATAACAATTCTATAATTAAACTTGCATATGAATGTTTGGGTTTTGGCATTTTGATTATATGTTGCTTATCAAACAGGTTACCTCTCCCAGTCTGGTAATATTTTACTTAAAATGCCATAGCTAATAACAGCCCTGTTAATGGATATACCTGCTACAAGAATTTACAGGTGAAAATAGTCTTCCCTTAGAACAATAATAGTAGCATCATAGTATTTTGTAAAGCACCACAAAAATATTAAATAGTACCAAGCAAAAGAACGCTCCTGAACATCACTGAAGCAACAGTCAAGTTAAAAAAGAAAAAAGGGCACAGCTTTTCTCCCCAACTCCAACTTACATCTATCTTGACATCTCTAAATCGATTATCTGTATTCGGGTTTTATTAGTTCTTTCTCAAACACCACTAATTTAAAGTGAGCTAAATGTACTACAATCACTACTAATGTATTATAATCCTCCCAGCGTGGCAGTTTTTACAACTGGACTCTTGCATGACTCACAAAGTGAACAGCACCCCAACAGTATGCTCAAGGTAACCCTAAAGTAACAAACAGCACCTCCACTGAGCTGCACAGATGGAGCTGACCATACAGTGATCTGTATAGAAAGACAATCTTCAGGTACCCTAATATCACCGTGACAGCTCTATAATCTTGTGTAAGGTGGTGGAAAGAGTTCCTCAAAAATCTCAAGACTTCTTTTTTATAAAAGGAGTACATCTGTTTCTACAGAAAGGCAGGTGGATTTGTCCCCATTCATTAAATGGACTCCAAGGAGGAAAGTGGGGATTTTTTTTACTTCATGGTTGGTACCATTTGGTTTTTAGATTTTATTATTATCTGCATACATATGAATACAGACTTTAAAGGCTTGGAAATAAAAAAGCTATAAACGGAGCTGTTTAAATATTTCTGTGGTTTCTGCTTTTTAAATCATCTCTGGTACTTAAAGCTACCATCAATAACAACAACACACTTACTTTCCTCCATAGGCATGAAAAACAACAGATTCTTTTCCTGTGCTGATGCAGCCTGTGATGGTCTCCAGCATCCCAGCATTGACCATCTTGTACAGAAGTAAACGTGTTTTGGGATCCACTGCTTTCTCCTACAGGCAAGAAATTAATACTCAATTCATTAAAATAATTCTTTGTTTTACAGCGAATTTGGGATATTTATACACCACAAGATTTCAACTATGTGGAAAGAATAATGTAATAATAAAATTCTCTCAACTGATAAAGAGGAAGAAAAACCAAACTGAAATAAACAGATGAAGCAAAATCAGTCTGCTCCAGGACTGTCATCTTAGGATTTAATACTCTCAGGTTCCTTATCAGCTGTATAACACATACAGTATTTTACCAATTCCACACAGACTCAACAGCACTTTCTACAGTGTTTTCAAGAAGTCTTTACAAATCATAAATCAAAATATCCTAACTATTATATTTCTTTGATATCAGTAATAATAAAGAAAAGCATAACACTAAGATTTGAAGAAGTCCACAGCAGGAATCACCAGAGGCTCTACTCTAAAATCACCCATAAAGCCTATCAACTGACTTCCTAAATTATTAAGTCAGTTTAGTTGGTCACCTCATCTTCCTGGAGCTTGCTATGAAGACAGATATTTGGAGCCAGAAGGTTGAACTGCAGAGGATTAGTCCTCTGGATAGTTTCTATAAATAACTTCCAGCCAGTTTATTCATTATAGCTGATTAAGTTTAGGCAAGTTTAGAAAGACAAAGAGAAAAAGAAAATGGAAGGTGCTTGCTCTTACTTTGATATGGCTCTCACAGTAATGCAGCTCAAATAAAACCAGCCTTTTTCTAGTAGGAGCTGGCTGATAACATCTCCTTCAGCAATGTTAGTATAATATTTCTTAACTGTTTTACTAAAAATGGAATGTTTCAAGAAGTTTCCAAAGCAGTGTTCAGCTATTACACAAGATAAAAAGTATATAGAGAAAATTTATTAAAAACATACAGCTGTGGAGTGCTCCTTCTTTTCATGGAGCCTTGCACTTCGACGTTCCTCAGAGTATGCGTGTTGCTTTAAGGCATTGAAGACTTGATTTGACAGCTTTAAGTCCATCCCAATTCCATCCCCAACTTGGAATTCAGGTGCAAACTACAAGTAGAAATAAGAGAAATTTAAGCATTGTTACTAGCAGACACCAAAAGTTGGCACCAACAGAAATTTCTCATTCTGATTTGGAAATACCCAGGGTAGATTAGGACCTATGTGAAATCCACTTTGTGTAATGTTGTCACTATGTTAAAAAACATATTGCTTTAAACTCAGAACTCAAAGTTCTACCCAAATTGATATGAGATTACCTAACATCCTGCAAAAATAGCACTTGCAGCATTTCCTTATTTGCAGAAGTTGCACCACTTACCTTAAAGAAAATGGAAGGCATATAGATAAACAGACTGAAAAGCTGTAAGTCAAATAATTGACTGAAAATAAGTTACTTGGCTCATCAGATGAAATTAATTAAAGAAAGGAGGTTACACAATAGCTATGCCTTTCAAAAGTAGCTTCAGTGTTTTATTTGCCTGTGTGCCAAACTTGCTGATAGTTTTGTTTTGCCAAAACAGTTCTGTGCAAATTCTTGAATCATGGTCAAACTATTATTAAACAGAAAACCCGCGCAACTCAAACTGCCAATTTGAATAACTAAACCAAACACTACGTTGCTTTGATTTGATGGGAAAAAAAATCAGCACCTTATCCAGTAGCACACATGGACAAGCATTAGTTCTTTGGCTGAATTGCAGCATTCCAGTTTTATACACAAAATGAATTTCCCTGAGTTTTCACTTACATTTTCCATGCGAGCAGTGTTCTTTCTTCCACATACCACTTCATCATGTTTAGTAGTAATATCTTTTCCTTTTCCTATGAAACCCCTTCTCGGTGTGGTAGTAGGTTTATCTGCCAGCAGTGAGAAAAATCAATCTAACGTTACACCAAAACAAACATAACTTATGCTCAGAAAGGTCCCACAATGTCCAAAAATGTAACATAATTTCAGATTATTTCAATTGTATGATCTTAATGAAGTCTTCTCTTATCCTAAGCATGACAGCTTCTTTGGCTATGTTATGACTTACTTCTATGTCTTCTCTGGGGTATCGGACACCTTTTTGACATATTAAGACAGGAATATTCAATGTCATGTGAAGATGATATTGACCCTAGCCAAATGTAGATGACAGATATGCCCATCTCAGAATACTTTCCACGTACAATAGTTATTTAGCCAGATTCAGCCACTGAAGCCAATATACTGGCAGACAGAAGCCTGAAATTACCTGCCCAACCACCTGCTGACACCTCCCAGTGAGCTGTCGTTGCTTTTACATACAACTGGGATACCTCCTTACATTCAAAGAAAACTTGATTTAACTATGTCATATTCTTAGGCCTATGAACTGAAGAAACTGTATTGTTTAAAACTGTCACATACCTGCTCTGTAAGGATCATGACGGGTATCCTGCCAATCAACCTCATCCTCTGAGCTGTCACTGTCATAGGGATGCACCTTCCGATAATTTTCAAAGGATATGGAGACTTGAGAAAGAAAACAAGTAAGTATGTCAGTGATTATCAGGCATTTGCTGCTTCCTCACAGCTCTGCCAACTTAAACAGAGTGCCAAGAATATCTCCAAAGCAAAAATATTTCTTCTGATGAAGGTACCTTTGCTATCTCCATTGATCTTCTTCTCTTCACGCCGAAGCTGTGCATCATATTCCCTATCAAATTCCATCTGCAGCATCTGAGCTAGCATTAGGTCACTAGAAGTGTCAATATTTTCTCCTGTAATAAATGGACCTTCAGCAACACTATGTGAGATGAAAGCAGAAATTTTAAAAAGTTAAACACAGTAATGTAAGCATAAACCACTGCTTTGTATCATTTCATCACTCTGTACAAAAGACTTCATGTAGAGCTGCACAGAAAGGAATGGATCTCAGCTCTCCACCTCCCCTTCAAGCCAGCACTAAATATTAATAGATCATGACTTCATTTCTCTCTGCCACTTTTTATGATGGAAACATTACTTGAACTTTTACTTGCTTACCATTCTATAAGAAGCATTAAGCACTATTTTTAAGGTGTCCTTCACATATAAAAAAGGCAGCATACAGGTGTATGTGTGTGTGTACATATTTATATGTTTTGTAAATAAAAACAAATAAACCCACAAATAGTGTCACTTTGCTTTGCTCTGCTTCACAGGAAAGACTGCAGTAAAAATTTTTATAAGTTTAGAACTAGTAAGCTCTTGGCCCTTGTTTAGAGCTTTCTAGTAGTAGGAGGATACAGGTGATATACCTGACAGTTCTTGAAATAACATTTTAAACTGTTAAAAGAAGTCTCTAAAAGGGTAGAAAAAAAATCCCCATTTCTGAGATTTCTCTAAACATAGCTTACAGACTGGGTTAATGCACCCAGAAAATGCAAAGAAAACATCAAGAAAGAAGGAAAGGCAACAGAGAAGAGAATCTAAGGAAGATTTTTAACTGGGGAAAGGCATCTTCACTGAAAAGATCTGAAGAAGCAGAGTTAGAAGGCAACAGGCAAAGCATCTGCTGTATTGCTGTGCACTAAGCACACTGTAAGAAAACGCACAAGAGAGAGAAGATGGCAGCACAACTATGGAGATCACTAATCCAGGGCTCGAACTTACGCAACCACTTCAGGAAAAGCAGCATTTTCCTCTTCCAGCTGCAGTTCTTTTGCCAGCTGTTCACTCATTACATCAGCAAGAGAACATGATATTGATGTTGTGTTAGGGGCTCCCCACGGACACTGTAAATAAACATTTTATTAAAATCAGCACGATTTGTAAAGTGACAACACAATAGTCAGGATAATTAGCTATCGCTGGCACCAAAATAAGCTCATGTAATCTTGTCTTCTACAGATACTTAGGGAACTGGTGTATTACTCAAAGAGTAGTTTCATAACTCAGTAGGGAGAACTGGGGCTGAAAATCTGTTGGTAGTCACTAATCGGGGTAGGAAACAGTTTGTCGGTACTCTCTGAAGACGGGGTAAAGCCTTCTGAGAAAGTTTGCTTACAAGTGTACACACTTTTACATCTATGTAAAACTTCTCTTGGAATAACACAACCGTAATAGCTTATGCACAGCTTCCTCCCCCGTTTTTAGGGCCCTGAAAACACAGCCATCATAAAACATCCCCTCCAAACTGCAGAAGCACACACATAACCTCGCTGGGGGAGGCGGCGGCTGGGAAGTGACCAATCCAACCAAGCTTGTGACTCACTGCCTACCGCCGCGATAACCAAGCTCGCTTAGCTCCAATTCCCTGCTCGCCAGCAGAGCTTGGAGAGAAGCAACGCATTTATCAGGCTGCCACAGCAGCCCTCTCCAGCAAAGAGATAATTGCTGGTAGCAGCAAGAACGCCATTCCCCGTCCATCGCTGCTCGGGTGGCTCTGCCAAGTGACCGTGACCCTGGCGGTGCTCACACCGCCCCGCAGCGCCCTCTCCACGGCCTCTGTTCTCCTCCTCCTTCACCACCTCCCCGGAGCCCGGACAGCCGCCCCGCTGCGGCCCCGGGCTGCCGGCACAGCGCTCACCTTGCTCTGCCAGGCGGGGCCCGGACCGGCGTCGGGGGCGGCGGCGGCGACTCCCACCGAGTCCATGGGGCACACAGGGGCGGGCGGGGAGCGGCAGGAACGGGGTCTCTCTTCGGGGCAGCGACGCTCCGACTGCGAAACCTTCCGGGTCCTTCCCGGTCCTCCTCGGCCGTCACGGGCCGTCAGGCGGCCCATTGGCCGCCGGCTCGGGCATCGCCCGCCTTTCCTGTGATGTCAGCGGGGCGGCCGCGGCGCGCTGGCGGCGTGCGGAGCTCTCGGTAGGGCCGGCCCGTGGTTCCGGCACCTCGCCTCGCCCTGCCCCGTCAGGCGGCCCCGGAGGGCCGAGGGACAGCGCCGGGCAGCGGAGCTGGGCTGCCCGCAAAGCGAACGGGGAGGAATTAAAGAGCTGATGTTTGTTTTTATCTCTGGAAGTAACCGAGGGAACCGTGGAAAAAAGCCAAACCAAACCATGAGCGAACGGCGAAACAAATGGATGGAGTCCAGAGAAGGGCAACGAAGCTGGGGAAGGGTCTGGAGCGCAAGTCCTGTGAGGAGAGACTGAGGGAGCTGGGGTTGTTCAGCCTGGAGAAGAGAAGGCTCAGGGGAGACCTCATCACTCTCTACAACTACCTGAACGAAGGTTGTAGCCAGATGGGGGTCGGTCTCTTCTCCCAGGCAGCAAGTGACAGGACAAGAGGACATAGTCTTAAGCTGCACCAGGGAGACTTAGGTTGGACATTGGGAACAATTTCTTCCCAGAAAGGGTGATTAGATATTGGAATGGGCTGCTGAGGGAGGTGGTGGAGTCACCATCCCTGGAGGTGCTTAAGGAAAGACTGGATGTGGCACTTAGTGCCATGGTCTAGTTGACATGGTGGTGTTGGGTCATCAGGTTGATTCAGTGATCTCAGAGGTCTTTTGCAACCTAATTGATTCTGTGAAATTAAATAGGCGATGTTTGTTTTTATCTGAAGTAACAGAGGGAATGGAAAAAAAAACCCCAAAGCAAACCATAAGCAAACAGTTTAATCCCAATCCCATACCTCATGGTAAATACAAAATTAAATATTTTGTATGTGACCTACCACCTCTTACACCTCAATTTTATACATAATATTTTTCTGGAAAATAGTATTGTGATTTAAATGCCCTATTTCCAGGACAGGGGCAACAGAATGGCATTTTGCAACAACACAGATGCTGTCTAGGTCTGCTTGGGCAAATTTCCCAACAAGAAGGAAACAATGCCTAGAACCCTCAGGCCTGGCTCACCTCCAGCTGTTGAAGGTATCTATCAACAGTTGTAGACAAAAGTGTCATCACAATTGCCATCAATAACCTGAAAAACAGCCTAGCAAAGTTGGCTGGCTCCAAGAGCAGAAGTGGTAAGGGATTGCATAGCTCCTGTGGCATCTCCCAGCCTGCTCAAAGTTCTGGGTTACACATTTAGCAAAGCCCATTCTGCTAGGCAGGCCCAGCAAAAGCCACTCTCATCAACTCTCAGGCATGCAAGAATCAGCTTCATCGGCCAAAGTTCATCTAATTTGTCTCTAGCAACCTGCAGTGACGTAACACAGTGCAATATCCCAAGACAATTTGTTCCAGTGTTCATTATTGCAGGAAATCCCCGACTAAAAACCAAACCATTTGGAAAGTGGCAGGGATCCAGGTTGTAATGTACAATCTGCAGGTACGACACAAGCTTGTGCCATGGAGACATTATAGTGTCATAATATCATTTAGGTTGGAAAAGACATTTAAGATCATCAAGCCCAACCGTTAACCCAGCACTGCCAAGCGCCTGGTGAGGGTGGCTTTTTCTGGTGATAAGTACCAGTGTGGTTCTTTTCCATTCTGCACTTAGCTGTGGCAGAAAGAGATTATTTCTTTGCCTTTTCAGCTGCCTTTTTGGGATGTGAAGATTGCTGCCATGCCCCCTTCAATCTTCTTTGTCTAAATTTAAGAGTTTTATAAATGAGCAGAATATCAAAGCAGTGTCCTGCTGCCCTGGGAAAATCATTGTTCTTGCACAGCTGTGCAAGCACTGATTAAGAAAATGGGTTTTGGTAGTTTTTGATTCAAACAGTGACTTAATATTCCTATATCTTGTTATTAAGTTTTTAATTTTCAAAAATAAGTCTTCTATTTTAGTCTCTTAAATATTACCTGATTAGGCCTTGATCCCATGACCTCCTGTATGAATGGATCAAGCTTTGAACTGAATTATGTTAAGAAGAAATGTTCTGTAAAATGACATCTAAACTAAATAATTTGCAACACATTCACATCTCACAATAAAAATAGTTAAAATCTTGGTAGAGCAGAAATTTCCCTTCAGATTAATCAAAATTTAGAGCAAAGCTGTATAGCAATTACTTAGTGTGCAATTCAAGTCAGTCATGATAAACAATACTGGCAGAAATTTATATGTTCATTCTTGATCCCTGACTGTAAGTGGTTAACAAGAATTCAAACCTGCCTCTGCATTTAGCTGTAGGAAGATATATCATCTTTGCCCAAGTCTCCCACTTGTAATAAGAAATACTGCAAAAAACCAGAGATATCACTCTGGAAATGATACCCCACTGAAATATGAAGTCAAAAGTACTCTTGTCGCATGCTTTCATTAGTCTCTGTAGATATCTGTAAACTTTTCTTATTAATTTTTTAAAGCTTTACAGGCTGAATTTTTGGCACAATGCAAAGTATACCTTTGTTTGCAAAATAGACTTCTGCCATGCTTATATAAGCAGGTGCTGTACGAAGTAGAAATGCTATGTCACCTACCCTGCCATCTCTAACTCTGACAGTGGCTTGTCAGTGATCTCTGTAGACCTGAATAGACCAAATCTTTCAGCACTGGAAATCAGATGTCTGTTTTGGGCCACCACCTTACAAAACAGATAAGGATCATGTCTGATGCACCAAAATGCTTGAATTTGTCTTGATGCAGTGGTGACTGTTCAGCTGTTGCACTCTGTTGACTTTGGAGGCTAAACATAGCAGGTTAGACAGGCTCATTTTATGGGTTGTATTTGACTACCTAGTGCCCCCTTAACTCCCCAGTTTAGGCCATGGTCAGTTCCTTGTTTATGCTGCTTCGTCCTCTAAAAATAGGGTGTATGTGTACAGAGAGAGTGTTACCTGAGCAAAGTCAAGGTGAGAACTGCAGAGATAGGACCTTGCTAATACCAGGTCTGACAAGAATGAGGCTTACCTAGGCTATAATAAAAGGACGCCCAGTAACCATGACTTGATAGGGTGTGTCTTTCTCTGCTTCTCTACCTCCCTGGGATATTTATAGTTTACATGTCACCAGTGAATCATAGGATCATAGAATAGTTTGGGTTGGAAGGGGCCTTTAGTCATCTAGTTCAACGTCCCTGCTGGGAGCAGGGGCACCTTCAACTAGATCAGATTGCCCACAGCTTCACCCAGCCTGAATTTGAACACTTCGAGGCAGATCCACTGCCTGTTCCAGTGTCTCACCACGCTCACCATAAAAAATATCTCCCTTATAAATCCCTTATAAATCCAGTCTAAATCCACGCTCTTTCAGTTTAAAGCAATTCCCCCTTGTTCTGTCACTACATGCGCATGTAGGAAGTCTCTCCATCACTCTTATGGGCCCCCTTTAGGTACTGGAAGGCTGCTCTAAGGTCTCCCCAGAGTCTTCTCTTCTCCAGGCTGAACAACCCCAGCTCTCAGCCTGTCTCCGTAGGAGAGGTGCTCCAGCCCCTCTGATCATCTCTTCGTGACTGGACTCGCTCGCTCTAACAGGTCCGTGTCCTGTGCTGAGGGCCCCAGAGCTGGACGCAGCACTCCAAGTGGGGGTCTCATAAGGGCAGCGTAGAGGGGTACAATCACCTTGCCTTGCCCTGGTGGCCACGGTTCCCTGGATGCCGCCCAGGATGCGGCGGTGTCCGGGCTGGGAGCGCTCCCGGCGGGCCCCTCCCCGGGCACGGCCGCCAGGCGGCAGCAGCGGCGCCAGAGGAGGCGGCGCCCAGCGGAGCGGCGGCGGCGCGACGTGTCGCTGCCATGGCCGACGGGCGCCGCCGGCGGGGGCGGCGGTGACAGATGTATTTGAAGAGGCCGGCGGGCGGCCTCGCCTTCTGCCTCTTCTACCTGGCGTCCTGCTTCACCAACAAGGTGAGGGCGGGAGCGGGGCCGCCCCAGTCTCGGAGGGGCCGGGCGGGGCGGAGGGAGGTGCGGGGGTGCCGGGCAGGCGGTCCGCTCAGCAGGAGTGGGGGGCGAGGTAAGTGCGGGGACTCAGCAGGAGGCGAAGGAGGGACGATGTCCTCTGCTTGCCCTGCCCTGCTCTGGTCGGGGAGAGCCGCGGACCAGCCCCTCCCCGACGGGACTATCCCACGAGTGAAAAATTCCCTGGCATTCCAGCCCAAAGGGCCACCGCCCCCCAGCGCAGTGTGCTCCCGAAACTGGGGATAGGACTCTCTGCTACCGATCTTGTTTTTCTCAGTGTGTGACATCTCAACCTTTCCACGACACAGAAGTTCCAATACTGGCTTGTTGAGGAGAGGTGACATCCTATCATTCCAATGAATGAAGTGTTATGGAGCCAGAAATTAGGCTGCTCTGAAAGTATCGCTGATGCTGTATATATTGCACGATTGGGTATCTAGCAACCACACTCATTCTCAAGAGAAGATTTGTTAACTGGAACAATAATACCAAGGGAAAAATCTGAAATATTGAAAGCGTTATATCAGTAGTGGAACAAATGTTAACTTCCATGGACCTTGTGACAACTTAATTAGTTGGCAAATTAAGGACAAGAATTTTGTTTTCCGCTGTGTGACTGAGTTGCCTATTAGTGTTGCTGAGATGTTTAAGCAGAAGGAGAAATAGGCTGCAGATGGCCACATTACAAATAAAATTGTACATTTAAAACATAGTTTGAAGTAGTTTTTTCACTCTGGAAGGGGGAGATAGAGTAACTGCTCCTTGCTGTCCTATTTATCTTAAGAGTATGTGTTTCTGGTTCCGATTTGTGAAAGAAAAGATGTTATTGAAGGAATCATTATGGATTTTCTGGGAGAGGGCTAGAGAAAAGCAGCATTTCAGAGGTGAAAATGAAACCTCTTCTGGGCAGTGGCCACTGGTTTCTGTTCCAAGGTACACTTGCCATTAAGGATGCCCAGAAAAAGACTGAAGTCCAGACAGGAAACAAAGTTTCTAGGGAGAGATAATGCGCTTGATTTGACAGACTGCTAGGAGCAGTGGTTACTTAAACAGAAGGAGGCTAGAAGAGCTGCCAAATTGCGTCATGGATTGGGAAAGGTTCTTGGCTAACTGTACTTGAGAGGAAGTCAGAAGGACTTTGACATAGGGCCTCCATTTTCAAACCTGAATATAGGTTTTGGTGTAATAAAGTTAAAAATAACTAGAATATAGACCTTTTAGTTGTTGCATGTGGTATGCAGATACAGGCAGGGGTACGGACATGTGCAGATATATCGTCCTGATTTAAAACCCATGTGGTAGTTCTGACTCTTGTATGTGTAATATGGCTCATCAATATGCCTTGTTTCTCTGTACTGATGCCAGCTTCTTAGTGACACCCTACACACCTAAAAACTGGACTTTGCAAAGTGCTCAGCACAGTTTCCTCTCTGTTGAAAGCTTTCAGCTTCTCCTTTTGCCCTTGACAGCTTCTGCTGGCTCCTGGAAGGAGCAGCAGGTATGTTTCATTTCCCCTGAGGAAGCTTCAGTCATTCTTCTCCTTTGCAGGAATAGTATTTATAAACTGCATTACAGGAAATTGTTAGATCCAGATATACATGTTGAAAGACATGTAATAATGCCTCATATTTGCATACATACATATATAGCATGAAAAGACACCAGCATCCATACACACAGACCCTGACAAAGAGTGCTAAAACAATAACACAGAGACTTTGCGTTTCACCCTCATGTATTACATCTCCAGTAGGCTTTATGGACTGCTTAGTATTTTACATGTAATAGCATGTGAACAGAATGTTAGGTGTGTGAGATGCATTGATCACAAGGAGACAGTTATGTTAAGACTATTGGTCTTGATTCTGCCAAAGGTTGCCTCTGTGGTATGATATGATGTTAATTGACAGGTGCTTATGGGTTTTTGTTTCTGTTAATCCTTTTTTGTATTCAGTATGATGCATGGAGTGTACTCAGAAAGTGAAAGTACAATTCAGAAGGTAGCCTTCTCCATTGTTCAGTCACTCCATGCCCCATATACTTTAGTGTCTGTTACCTTCCACAGTAACTCGAACAGCATCCAGCAGTTCTGGTGTGGGAAGTGTCACAAATGAGTGGTTTAGGTTGCTCAGAGAATCACTGGCAAAGGTGTTGGCAAGAATGGGTTTAATATTAAGGTGAAATCACAACAGAGTTCATTGGCAAGGTTTGCTCTACTACCATCATTACTACGTACATTATATCGTTATTACATTACTACGTCATTGCATCTACTACATCATTTCCAGGTGGTTAAAGCAGACAGAGAGAAATCAGACTAAAATCCATCAATCTAAAAATAAATCAACCTAAAATGATCTATGTGGAAGTAAGGATACAAAAGTGTAAGGGTAAAAGGGAATAAGACACTCCAATTGAGTTGCAGGGTTCAGAGTGGACCCCCATGCCAGACTTAGCCCCAGACTTGACCAAGAGTTTAGGCCTAAAGGTTTTAACAGCACTTAAACTTAACGGTGCTAAATGAATAGTTTAATTTAAACAATTTAACAAAAGATTCATACAGAATTTACAATAGATACAACAGTGACTCACTTAGAGGCCTGTCTTACGAATCTAACGTACTTAAGAATCTAAGAGAGCAACCTTCATAGTACCTTTGCTATGGCATGTTCACACCTGCACGTGCATAGACCTGAAGAAGTATGTACAAGGTATACCTGTGAAAAATTCCCCTTGAGTGCAGTGAAATGGTCATGTCTTGAGAAGTGGGGCTGTCAACCCAGGCTCCATTGTCAGTGTTCGGTGGCAGTCCTCCAAGTATAGCAAACTTGAGAGTTCACTGGCTCTGAGAGGCGTCCCACTCAGAGAGAAATTGCTGGTCACAGCTTGCTGTGGTCCAGGAGAGATCAAAGGGGCTCACTTAGGACTGCTGTTTATAGGGTCACAAGAGAATTGGCTTTAGTCATAGTAATTTTCCATCCTGGCTGTAATGCGGGTTGGTAACTTTCTCTAAAAGTTCAATAACAAAAATGTTGTTCCACTTGGGTTGTTATGCAGGCAAGGAAAATAAGTTTCCAAGGTTGTTTGTTAAAAAACGGGAGATCATTAGACAGCCCTAGTTCCTGGGGGCAGACAGTGTTTCTGATAAGCTCAAGAGATAGTTAGCCCAGGTGCTGTTCGTCAAGACTGAGGCCTAATGAGCATTTCTGAGACCACAGTGTGGCCTGAAGAGAGCAGGGGGGGAAATGTGCCACGGAAAGAGAAATTACTAAGCATTTTTTTTATCTTTTCTACCAAAATAAGGAAAAATGAAAACTCTGTGTGTATTTTGTTGCTCTTGTGATTGTTTGTTAATGTTATAAACTGTAGGTGTTTGATGTCCATTAATTTGGTATTTGTTTTCCAGTATGTCCTGTCTGTCCTGCAATTTACCTACCCTACCCTTTTTCAAGGGTAAGTACTGTTTTAAGAATACAGTTGTTTGAAAAATGACTTTAATGTCTTGCTGTTCCGTGCTGAAGCTAAATTCAGTACCTCTTGTCATTACTGGCTTTTGCTGTCTAGAGAACATAATTCATAAAGCCTTAGTAAAGCATTCATTAATGTGTCTTGGTTAATTTTTTTTGACATCCTGATGGTGATGTAATTAAGATATAGAGAGTCCATAATTTCTCATTTTACTGAAAGTCTTAGCTTCAGCATAGAAAAGTAACAATTGTAGTAAAACCTGTCTTCTTTGGAAATGACACTCTTGGATAATGTGCAGTTGTGGTGTATTCTTTAGCTATGCAAGACAAAACCAACCTTAAATCCATCGTTAGGCACTTACAAACACCATGTTGCTTATTTTTCTGCTTAGCTTTGGTTGTCATCGAGTCATCTTGATGATTGTAATGAGAAATTTAATGTTTTGACAAGTGTCCATATATACCATCAGTGCTGTTGATAATTTGTGAGGCATTCTGTGAAAATCTGGCCTCTTAGTGTCAAGACTTCCCCCATTTGTTCTTTTGAGATAATGTTCAAATCTGCACACACTGGATATCTTTAGTTGCTTTTCTGCCGCTTAGCATGGCTTACATTTTTGTCTGACTTGCAGACCCAGGACTGCAAGCAACTCTAGAAATAGTTGCCTGGGGAATCTCCATTTACTTTCAGTGTATTCAGATCAATTAAATATTCACTGAACAGTTTCTTCATTTTTGGCACACACAGAGGCTGTCTCTTGGACAAGGCTTTTATCATATGGGGAAAGGGTTTTGAGTAAAGTTTGAAAAATATATGTGTGGTAAATCAACAGTAAACAAGCATATTTCAACGGCAAGCGACTGCCTTATTGTATCTGTGTTACCACAGTTATTTCCTTTTTCTATTGTTTGGCACTGCATTTCAACATCTTAATATTTTTTCGTAAGTTCTGGTTTTTAAAAGTGATCTTTCCTTGAAATTTTTTAACTGGCTCAGACATGCTTTCATTTGGAGCTGTGACAGATGAGCAAAGGAGGAAAGGAATGCATTTCTCTGTTCATGCTGTTATAGTTAATTGTCATTGGTTTTGTTCCCATTATAATCTAAGAATATATTGCATAGTGCTAAGCATCTGAGACTGTCAGTAACTTCAACTTCTGTCATTAAAACCTGAGAAGAGGAAATTCTTCACGATAAAGCTGATAGGAATTCATCACTGGCTTGAATAGAGCATGGTCAAGACTGCAGCAGACATCAGGAAAATCTGGCTTTTAAGATCTTGTATGCTTCTCATCTTAAAAAAAAGTTCAGTGAGCTATGATGTTAGCATTGAATATTTACCATATCCATGTGGAATATGAGCCCTCTCTTCTCTGACGATGTCCAACTGCATGTAATACTGTGTAGAGTGAATATGTGTTTATTTGTGTATGTGTGAGAAAGATTTTAAATAATTGCTTTAAATCATTGCATTGCAATGAATGGGAATAATAAATGAACCCAATTCTATACCTGTTATGGATGTTAATGTCATTTAACATTGTAATAGAATATCTTTGTCTGAACTGTGCTAGATATTCAAGGATTTTCACCCAAGAAACATGAAACACCTCTCTGAAAACCACTAACTTAAGGAAGAAGAAAGCTAATAAATTATTTTAAAGCTTAGAAAAAATCAGTGTGCATCACTACTCATTTTGAGCTATCTGCAGATATTTCCTAGGCCTCACATACTGTTTCTGTAATAGACAAAGGAACAGCTTTGTGGTAGGATAAGTCATTAGATAGATAAATCAGTGCAGAATGAACGTAATTGTTATGTACATTTTCAATGAGAAAACTGCAGCATTGTGGTTCATACACAAGGTTATCTGGCTGTAAAGATGTTTTCTCTAGGGACTCTGAACCAGAGGCTCATGCAGAATAATGATGTTATTGTTGATGACACTTCACTTGGTGCTTGATGCACAAGCTCTAGAGGCAGGGGAGGAAGCAGTCAGTTCAAGGGATTTTGTAATCTAAACCCATCATGAATTACCGTGGGAAGTCATGGAGCTAATGTTTGAAACTAGTAGGACTACACACGTTATCCTTGGGGCTTATTACTTCAACTGAAGTGAGTCTTTCAGTCCTGAAATCATGTTTATTTGTTCCAACAGTAACAGTTTATGTATGAGAAGATAGTCATCTCTTGTCACAAACCTTGCCTCACTTGCATCTTCAGATCATCGTGGCTGTAATAACGCTATTAATATCATAAACCTTGTGTAGGAAGAGATGATAAAATGGGGATTCAATAACATGATTAAGGTAGTTGTGGTAGGTGGTAATTTATTTATAAAACATTTGAAAAAGGATGTGGAAGCACCAGATTATTAGAAAATCTGCAGGAAATGAAAGCCCACAGAAATGAAAGATTCAAAGGAGAATAGTGGCATCCCTGGTAACCTAGAGAAATGGCAGATAACTGGAATCATGAGTGTGCTGTGAGAAGTTCTGTGGGTTCTAAGGTCATTCTCATGATTAAAGAGGACAAACAATTCAGAGATGCTGTGTTGTTCTGTTTCAGGTGGCAAACATTAGTGGGTGGACTTTTGCTTCACCTCTCATGGAAGCTGGGTTGGGTGGAGATAAACCTGTGTTCGAGGTAATCCGGTTTTTTTGGTATCTGCGAAATATTTATTTTCTGTAGCTGGATCACAACATAGATAGGTTGTGGAAGTTACTAACTGGCAAAAATACAGGTTGGTGGGTGTGGGGGGGTGTGTGTGTGCGTGCGGGTGCTGCTTCACAGATGTAGAAGAGAACTTGTGTTTTACTCAAGTAAATCTTTTATCTGCTGTGTAGATAAATGGAGGATATTGTTATAATAGCCATCAGTGATAGTGGTAGAAGCAAGATTAGGTACAGACATTGCTTTAGTGGCAGTTACTGATATCTATATATTATTATCAAATGTGTATTTTTGGTGCAGACCTCGTTTTCACAGAACAGTCTAAAGAAATATAGCTGTCAGTAATGTCCTTTTTTAGTTCAAATTGTCATCACTCATGATTACTTCTGCTTTAAACCATGAAATTAAATAAATTGAATTTTTTTTTTCCCGAGCTTGGAAAATATATTTGATTTTTTTCAAATTCTGAAATAATTTAAAGAAAATACTGGACAAGAGCCACTTTATGATGTTGAAGATGTTGTTTTTATCTATGAAAAGTTTTGGTGAAAAATTATTTGTATTTTGATGCTGGAGACTACAGGCCACTAGGTGTCAGTGCACTGTAGGAAAACGGATTAAAATGCATCTTGAGAGACTTATTACTTTAGTGAATGCAGAATACCTGTTCTAGAATAGACTGTATGGAACGACCAGAATTAATTGACACATTTTGGCTATAATACAGACAAATACTTAATCATGAGTTTAAACCTGTCTTTCTTCAGAAGAATCAGGCACATGTTTTAATGCTTTGCCGAGCTGGACTTGTATTGTACCTCCTGTATTAAAACAAAACAAAATTAAACCAAAATAAAAAAAGCAACCCCAAAAGCCAAAGACCAAAACACTCTGACACCCAAAACCCAACCAACAAACCAAAAAACTCCCCAACAAACAAACATAATGTCAAAAGGTGATTTAGTACTACCACTGGGATATGGATATTTCCACACCCCCACCCCTTACACAATATTGGTCTCTGAATCCATCTGTTGGTTTGGGGTTTTTCTGTCTATGTGTAGTATACTTAAGAATACCATGTCCAGTCTCCTCATGCTTCAAATAATAAACTACCATCCATTTGTTTGTTTATTTCTACAAAGTCTCAGTTTTTCTGTCATGTGGACATGACAAGCTCATACACCTTCTGAGCCAGTTCAGGTTATCTCCAAGTGTCTCAG
The DNA here is from genome assembly GCF_003945725.1 of Corapipo altera. NCBI lineage: Eukaryota > Metazoa > Chordata > Aves > Passeriformes > Pipridae > Corapipo > Corapipo altera. Next base: position 1,919,721 of record NW_020884879.1, on the reverse strand, counting down.
CTGTATTACATTGTTACATAAAGATCATCAGCCTTTGTGTAAAGTCCAGAATACTAACCTCACAATAAAGACCAAATGAAAACATATTACTTAGGGTAATCTCTCTTAGATTTTGTGGATAACCTACTTTTCATCTGCTTCTCCCCAGTGCTCCCAACTTTAAGGGACTCTCCATCATTGCTTCTAAACAGCAAATACTATCTGCAAAGCTTGTATCCAAAACAAGGTCTTTGTGGAGCACAGTGGAATATGGGTAGCATCTACATAATGCTACACAGTGCTGCAGTCTGCTGCCCAACTTCTGCCTAACCCTTGTAGGCACATAAGTCCAGTATGTTCTGGTTGGCATTCCTTGTAGTGCTGCATTTCCCCCACAGCTAAGCAGCAGCTCAGAGCCTTACTTAAACCAAAGCTCCAAAGTGTGGTTTAGGGGAAACTACCCGTTGACTTCAGTGGGCTTTGGATTTAGCCCTGCAACAACCACAAGCTCATCAGTTATTTTCCTGTTTTGCATGTACATCACTGTAGTGCCAACATAAGAAGCTGCTAATTGGTTTACATACAAGACAGATTGTTGATGCTGACGCGTTACATCAAACATCCATGCATTCTTTTTCAGTCCTGAAATTCCCACTTGGCAGCATAAAATTCTACCCTTACATCATGGAAAAAGCATCTGAAGTCCTTTTCCATTGCACTTCACAGTATTGCATTGGAAATAAAGACATATTTGGGATTCCTACAGTTTAGTGGTGGGGAACATGAAAGAATGATATTTTTATGTTCTAAATGAAAATTCGGTTTTCATCATGTGTTCCTTTCATCTTCTCGGCCCTACTTTCTTTTCTTCCCTCCCCCTTCCTTCCATTTCTTGCAGTTCCAATAGGGCGGTGGGTATTTTTGTTGGTGTCTGATGTGAACTCATTGGTAATGAGGCATGACAGTTTTAGATCTCGGTCTTGATGAAATTCCAGTTGAAGTCAATAACCTTAAAAGGAACAGCGTTTTTATAAAAAATTATGGTGACTACTCAAGAAAACCCAGAGCAAATATTTATGCCAGTGGAAGGATCTAAAGATTGTATTCGTGGCCCTGGGTTTTTGATTGAGTATCTTGGAAAATGATTAACAGGAAATGTGATATTTATGGTTTCTTCCTTGTCTGTGATTACATGTATCCTTATGTTTTATTTTCATTCATACTGTTCTGATTTCATTATTTAGTGATCTGTTTTTCTTGTGTTCCGTGAAGTGTAGTAGTGTAGCAGTACCTGTAATTAATGTTTCAAGTCTTACATACTGGTTGGAAGTGTAATGCAAATTAAGTAACTACGAACAGTTTGGTTTTATTCTGAGAACCAGCATTATTTGCTAACTTTTTCTTGACTTTAATTCAAAGCTTGGGAAGAGTGAATGGATTAGCCATGACTTCAGTCCTGGGAAGCCTTTGATTCAGGCCCTTACCTCTTCCTTTCTTCCCCCTTGCTCAAAGTCTTCCATTATTCTCTCTGAAATTTACCACCTACCTGGTCCCTTTTTCCCCTTAAGTAACAAGATTTAAAAAAATGGAAAAGTGCAAATTCTGAAACCCTTTCTCGGAACTGAAACTTGACCCTGCTGCAACAACCATAGCTAAAAAAAAAAATTAATCAGATCAATCTGATGACTTCATTCCTCCATTAGTTGTCAAACTGCCTCCAGGAGTTTGGCTTAGTCAAAGGAATATCATTAGGAAATCTCAAGAGATAGGCTCCCACAGAGACAATCTGATCTTTAGGAAGAATCTCTTTGTAAATCTGGCTGAGAAATGAATGTGTGGGTGGCCAAGTGTATTTGTACATAGTGAAAATGTGTGCTGTCTGTGCAAATGCGCCATTTTATGCCTTCATTTGTCAGTTTTTGTTCCTTTCGCAGCACATAAGGAAATTAGTTGAAACTTCTCTCCTTTAAAACCAATGCAAGTAATTGATAAGGAAAAAGATAAACCAACACAATTTTGGAGAGAGAGGAGCCAGGGAAAGAGTAAAAGATAAAAAATGTATCTGCAGATAGTTCCTCTCTTGGATTAGATGAAGTGAATAATTTCTGACTTGGACTTGTAGTAAATTGGAGGAATACTGAACAATCGGACAATGACTTTAATATGCACACATTTGAAATTTATGTACATATATACATATTATATTCCTTGCAAACAACTGTTCCTGACTGTATGTAAACAGAATGTGGTGAAATAATGAGATTTTAATTGTTTTCACAGGTCTGAAATCCTGTCATGGCTTCCTGCCTCAGTACTTTTTGTGGGCATCATTTATGCTGGCTCTAGGTCACTGTCTAGATTGGTAAGAAATGTACAAGTAGAAGTCAATTCTTTATTATCTCTACTTTGTAAACAGAGAACATTCCCTTCATACATGGTGTTTAATGCTGTTCCTGGGCTGAGGGGAAAGGAGAGAGGAGGGATTTAAATAATACATCAATTCTTAATGGTGCTAAAGCAGTGGTTCAGTCCTATGAAGTATCAAAAAGCATCTCTGTGACAGTCCAAAGGACTCAGCATCTTTCCAGAATACTCAATGTTTTTCAGAACAGATCCTCAGTGGTCTGAATTTTGCAAGTAAGGAAGAAGCTGAAGAACTTATTAGCTGTAACTTTGCAAAAGGGGGAATGGGACTGTGGGATCTGTGGCAAATCCTTCCAGGAAAGTGATGAAGACCATTTCAGTGAGTGCCTTTTGATTCTTTACTGGATTTGAAAAAATAAATTGAAAGTTGGAAAGAGATTATGGGAATGGTTAGATTAATCAGTTTTATGATCCATTTGCATCACAATAACCTATCAAATGTTTACAAGATGTCAAATCTGCTTTCATTAAACTTGAATGCTTTATACTTAAATGATACAGTCTTTCTTAAAAAAAAAAAAAAATTAGTGACATGATTTTTTTAAAAATAATAATGTTTTACTGCTGTTATGCAGTCTGCAAGCCCAAATTCTGCACTAGTTCCCTTCTGCATTCTGTCAGTGCATCTTACTGTAACTGTAGAGCCAGCTTGCTCCTGTTGTCTCCTAAACCCCAAAGAAGATCAAAAGGGAATTTTTTACAGGATTCTGATTGTAGTGATCCCTTGAACATCTCAGTAGAGAGGCAGAGCAGAAAAGGACAGGAGGTCTCTGTCCTCATAAACAAGGTTGGAGGCCTCATCTTGGAACCAAATAATCTTGGGAAAACGCAGGCCTGTGCTCAGAAGCCCCTGCTTCCACTTTAGTTCTGTCTCAGGATGATTGCATTTACTTCTTCTTGGTTCCTTGTCAAAGGAGGCTCCATTGGCCTTCCCTGGTGTAAAGCGAGCAAAGATCCATGAGGAGAGCCTTGCCTGGAAACAGCAAAAAGCCTTGGCAGCAGCATCTTTTCTGCTTGCTCACCTGGGTGGTGGAGGAGTTATGAATCACATCCTCTCTGCTATTTCTTCTTACTTCCTAGTCATGCAGTCAGTTACTGTGTTTCCCTCCTGTTCCTGCTCTGGTCATTCATGAGTGAGCTGCACTGGAGTGGCAGAGGGGCTAGGAATGGTTTTGATTTATATCCCAAACCTTTCTTAAGGAGAATCTCCCATTTCTGAATGGCTTTTTGTTGTACATGAATGAGAATTTAGAGGCCTAAGTCTTTGGCTGTTTTAGGAGGAAACACAAAAGGACAAGTAGTCTTAGGTCGTAGTTTTTATGTACTGCCTTGTACTGGGACTGGAGCATGTTGGAATTAAGCAAGTTTATTCCTAAAGCAGAATTTATATACGCTTTTTTTATTAAATCCAAGGAGACCCGCTTTCAAACACTCCTGTATACTGGCAGGGCTACAATTTTATCTCTGTTTGTGCCTTTCCCTAGAGGTACTGGCAATCTCCCCTGCCCAAGGGTTCAGGGGTGGAAGTGGAGGAGGACTGCTTAGCTCTGGACTGTGATGCATTAACAAAAGTATGCAGAGCTGTGAGGGGAGGTTTGTACAGAGTCAATTCACCCTGCTTGCCCAACCAGTAAACCTTTCTTTTCATAACCCACTCACAAATTTAAGAAATAGTCACATCAAAGGCAATAGACATATGGAGAAGGTTAACTGGGCTAGGCAAACTGGAGCCATTGTTGGCTCCAAAACACATTTGAAAGAGCCAAAAGCAGAGAGCAGGAAAGAAAAACCCAACAAATTGGCTTCACAAAAGGAAGAATGTAAATTCTGCTGTCAACTTTCCTTGTTTATGGCTATTTCTTGTATTTCCTATTACTATGACAGGCTCAGGGTGCTCATGTTGTATACTTCTGGTTTTATATTCTCAGTTGAGAACTGGCTTTCAGAACTGGTGAAGCTGTTTTGTTTGTGTGATTTTCATTCCTGTTTAGTTTAAAGATTTTAGAAGTTACCTTGGTGTAACTCCTGTGTTTATGAATCCACCTCAGCTGTCATTATGGCTTAAAATGTTTAATTAGCGATACTTATCTGGCTTCATGGTAAAGAAAAGAAAATTACAGAAAATACAGATTTCTGAACACGAAGTCCGATTTAAGAGATGTTTGCTGCTTATATCACCTGATACTTAAAAACATGGACATCACTGAGAAATTACCTCATGATCTACTCATGTGATTTAAATACTATACACAAGTAGGGAAATAATGCTTCCTAAACTGGCTTAGTCTTTAACATTATCTTAGTCAGAGCAGAGAATTGCTTCTGTTTCAGCTGTCTGAGAGACCATGGATCTGATTTGGAGGAAGTATTATGAACCACTAATTCTGGTTGGGTTTGCCTCCGGCAATGAGTGTTTGATTCATTATTGTTATCACTGGGTTTTGTTTCTTAATGATTTCATGTTGGGATGGTGTCCAGATGCCTCAGTGAGTACAATTTCAACATCACTTGTGTATGAACTATTGCATTTCTACCCTAATTTTGGACATCTCTTCCTGGCAGTAACTGAAAGCAATCACCTGAAATCATCTTGCCCACAATTCTGTTGCTAGGAGTCACACTGTATTCTTAGTTCCAGTAGACAGAGATGGGAAAACTAATGAGAACTGTTTACTGTGGAGGGTGCAGATGTTGGATCAGAGAAGGAAAACTAGCGGCAGAAACCAGGAGCAAATCTTACAACTGTGTACAAACAAACTGGCTGAGCACTCAGAAGTGGGAGAAGCAGCAAGCAGTGCTACAGCAGGGCCTGCATTTAAAGATGCCTGTGCCATGTGGTAATGATTGGAATGGGTCTAAGTCCCTTTTAGGAGATATGGCACGAGTTTAATGTTTAAAAAACAAAAAACCCAAACCACAAACATGTGGGACAGCTGTCTCTAGGAGGAGTGCCCCTTACTATGTGTGTGACTGTTCTGGGTTGATTTGGGCATTTTTGTTCTCTCCCAACGGCAGCCAATCCCGGTGTTCCTCACGGTGCACAATGCAGCAGAAGTTATAACCTGTGGGTTCCAGAAGTTTGTGCAGAAAGAGGTAATTGATCTGTTTATTGATGCATTCAAGGTAACTACTGTGATATAACTGCCCTATAACAAAATACTTAATTTCTTTTAATACAAGCAGCATTGGTACAGTGTGCTTTTCTGGTCTCTCTGTGATAGCTGGTCATTAGTGATAAGAGAGAGCTTTGCCGTTGACAGTTATCTATACTGATACGAGATATGAAACAGGGCACATGCGTATCACCAGTTTGATCTGCATTTTTAAGACTAGCTTGATCCTGCTTGTTTTTTCCTTTTGAAAACTAATATTCCCTCTCTGTCATAGTTTTTATGTCCCCACATAAAAATCTCATTGTTTGAGCTGAGAGGGAGAAGGACTGCGTCCTTATATCTAACCAGTATAATATATCTAGTGTGTTGTATGATTATAGATAGATCATATCTCCATATGAAATGCAGGAGGAACAAGGCATTTTTAAATTTGTTTTGAATTCTTGAGAATCTGCCCTAAGACCTGTGAAAGTCAGGTGAATAATTCCTGCACCCCTTAGTAAGAGCTGAGTTTGTTTCTCACGAACTGTAATAGGAAGCCTTCTTTTTAGGCTTTTCTTGAAATGTTTTTCTAATTGACTAAAGAGCTGCTGTATGAGCTAACACTGGGAAATCATTCATCACAATGAATGATTTTTTTACAGTGTCATTTTTACAGTGACCTCTGTCTTGCTGTAAAAGGGGTCTTCCATTCATTATATCTGTTGTCTGTGTAGAAGACAAATAAATGATCCATGTTTACTACTTGTAACAAACAGAAGAGGTCACTAAGGTTATGCCTGAGGGACATAAGAGTGTGTACCATACTATGTCCCTGTGACATTGTCCTCTGATTAGTGTCCCTGTCAAGGTATTTCATATTTTCCTTCTATGTCACATGCTTATGATTCCTCTGTTTAAAAACAAAAGCACTGCAGACAAGGATAATGCAAAGACAAACCTTGCTGAGAAGCTTCTCGGGAATAATTTTGTACCAAAAAATTGGGAAACTTTCATGAGTTTAGATCAAGACTGATTTGACTGATATCTTTTATTAGGTACCTAATTAGTACCTAATTAAGAAAACTCAGTATTTGAGTACATACATGACACAGTTTTGGTACAATTCACCTTAAGTTTGAGGACGAGGTATAAAGTTCATGCTGGTTTTAGATTTACCTGCTGGTAAGTAATCTGAAAATATAAATCAAGTTGAAGTAGGCTAATCTGTAATCCTGATTCTTCTTTTCCAATTTAAATTTGCTCAGCCATGCTCGAAAGTAATGGGCTGTTGAATGCTGCTAATTGAAGTTTTAATGTGTTTGGTGCAATAAGATCAGCTGTCATCATTTTCCAGTTTTTGGAAGGAGAAAGGACTATTTCACCATTTTTATTGTTAAATTTTAATCTTTTAATCATACTTTCTTTTTTACAGCAGACCTCTCATCTGAAAGTCTGTAGGTAAGCTTTTAAAACTACTCACATTCAGATTCAGACTTGTTTTGGCTCCAGCTTCTCTATTTGCTTCAGATAATGGCACCAGAACAATGAAGAGTGTCAGACACATTCCTGTGGGCGGTGAGCCTAAGTTGCAACATAGGAGTAATTAAATATTTTTAAATTTTTTTAACCATTACTTGAATCGATATGTTTTTTCTTCTTACAAAAATAAAAAAAACCAGAAGACCAGTCTTCCTGAATGAAAAAGCAGTGCTCATAACATTTTTGGAAAGGAGATGGAAACCAGGTTTGAAGTTCCAATGGGTGATCATAAACATTATCAGAAAGATGATTAATGTGTTAGAAAATAGCTAAAAATGCCTTTTGTGAGAAATAAAAGGTAAATAATATATATTTCTGCTAGAATAATTCATTTCAAGGTGGAAGTATGTCTCTTCTGTCATGTCTGAAGTGACAGGATGAGAGGAAATAGCCTTAAGTTGCACCAGGGAAAGTTCAGATTAGATATCAGTAAAAAATTTTCACCAAAAGAGTGGTTAGGCATTGGGATAAGTTGCCTGGGGAGGTGATGGAGTCACCGTCTCTGGAAATGTTCAAGAGGCATCTGGATGTGGCACTTGAGGAGATGGTTTAGGGGTGATTATGGTGGTACTGGGTGGACAGATGATCTTAAAGATGTCTTCTAAACTCAATGATTTTGTGATTCAGTGATAATAAGCTACACAACCTACCTACACAACCAACCTTTGATGGCCCTGGTTGTTTAGGCTTCAAAAAGGAGATAGAAAGGGACAAACAAAAGTCAACCAACCATGTATTAAAAGTTTCATTCTATACCCCCACATCCCTTGAAGAAAGCACACTTGTTATTCTCCACATCCTGTAATCTTTTAGCTGTACTTCAGAATGGATAATGTTGGGTTACTATTTAGTATACTTAGAGGCATTATCTTCCTAATTTCTTCCTGTTATTTCCATTAACTAACTTACTGTGGCCTTGTCTTCACCACTGGATTATTGTCAAGGATACTAGGGTTTTTTATAATCTTTATTCTGTCTTTTCCTATGCCCCTAGAGAGCAGGAAAATAAGCTCCCAACCCAAGTCTGTTATTATTAATAGTGACAGTCCACAGAAATTCGACATCAGTGTATTCAGTGTAGCATGAAGAAATACTGGCTCAGCCACAGGTTGAGAATTTATTTAACTTAAGTCAGTGGATTAGGAGAGGACTTATGTTGTCCTTAAACAATTTCTAGTGTAATACCTCTCATTTTCACTTTGCTCTGTGTTCTGGAGTAACACCATTACTTTTAAGGGAGTCATTTCTGCTGGAATTATTGTAACAGGCAGTTCACCTTAATAAAAGAAGTTTTTGGTAGCCATTCAGACAGAAACTGGTTGATTTTGGCCTTCTGAAGAAGCCTAGGGAAGCCAGATGGCAAGTGAAGAATAATATTCTCTACCAAAAAAACTTGATTTCATCACTTCTGAGATGCTTTTTGCTGCTTCTGTTCTCATACAACTTTGCTGTGTATGAGTTACAAAGAATGCATGAAGTAAAACTTAATTGTGGTGGCAGAAATTGCTTTTTAAATATAGAATAAAAAACTGAAGTGTCAGTGTAAAATTAAGTGGAATTGCCTCTACTTTGCTGAGAGTACAAATCCAAGTTGCAAGCTTTTGATCTTATGGGTTTTTTTTTCTCTTCTCCACAGTGTGCTGTTCCTCCTGGCAGCAGCAGTGTGCCTTCCTTTGTGTGACACACAGGTGAGTTCTGCTTAGTAAAGCAGCTCTAGTTAGACCTTGATGTGTGACATTGTGTTAGGATACGAGGGATGCAGCTTTCACTTGTAAGCCAGGGTAGGATTCCTGTGGAGGAACTGTAAATGTTTCCTGTTGCTGTGTTGTAGTCGTGCTGGTTTTACTGTGTTTGCATCATGGTAAAACCTCTGAGCAGTCTGGACATGCAGCTCTTTGGTGAAGGTAGTGGCTGGGGAAACCATGATTTTACTTCTTACAGGGCTTACAGCAAATCACTTAGGTTTGAGTTAATTGCATGTACTTTCAGAAGGTTCCTAAACTAGTTTTGTATTCATTCTACATGCTTTCTGTAGCTACTGGAGAAAGAAAGGAGGTACCTCCAGAGAGTGCTCCATCCAGCAAAGGTTTCTTCGTTGGAGATTCTCATTGGGAGACCTATGAAGGCTGCTTCCTTGCTTTAGACACTTAAGTTAATATCTGAAGTCGGATGAATCTGGAACTTGTCTAGATTCATCTGACCAAATGTGGCCATCGGAAGCATTGCACTTGCACTAGCTCTGCATAGTCCATGGAGCAGAGCAAGAACTTCTGATATATGATTCATCTCCCTTGAAAGCAGATATCTAAAATATGCCAGATGAACTCATCTCAAAAGATTTGGTTTTACCCGTTGATTGTGAAGAGGACCTGCTTTGCTCAGGGGCAGATGTCTGAAGCACTCTTTTGGATACTCTGTGATTAGTTGGAGCCTTAGCTGCTGCAGAGGCTGAGAGGAGAAAGGAGACATGACAAACACCTTAATGATGGTCCTCTGATCCTTTTGCTTCTCCCTGGTTGCCAATACAGGACTAAACAGACTGGGGTCCATATGATTGGATTGTTTAAAATGTTGTACATAACTGAAGGAAATAGAACCATCCCTGTCAAGACAAGCTGAGAACCTGGGTAACTGGCATATGCCAGGTCTCTAAGGGGGAGAAGAAGAACTTCAGTCTTCCCAGTCTTCTTTAGTCATCTTCTCTTTCCTTTTAGCATTGCTCCCACTCGCTGTACTTGCTTTGGGAAGTTAACTGCAGGGAAATCACAATATGTATGTTTACATGAACATGTTTTTATTTATGTAGATGTTCTTTATTGCAGTTTGATCCAAATGGTTATTTATGGGCTCTAATTCACTTGGTCTGTGTTGGTAAGTAATTTTCTTTAAGAAAAGACTTAGGAAGAGTAAATGTTTTGGAGAAATGAGCTTTATTATGAAATTACCGATATTTCAGTTTCTTTACATAAGAAACACTTGGAAAGAATGAAGATCAGTAAACATAAGAAAGTGCGTTCCTATTATAGCTTCTATGTTGAAAACAACAACAGAATAAACTAGGTATTGCAGTCTGTTAACAGTGGATGAGAAAATGCACATACAATTTTAATCAACACTAAGCTCTTCTGGTTGTTTTTTAATGGTTACCTACTGAGAGACACTTCTTTCTAAGAGGAGAATAAACATGAAAAAGGCAAACAATAACTTGTAGTTAGACCTTTATTACACACACAGATTTTATTTAAAAACTGACAAAAATACTCTAAAATATCATGGAATATGGTCCCAGAGGAAGGATGTTGAAATGCTGGGGTTTTTTAGGCAATCATACGCATTTTTTAAGAATTTTAACAGTGGGTCGCATAACCCATCAGGTTTTCTTTTGTCTTTTTTTCAGACTAAACATTGATTCAGATAAATCATAACTCTTCCCTGAAAAGCTAGAAACAGTCAGACCCAGAAAATCTGAAGAAAACAAGAGTAGTAATCTTTAACTAGGAGATTTGTGTCCTTTGGAGCATTTGGATGGATAATCAGTAACTTGTATTTGATTCTTACCTGTCCTATAGACTGAGTGACTCATTCATATGTTAAGTCTTATCTGCAGATTAAGGATGATTCCTTCTTTATTTCTTCTATTCAAATTGTAAAATTCTCAAGGCAGAGGTAATGTGTTTATATGTATTCGTGTCTAGGGAGGTCTAGAGATCCCATTCTAAAATGTTGTTAATATATAAATGTGAAATAGGAGTTTTTTTCCTCTAGGAAATATTATATATATAAACACTTGCTCATTTAGAAAAAAGCAGAAGCTATGGATTTTTTCACATCAGATATTTATTTGATGTAATGAGTGATGTTACTGCTTTCTCAAAGCAGTAACATCATGGAGGTGGAAAACTGCTTAGAGAGTCTTCAGAAGGATTCTTCTGAGTGTTTGAAACGTGTAGGAAGTGCCAACAAAATGTTTATACTCAAAATATAGCTTCTTTCCATTTCTTTTGGTTTTGACAGTTGTTGATTTGACTGTTGTTTTTTGTGTAATTAGATTTCCTATCAACTGAAATAAAGATGCTATAAGAAAGGGCAAACAGATGAACCAACTTCCTACATTAAGTTTATCGAGACAGGGCATTAGAGAAAGGACATGTGTTCTACCCTTCACCTTGTCTAGCAGAGGCAGAATTGGGTACATCTATTTCAGTGTTCTACTGGATTTAATTTTCATATTCTGGTTCTCTCTGTGAATTAAAAAAAAAAAAATGCCCCAAGGCCTTGAAGAAAGAGTCTGAAAAAATAGAGCCTGAAGCTGTATTGTTTCTTCCATGAATGCTTAAAGCTTTACCCAGAATAGAAATGTGAGCTAACCAAGAGGTGGGTGTGTCAAAAATGTAAAGAACCTGGAGATGCTAGAGCTGAGAGAACTTTAAATAGTGAAGATAGAGCCAACAGCTCTACGTAGGGGTCCACACAGATTAATATGTCATAGAACTTATCCCCAAAATCGCGTGGGCTGAAGAACCTATTCTGTGACACTTTTCTGTATGTATTTACACACAAAAACACGTACACACACACTCTCCTTTGTAGCTGCTGTGAGCTAGAAGTTGTCTCTTCTCAGAAGAACTAGCAGAACCACAAAGCATGACTGTACTCTGAGATGATAACACTTTGAAAACTACTAATTTGAAGCGATTGGTTCATTTTACTCATGGTTTAGGAATCCTTTGTGCCATGTTGCTAAACTGTAGTTCAGAGGGGTTCATGTCTGCCAGTACCACGGCCAAACAAGCTGTTGTTTGTCAGAATGATTGCACGTTATGGCAATTACACATGTCATTTCAATTACAGGGGCTTACAAAGTATTTCACAAGTTGTGGAAACCTGGCTCCTTAAGGTAGTGTGTTTTCCTATTCTTTTACAAAGAAAGAGATTGCTATCAAAGGGGCTTAGAAACACATCTGTGTAGCAGTCAGGTAAACTGTAGGGATATCTGCATTATCAACACGAGCTTGGCCACTCTTGGTTAATCATTAATGACTTCCCTTGCAAGAGGAGCCTTATTTATTGTTGGTAACAATAGCATGTGGTTATTGATAGCTGTACTGCTAACTGGGACACTGAATTAGTTTTAAACGTTGTGTTATCCAAGGGTGATGACTCAGTCCTGGAAAAAGAACCCGTAATTACTGGCACAGGTGTTAAGAGGCAATGTTAATTTGTGTTCATGTGGAAAGCAGCATGGTTTGAATCTGTCAGTACTTCCCTTTGTGACAGTCTCAGAAGTGTTCAGCAGTTGCTGACTTACCACAGGACTGGAATGGCCAAGTGCCTTAAGCACCTTGAAACCTTCACTAATCCCATTTGCTTGTTAGAACTCCAACCGTGCAATAGTAGTCTTAGAATCAGATGGCACTACATGTTCACAGTGTCTGTAATCTGCAGCTGTCTGTATAGATGGAGATGGATCTGTTGCCACTGCATATTATGTATATGTTCATAGTATATGCATCTGTAGAATATGGATAACCTCATTTATTTCAAAACAGTTTTCCATCTCTGGTTAAAGGTTCTAAATTTTAGTCAGTCTCATTTTACTTCACTTTAAATGAGACTTTCACTGACATAGTAACAACAGAAATAATATGTGAATTTTGTGTAAATTAATATGCTGATTAATTGAGAATTTAGTTAATTTATTATTATCTATAAAGTTATTACTATATTATATTCATTATGTATATAATATAATGTTACTATTACCTAACTTTATTATATAAATTAATATAATGGAATATTACAGTGTTATAATACTTCTTAATATACTGATCTCTTATACCAAATGAATTGCTTTGCTAAACGAGCACCTTTTTTTCTTTCCCTCCTCTCTCAGTGATCTGGACCAACAGTACATCAACTATGTATTCAGGTAAAATGAATAAGTCTTTGATACACCATAGCTGGTTTTATGTGGTATATGTTTTAATTTTCAACCGTGGCTTGTTGAGGAAACTCATAGCTACCACTACTTAAATGTATTAATTTAGAAGGACATTCACTGAAAGAACAGTGCTAAGCTGAATGGCTTAGCAGATGAATTTTTTTGGCTCTGGTTATGGATGGATATGCCAATATACACCTGGGAAGGTAACGAGGTGTTAATTATGAATTTTTAAATCACCGTGTGCAGAAGTGATCTATCATTTCCAGAAATAATATTTACAGAGTAACTCCCTGGCAATACCCCACTTCAGAAAATAAAACTTGTACAAAATTGCCAGAAGGGGAGGTAGTGATTACAAAAGTACTGTGTGCAAAGAACATGAGCAGTAACTGATTGTTCAGAGTGCTGTTAGTGGGATTGAGTAATTCAGACTTTCAGTTGTTTTTCTGATTTGGAGATATAAAAGTGGCTTGTTATTTTTTAGCTAGTGAAAGAGCCTGAGTCACCGACCGTATTCCCCTGCTTTTTTAAATTCAATCCTTTCCTCAAAGAGCCACACAAGTCAGAACATTCAGTGTACTTGGCTTCTGTTGGGTTTTGGTGAGGCTTTGTTTGAAGTAGGGCATATAGAAACTTGATTAGCTTCTCTTCATCCGTATGTTGGATGCCCATTCTCCTCCATCCATATGTTGTATATGTTGGCGTCTTCTTAGGATGGTAGCTAAAGTCATATGGGGACACTATGAAGTATGAATAATAAATTCAAAGAAAGGGTAGTCAAAAGGAATGAAAGAGGGAGCGGAAGTTAGGAATAAGCGTAACAAAAGTAAAGTTGTATTTCTCTGTTTGATTAGATGGATGACCACATGAAAGATCATTGATAGGAACACATCAGGGACACCAGTGTAGGAACATTTCTTCACTTCAGTTCCCATTTATCTTGTAACATCATCCATATGATAGCAGTGCCTCTCTTTCTATCTTAGTTCAATCAAATCTCCTATTTCGATACATAAGTAATGCAGGCCTGTGATTTTGCCTCTGTATGATTCCAGTGTCTATTCACCAGGGTCCCATTCGTGGATAATATCTGAATATCAGTTTGCTTGAAGTGGTCTCTTGTTTAAATCAGTTGTTTTCCATCTATGCAATGCACTATGAAATGCAAAGCAAATCAATTTTATGCAAAGGAGGTAGGTGTGTTTATTGAAACTTTGGAAGAATTAGTTGTGGAATTTGCAAATAGCTGCCACATGCAGAAATAACCCATGAAGTCTTGAATGAGCTGTAGCTGTTTTTCTGTGTTGAAGGGAAAATAATTAAACAAGCAGTAAAATCAATTGATTTTTTTATTTGGCAGTTGCCTGAATATGGCTTTCAGTTGTCATTTTAGTTGAAAATTGCACATAGGCCTGAACCTTTAAATTCAGATTTTGGCTGAAGGTCTTAAATTTGCAGCTTTGTTTGAAAAGTCAGGGCCGGGTGTCTTCTCTGTTAATCGGTGTTCGTGGTCCTTTGGAGTCTGTGAACTTGTGTCCAGCAGAGAGCAGGAGTTCCACATTACATGGAAAGTATGATTGTTTATTTGGAAGCTTTTGAAAGGGAGAAACTTCTTGCTAAGGAGCTGTGAGGTGCAATGGTATGTATTTTAAAACTTTTCTTTTTACAAAAAACCCAAACAAACAAATAATCCAACAATGGATTTGTGCAAATTGGAAAATGGCTATTTTCAGCATCTGCTTAAAAACAAAAATTTGTTATCAAATCTTCCAAAGATTTTCACCAATAAGAGGCTTAAAGGTCAGCATAGCTTATAAGATGATGATGCAAAGCAATTGCTGGAAAACAGGTGACTGAGAGGAGGTAGCAGACTGGATGTTTCTTTGTTTGGCTTGGGTCTGTAGATATCTACATATGTTTGTATTTCTGTGTATTACAAAAGCTCACAGTCCATAACATTTGGACCAGGGAAAACAAGCAGTACCACAGACAATGTGATAAGTGACATCTGATTTCTTTTAGAGTTTTGTTTTGTCATAATAGCTGACAATGTTTGAAAGGGTGTGAAATTTGGTGGAAGCTCTTTCCACGTTTGCAACCTCCATGGCATGCCACCTCCAATATTTAATGGGACTTAAATACTTCTCCTGCAGAAGGCACTGGCAGGGTTTGTTTCTTCGTGAGACCTTCGATGAAGCTGTTCAGAGCGTTTGGGAGCTATGTAGAGCTGTGTACACACAGCTTTACTGCACAAGCTTAATTTCTGTAGAAAACAGTCAAAAGTATTTTTAAATCTCACTGAGTAGAAGAATATTCTCTGAATGAACTCTAACTCCTCACAGGCAACTCTGGGTCAGAATTACTGTAAACATGGGTTTATCTCTATGAGAGGGTGCCTAGCGCTAAATTCTGTGATTTAGCAGGTGTTAATGCATGTGCTGCTTCCTGTACTCGAGGCTACTTGAGGACTGTTTTGACCATGACAGAATCCCAGTTCCACCTCCAGAACAGGATACTGTAATGTGTACTGCAGATCTGGTCTATACGGGCATGATTGTATGATTCTATGATTTATGAAGGAACTTGCTACTGTGGTATTAGTGCAACTTTCTCCTCTTAGCACTATGATCCGTGGGTCTTTAAAGCTGCTTATTTCTAACCTAAATCACACAGCTGGTGTGCGGCTGTGCGGGTAGAAGAAAGCAGCTGTGTAGGCACAGACAGATAGAATGTAGAATCATTGAATCATTTAGGTTGGAGAAGATCCTTAAGATCACCGAGTGCATTAGCCAAACACTACCAAGTCCTACACTCGCTAAACACTGCATGTATATGTCTTTTAAGTACTCTTGGGGATGGTGACTCAACCACTGCCCTAGGCTTGATAACCTTTTCAGTGAAGAAATTTTTCCTAATATATAGGAAAACATATAGGATTGTAACAGAAGAGGCTGTTCAAAGCATTTCTGTTCAGTATGAAAGCACAGTTGTACTCTGAGTGTAGAGACTACCTGCATAGAGCAGATGAAAAGTTTTACACCACACTGCTGAATGTTAGAATGTACCAATATGTTAGAGTAAAAAATATATATTCAGATTAAAAAGAAACATTAACTGTATTGGCTTTGTTGGACGTTTCCAGAGGTGCAACTGAAATTAGCAGTCTCCTAACATATACTGTCCTTACATGCCATGCAGTGTTTCTTATTCTAAAATCTTTGGGAGGGAAAGACATCCTAAGAAAATGTATATGAATGAGAACTTTTCAGAACTAAACAGATCTGAAGAAATATTTGCTGATGTTGAAAGTGTGGCGTTCTTCTCTCTTCATCACTTACAGCTTTTATTATTCAATGGCTTTTAAAAAGGGAGCCAGGAGCAAGTCTAAGAGGGAAAGCAGAGCTGTGCTATGAAGAGAAGGGAGGAGTGAGGCAGTGCCCACCCCCATCCTGTTCATCCCTCTCCCTTGTGTTTAAGCATCTGGGGCAGGGAGAGGGAGGAAGAGAAGAGGGGCAATATACTTCCAAGATACTCCCTCTAATTCTCCAATTCTCTTGATCCCACCTCCTTTTTTTACTGCACTGTTGTATTTCCCTGTACTCTGACTTCTGCATTGGTGTTCTACTTACTAGTACTTTTTCTAATAATCTTGTATTTTCTTAATTCCTTTCTGTTCCCCTACTTTTTATCAAGAAAGGAATCTCTCCCCCCCCAGAAGGCAAGAGTTAGTGTGAGGGGAGGGGTAGTAATGTCTGCCTCACATGTTGAGGGATACATAATGTGTCTTAGAAGCAGGTTGCAGCTCATCTTGGACTTTCTCTATGCTGAGGCAGGTAGAAATATGTTAATTCTTGTGGAGAACCTGTAAGGAAGTTTCAGTACATCCCAATATCTGTCCCAGTCTGATCTGTGTTCGCAAAGGCGTACCATATGGCCTAGCAGCTACTGGTGAGGAGAAAACAGACACTTGAGAGTTTCAAATGGTGAAGGAGAGACACTGACAAAGGTATGAGGTAAAGGCTCTACTCTATGCAGCTAAACTACATCTGGATTCTGGAGGAGCTGCTAATCTATCCGTTTTGTGAATTAGAAACGCTGCAGCAGATTTTCTGCATAAGGAGAGGGCAGCTTTGCAGGCAGAAATTAATATTCTTGCTGACAAAACCTCTTCTTAGTCAGAAAGGAAACTGCAGGTGACCCAGCCCTCAATATTGAGTACAGGGAAAAAAGAGAGGAGCAGAGAAATCCAGTGCAGGGGTTTTGGTTTTGCTGCAACCTAGTGTCCAGGCTGTCCTGCTAGAAACCTTCGAATTCCTCATCTGGTTTTTCAACATCTTTGTGTCTTTTCTACTGATGCTCTGTTCAGAGCAGAGCTACAGTGCAGCTGTAACCATTAGCTGCCATCTAACCCATTTGCCTTAGCCTACCCCACACTTCACAAATAAGGTTTTGTTTTCCTCATATGTTTTCTTTGGTTTAAAACCTGGGATGTCTGGTAGGATTATCAATTCCTTTTGGTTGCAGAAGGAAGTTTCTCTCCGAGTTTTCCCAATCTCAGTGTTTTTTTATTTAAAATTTAATAGTGCAAAAAGGAAGGGGAGTAACACAGTTTAGTCCTCATTCTCATCACTGTTGATACAGTTTCCTTTCCCCTGCCAGTCTCCTGTTTTCTCTGTTTCTCAGTCAAAAGCAATAGACCTTTGCTTCCTTTTCTCTCTTTAGCAGGAAACCGAGGAATTGGGCCTGTTTATTATGAGTTCCTCTTGGCGTCCCATGCAGGGAGAGCACCCGTGTGTGGGGAGGAATGTGGGGGGGAAATTACCTACTGTAAGTGATCTGCTTTGCCTTCTTCATTATCTTTGTGACAACCGCATCATTTAAAAACATGTGTAAATATTGACAGTGTGAATGTACTGTACCAGCTGATGCCTTTCAAAGACATATAGAATGTGAAGCCTAAAATACCTGCCTGTCTATCCCTCATAAACCCTTTCCTTCTCCAGCCCATTATGTTCCATGGCTGATTTCAGTGACAAGCTCCCCCTCCGGGGCTTCCTTGGCCATGGCATTTCCATACTCTTGGCAGTTCGTTTTGCTGCTGGTGCCTCTGTGAATGACACTGGAATTCACCAGAGCTTGCTGAGGGCAGGTCACCAAGTGCAGTAGCCTGATCATGTAGAGAGCTGGGACGAGCTGAGTGAGCAGATTTCGAAATAGTGGCTGTGTTAACACTGGAAAAGGGAGTTGGCCTGGAATGCTTTAGCATTCATAACGTTAATGAATGCCTTTTTACCTCTCTAAGTGCAGTGCTTGCTGCTTTTTTCAAGAAGAAGACTCTGCAGATGCTCTTTTGTCCTTCTCCCACTTGTCCTTAGTGTTTGTCATCGATGTGTGTTGTTAATTGGAAGAAGCTGTATCTCTGCTTTGGAGACATACATACTTCTCCCATCTCAGAGTGCCCCACAATATGTTTCTGTAGCCTTCTAACCTTGGAAACAACTTGGAATGAAAAAATTTGGGAAAAATCAGAAATTTAGAGGAAGAATCAGTAGCACTGAAAAAGGCTCTCTACAGCCTATGCAAACTCAGAGGATGAAGTCTTTATAAGACCTCAGAAATCTTAAGTGATACTTCAGGTAAAGGACTGGTTACAGTTGATTTGCTTGATCACTTGTATCTTTCTGAAAAATCATTTGGGCTGGTATTTGGTGTTATTTTCATGTGGTTTTAAACTTATTTAAGTGCAGTTGTTCTGGCATAACACAGAACAACAACCATATGTTGCAGCTTTGGTGGTTTAAAAATGGGACAGCAGGAAAAACTTCTTTGCTAGGAGGGTAGGTAGAGTGGCTCTAGGACAAGTTACCAGAAACGTGGAATCTCTATGCTGGTAGATTTTTGAGACAAAACCACAGAGGGCCTGATGAAATATTCATGATAGTTCTGCTTCAGGTGAGAAACTGTATTAAGTGACCCCAGAGATTCTTTCCCAATCAACTTTGTTTTTCTTTTAATGCCTCAGTTATTCTACTTAACTGGAATAAGTTTCACCATGAAAAAAACAAACACGAACCTGTCAATTTATAATGTTCAGCCCTTGTCATAAATTCTGTAGTATCCAATTAATTAATTTTTTTAAAATTTTCTAGTGTGGTGCTGTTGGCCTCTGCGTCCCATCCAGCAGGTAAAGTGTATTGAGTTGTTCCTTTTTTAGGTTTTCATATTACCTTTTCTTTCCATGCATGTTTCTAGAGACCATACCCTGTAGAATTTTAGCCTTGGATATGACCAATAATACATTATTGTGTAGGAAGAGTGGAGAATAGTATATAACTTGGTGTAATTTGCATGATATTTCCTAATACCTTTCTTAGCTACCCTTTGCAAAGAAGCAGCACGGGACAAACAACAAAGAACAGTTTTCGAGTTGGTGTATGGTAAAGAACAAGGATTCCCTGAATCAACATGTCCTCTTCAGAGCAGTGTCTCAGCAGGCCATATAGAACTGAGTTTCCTTCTCTGCATTGCCCTCAGTGTTATGCAGAGTGTTGGTTTTGTTGCTTTCATAAGAGGTATCCCATTGCTTGAGCCCATGACAAGATTTGAAGTAGCAACAGATCAAATGGTAAAAATTGAGAACTTTGTTATTTTATGGTGGCTAATAATCCTACCATACTAGTGTTTTTATAGTTAGAAGGGTAAAGATGATCATCTGTTGCTTTCACTAGACATTTGTTCAGTCAGAAATCAAAGAAACCTTTAAAGAAACATAAATTCCCCTTTTTGCCTGGTGGTGCATATTGTGTACATAGGCACCCCCCCCCCCACAGGATAGACATAAATGTTAAGCAAAACAGTCCTCAATTTCAAAAAGTTAAGGATGGAGCTTCCTGCAGATCTGTAGAGCCTAAAGGCTAGAGAACTCCTAGAAATTGTTGCTACCAAGAGCAACCAGGGCCCAGGTTCCTGGAAATTCAAGTACTCAAGAGCTCTACTTGGACCTGGGAGAACTTAAACCTCTCAACATGCTACGTGTTAGAGAGTTCAAATGCCAAAGAGGGAAGCCACCACCATATGTGTGTGTTTCCTGTTACTTCAGTAGGAATTATGTCAAACTCTGTAATAAAAGAAGTGGATATATAATGCATGTCTGTCCACTGGCAACTGTTGCTTAAGCAGGATTTTCTGTATACTCACAGAGAATACTTTTACATCCCTTTTCCCTTTTTCAGCCAAAGGCAGGAACTGGCTAAAAGCAAGGTCAGAAAGAAATCATTAAACACACCAGAAATGTGGAAAGCATCATAAATGAAAAGTTAGCCAGCTGTAAAGGCTCAGAGGAATGTTAAACTAATAATGTTCCTGTAATTGCTTTTCCCTTGCTTGTAACAGTGTTCCACTGAGTATATTGCTTTGTCTCTCAGGTGATCTCTTCAGTGCCTTGGACTTTCCATTCCTGTACTTCTACAGGTTTCATAGCAGCTGCTGTGCCAGGTAACGTTTCTGTAACAGGACATGTAAATGTTTTCAAAATAAGAGAGCACATTGACTTCCAACCTTGACTCTCAGTTAAAATTTTTGGAGTGTGTAAAGCCTTAGTTATACTAGTTTCTGCTGGCATAAGCCAGTAAAAACGCAGAGAATATACATCTGTGCATATCTGTGGATATGCATTTGAAGGCCTGAGATTCAAATGTGCTGGAATTTTATGTTTCCTTGAGTGAGCGCATTCTGATCCAGAGAGTTCCCAGTCACCAGTAAAATAATTTTTACCAAATGTAGCAAAGCTTTGATACATAGCATCTCTCAAATGCCTCTGAAGTCGGATTAGCCCTAGTAAAACTTGCTGTTTGCAGCGATTACGAAGTATTAGTCTTCAGCAGTATATGGCTGTACATGGATTTATTTGCCTGTACATCTTGTTATTTGGCAGAATGCTTTTTTGGGGTAAAAAGGAGAGGCTTTAACAAGCATTCCATTATTTTGAGAAGCAAAAGTTCACTGCCTAATAACATAATTCTTACAGGACAACATAAATATGTTTCCTATAGATCTTAATTATCTCAAAAAAAAAAAATTATTCCATCTTTTCCCTCCAGTCTTTTGCTAAATAAAAGTATTTTCTTTTTAGAGGGGATAAAATATTTTCATGCTAACTGATGGCAAAAATATTTTCTCATTTTTAGGGTTTTTTTTTACTAGTATCCAGATTTTCCATTAAAAGGGGATATTAAGAATTATTGTTAAATAATTTCCAATGTACATAGGTTTTTGTTATGAAAGTGACTTTTTTTCAAGGGTGGACTATCCATACTGCAAGTAGCTTGTAGTTAGGTATTTTTTTGTGAAGGCAAGGTCTAACTGCAAGCACTAATGGATATCTGTCTAGCCCAGATGTTCTTCTCTTTCACTTCATTAGAATGTTAACACTTGTAACCTCCCACTTCTGTTTCCATTGTCCCACCTTCAGCAGATGTGTAGTAGATAGCACAGTGCACTACAGGAAGGGGAAAAGGAATGGTTAGATGGAGAAACAAGCATCTCAGTTGCTCTCCTACATCTTGTAATCCAGTGTCTTTGTAGACATAAAGGATTTGGAGGAAAACCTATACAATGTAAAGTAAGGGCAACTGATATAGCTAAATCTACTGCCTCTGCAGAATGTCTGAAGCATTAACAATGAGGTGCAAAATGCTCAATCTATTTAACAAAATAAATTGATATTAATTGTGGCATCAATATTTAGGTAAACATTCCCATGTTTTGCTGTTTCACTGTTTATCTTTGAATTACACTAAACATCTTCAAATCTCTCTGACTAAAAACCCTTCACAGCAGAAGATCTGAAACAAACTTAAGCCAGCTACTGGACTCTAAAAAGTCTGGGCAGTGTTGGATCATTGAACTCACTCATTTCTCAGAGTGGAATGTTCTACTGCTCAGCAATTCATCTTCTGCAACAAGTTGCTGAGTTTGGGCCTATCTTTTGTCATCAAAGCAGCATCTACTTCCTCATCTTCGGGCACAGCGGATTGTCCTTTAGGGTCTCATGTTATGGCTCAGTGTAAGAAACCCTAGTTCCTTCTACTCCTGGGAAGTTATCTTACCTTACTGTTTGGTACCTGTACTGACATGTGGCTGAGATGGAACTTTGCCACGTGTATTGAGCAGTAAACAGCACTTGGCTGATATACAGGAGACCAACATGGAAAATTCTGACCCAGGGAGCCACCATTTTCCACCCTTCCTGCTGTTGTAGAGAGGGGACCAACTGCACTGCATCACTATCCAGAACAGCATACCCTCTGCAAATACCAAGGCACTTTTTGCTTCATCACTTGTATGCTGTATTGTTCCTATCTCCTTTCCCATGCAGCTTCCCACAGTACTTTGTAATCTCTTACGCCTCACAGTAATTTTTGCCTTACATATTCTGAAGTCCTTTTTCTATTCCCTGCTTGCTGGTTTGCACTATTTCACTGGTTCACAACCAGTGGGTTGTACATAAGTCAGAAGTGAAACAAACTCCAGAACCAAGGCTTATAAGCTCTGTAAAGTCTAGTGAAATGTGGAACAGTTTCCTTTAGAGTACTCTTGGCTACATGAGCATTGGGAATTGCTGTCCGATATGACTTGAGAATCAAAATTCTCCTAATTGTCAGCAGAAAACTTTGGAGCATCCTGTTCCCAGCACTACTGAGTCATCTATTTGTTATACAGTAGAGATGTATTTGACTACCTAATTGGAATTTAGGTTTCATGAGATTTAAACAGCTTGAAAGCTTCAGGCAGAAACTTTCCACTGGATATTTTTTCAGTTCAAGACTCTGTGGAGGTTGAAGTGAGTTAGTTGCCAAACATGTGTGGTTCCTGTTGAAATTAGCATTGCTGTTATTCAGGGCCATTTCAATGCCTGAAGTTAATATTTCACCTCATGTTTCCAATAATCTCTACTTTTCTGATTATGCAAGTGCATTAGAGACCAGCCATAAGAGCGTCAGACTTACTTTACTCAGATTCTAGTCACTGACTGAACAAAACCCAAGATGTACCGGACATAATGTAAGCTCCTTGTCCACCAGCTTTCTTTACCCAAATGGGATTAATACTGCAGTTCTGAAAACCAAGGTGCCTGTAAAAGGTTGTTTAGTTGAAATTAAAAGACTTTATTAACAAGCTTTCCCTATCCCTTGCAGTGGACTGTTGGGATTCTTTCTGATGTTGCACACAGCAAAGCTAAAAAGCAGCACAACCTCAGGGCAATATGCAGCCTGGAGTTTCCTTGCAAAGGTAAGAGACCCTCACAGAAACACAGTGGATCTAGGCTTCTCCCAGGAGAACTGAGGAATTTCTGCATCTCTCTAGTTTCCCTTGCTATTCCTACTTGACACTCCTAGGGCCTGTCTGTGCAACCTGCATGTAGAGTTGAGACAACAAATATCAAGTGCATAATACACCAAGATCATTAGCTGAGATGAAATACTGTGTATAAACTGAGCATAGTGCTTTCCAAAGCAATCTATACTTTCCAAAGGTGTTTTAGAGAAGAATACTCCTTCTGAAGTGGGTGCACCAGCTGTTACAGTTTGCAGCGTGCCTTACCTGAACCAAGAGTTAAAACTAGTTCCCTGAAGTTCAGTACCAGAATTTCCATTGATTTTGAAGCAGGGAGAGCTGTGGGTGTCATTTGCCTTAACATTAACAAGGCTTTTGACAGTATGTCCCACAATATTCTTTTATCTAAATTAGATTGTTACAGTCTGGATGGACAGACAACCAGATGGATAAAAAAAAAATGATGATCAGGTTCAGAAGGTGAAGGTTAATGATTCCTACTGTAACTGGAGGCTTGCGACAACCGGAGTGGTGCAGTGGTCTTCCTGGGACCCTTCCTGTTTAGGATCTTTATTGAAGAATCAGAGGTGATAGAGTGCACTCAGGTTTGCAGTGGACACTAAATTAGAAGGACCAGTCAATAGTGCTGGAGGACAAGGTTGCCATCCAGAGGGATCTGGACAGGCTAGTGGAATGGGCTAACAGAAATCTTAGAAAATTCCTCAGGTACAGATGTGAAGCCCTGCACTTGGGAAGGAAGAGCACCTGGCAATAATACAGCCTGGGACTGCACAGCTGGTAAGCAGCTCTATGGAAAAGGACTTGGGGATTTTGGTAGACAGCAAGCTGGACAAGATCCAGCAGTGTGCCCTGGCAGCTAAGAAGGCCAGAAGGATCCTGGGTTCTACTTAGAGTAGCATAGACAGTAAATTCATGGAAGTGATCATGCCCCTCTACTCAGCACTTGTTAGACCACGTATGGAATAGGGAGCCTTGTTTTAGGCACCTCAGTATAGAAGAGACATTGATAAATGGAGTGACTTTAGCAAAGAGCTGCCAAGAAAGCCAGGGGACTGGAGCACTTGCCTTTAGGGGAGTTGCTGCTGGACCAGGCTTGTTCATCCTGGAAGAGGGACAACTCTGGGAGCACCTAACAAATAGCAGCCACCCAGTAGCTATGGAGAAATTATCAAGAAGACAGATCCAGACTATTCACAGTGGTGCTTAGGGGTCTGTGTGTAAGATAAAAATAGGGGTTCAGACTGGGTATAAGGAAAAATTATTTCACCCCAAGGACAAATCAGGTAAGGGCAGAAGTTGCCCAGGAAGGCTGTGCAGTTTCCGTCTTTGAAGGTTTTCAAGACCCAGCTGGATAAAGCCCAGAGCAACCCAGTCTGACCTCCTGAGGTCCATTCCTGCTGGAATTATCCTATGATCTGAGGATTTGGGGTCTGGCTGTACTTGATTTAAGTTATTAACAGCTGATTTGTTAAATTATTGGTGATGAATGCAGTCAGAAGAGCTTGTCAGACTCCTTTTCTCTGGTTAGATTTTACTTAGTTTCATCACTCTCAGCTAGGTCATCTGAAAACCACAACCTTCCTATGCGGTTTGTGATCACAACTTTCCTACTACAGTGAAATGAAGCTGTTGCCTTACAAAAAAAAAAAGTAGACTTGCATAATATGCTTGTTTAGAAACTGTAGTCAAATGAGTCTGGTTTTTCTGAGGATAACAAGAAGGGAGTGATATGGCTTGCTTTGTGCTTTGCAAGCTGTTCCACACTGTACAAGTCTCACCAGTTTGAATTTCTTCCAAACATTCTGACTGTGCAGATTTCAGTACTTTAGCTTTCTTCTCTCTTCTTGGTAGCAAGTCAACTGATCTAAAACTTGCTCATGAGTCTTTTTTTTTTTTTTTTAACATTCTGAGTTGGAGATGGGAATAGCTACCTCTGCTAGTGGGTGTGGGTGTTGTGTGTGAATGAGGGTAAATGGTTCTACATGTGGTATTTATGACCTATCTGAAAAAACTGCAGGCAAAGATGTGTTGTGAAATATATTTTAAGCAGATTTGGGTCCTTCCCAGCTGAAGTGGATCAGAGCCACAAAGTCTGGACTGGATCAAAGCTTTCCCAGAGTTCAAGGGTTTCTAGATTTGTGGGGGTTTGGCTAACTCTAGACATAAGCTAGACAAAGTTTGTTCTAGCCACTGTTGTCAATGAAATTATGTGCCTTTATAGGAACTAAAAATTTGTCCCTATGTCACTATGAGGATATAATCTGTTTTTCAACCTTAAAAGTGCGTACTTTTTAACATGCATGGTTTAATTATCTTGTTTAGGAAGGTTTTTGTAACATAGCACATTAATCCTTTTCCTTTTGTTGTAGCTTCTAACTGAGTGTTCAAAATATGTTTTGTCTTGAGTTTAAAGAGGGGAAGAAGTAATGAAGACATGAGATTTGTCTGTAGCACTAATAATTTTATCAAAACTAGCAGTTTCCCTATGTCTTTCACTACTGTTTTAAAGCTTTCTGTAAGGTTCTGCCATATCTATCTGGGGATGCCTGAGGAGCATGAAGGAACTGCTGCTACAAGTACTGAAATGCAGCTGATTTGGGATTAGAAGTCAGTGAATGCTTGAAAAATTCAGAAACACTGTACATCAGTTTTAGAAGGGATCAGAAGACGCTCCAGAGACAGACACAGATAGGCAGAAAGCAAGAGCTGAACTGGAGCTTGCCTGAAGGGTTGAGGCTGATCTCTCAGCTCCTACAAAATTCTCCCAAGGAACCTTCTATCTATAAGGAACTATAAATTTACATATGGGGTAGTTAAGAAGAGTCCTATCTGTATGATCATTAATGCTGCTTCCTGCAGGTGTCTGAAAGTGTTAGAACTATGTACTAATCCAACTCTGCACTGCACGGGTATGAGAGTTGTGTCAATCACATCTTAAATGATCATAAGTGCGGAAAAGCAGTATTTAACTAGCACTATAAAAATCTGTTTAAATCAAAGTGTGTGGCTCCTGTGAAAAAAAAAAACAACCAAAAAAAAGAAATAAAATTAATGTGGGTGAAGAATAAAGGTAGAAAGTATTTGAGTCTGGACTTGCAGAATGGTATTCAGTGAAAAAAAAAGAACACCTCTGGTCACGACAACAGCTTTGCCTTCCCACATGAGCATTTTTCTTGGATTGAGTAGTGCCCTAGATCATCCTCTTAATCTCTCAGACTGACTGGAGTTTTCACCAGCAGTTGGAAAGGAGCAGCACTAGAGGCCAGAATATGTTTATCTTGCAAATGAGCCAAGAAAGGAGAATGCTGTAGTCCTCAGACAGCAGCACAGGCCTCTAGGGAGGTGCAGAGAATCGGAAAATCTGTTTTCCATGTGGATGCTTTGTACCTATCTGACTGATGAGCTGGGGCTGAGATCGTTGCCACCGCTTCATTTCCAATGAACTAACCATGAGATCTGATCAGGCCTGCTTTGCACATTCAAGGAGACATTCTTTGTGAAGCCCACATATTTGGCCTCCTCCCCTCTAATTTTTCATTCACTTATAAATTGGAGCTGGGTCGTAACTCGTTTTTATGATACTTACTTTGGCTGAGGCAACTTAATCAATGTATGAGGTTTTTAAATTCTTTCCTGTAATGATTTCTGACAGCTTTCATGTCAGAGCATTGCTTTGTGCAGAAACAGACGAAGCACAGATTTCATCTGTGTATGTAGTCCAGTGTGGTATTTATAGTGACAAATGCTTTCTGCACTTTTTCTGTGAGAGCAAACTGTGTGTGTGTTAGTCATATCTGTATGAATTCGTGAGAAATGCCAAAAAGAATCACTGAAGTGATCTGTATAACAAAAAAAAAAAAAACTTTTAGGAGGTCCAAGAAATATTAAATGCTTTGTCATAGCCTTGCACAGATTTAATCCCCAGAAGAGCAAGGATTTGAAGCTGTACTTAGATTTCTTGTTTTAATTTGAGAGCAGTGCTGGTATCATGGGTCATGCACTGGAAAGAAAAACTGGAGATGCTCATATACACAGACAGAAGCATCTGGTGAGAACACTAATGAGCTCTAACAGTGCTGTCAGTGAGTTTGTTTTGATTAAGTCTGCCAATCTATATCTGGTGATGAAGCCTGTTAGGGCCTCTAAAAGTTAAGTAGCAGAAATAATTTAAATAATAAATAGAATGGAAAAATTCAGCGAGATACTGGTTACTTATAAATTCATATTGGTATATCATGTTTAATATAATCCTAATAAACTTATAGTAGGGAATTCAGCTTGTTCTCAGTAGGAATCTATTGAGGCAACTTGTTAAAAAGAGGAAGAACAAATGAGAAAATCAGTGGATTTGGGATTCTCTCTTTCTTCCTCATCTGAAGAAACAAAATTGAATAACTGAAATCAAGTTGCATTGAGCTTTACACTGGTTTTCTTATGCATTATTTGGAAGAAAATTCAGATTAATCAGATCAAGAGTATGCAACTCTTTTCTATATGACCATCCCAGGCACTGTTATGTAATCTGTAGTTTATCGGAACATGTTGGAGGCTCCCTAATACATAAAACTATCCCCTGGCAGCTGCTTTGGTTCCTTGTTTGTTAACTTTAGACGTGTTTGCCCCAGGTCATCCTGTGTTTAATGCTGGCTGCCAGACGTTGCAAAAGCAATTTTGCAGGAGTGTCTGAAAGCGTATCTCATCTATGGGTCCTGTGTACCTAACTGTAGCCCACTATACTTATACCCCAGCAGTTTTAGTCTTCCCCCAAAATATATAACGGCTATTCAGAATCCCTTCTGCTATTCAGAATGACTCCTGGTGTCTTGGATTTTATATTTTGTGTCTGTGTGTCTGCTTCTTTGGTCCCCATGGTGCCTTGAAGAAAATGGATATGCTAGATCCCTCTTCATGTCAGTGCAAACAAAAAGGATAATATCCAATCTTAATGATTCTAAAAGTACTGAGGATTTTTATTGAAGCAGAAATTCTCTTTTTCCTGCTTCTCGTGAAGTGGAGAAGCCACTACTGCAGGTCTTCTGAGGCTCCTAGGCTGTTTGTGCTCACTGCACCTTTTCACAGACTGTTCACATTTTATCTGCTTTAATCCCAGGTGCAAACCAACCAAGAGAAATTAATTCATGCTTTCTTTTCCATATTTTTGCAGTCTTAAAGCCTCTGCTAAAGCATGTGGCTCTATTTGTATTTCTCTTAATTCCTCTCTCACTGCTACTTCGCATGCAAGTGCTAGAAAATATTCTAGTCCAGAATGTCAGTTCCTTACTTCTGTTGAGGGCTATTTACTTGCAGGAAATAAGTGGTGCTCAAGAGTCCTACCATGGATACTTTGTGAAGCAAATGGATCTCCTTGTTCTTCGCTGCCCTAGTGCATCAGGATTCTGTGTTTAAAAAGTCTGTTCAAAAATTTTATATGTATATTGTAACCAGAACAAGAATGTGTTTGGTTTTCTGGCACTTGCCCACGTGGTTATATTGTAGACAGAAAAAGTGTCTTCTTCGCATGCTACTGGGCTCAGGCAACAGTGACAGTGAGATTCTTGGCTGAAAATCACATTGCTTTCTTGGCTAGGACCTCATAAAGCTTTATGCAAAAATGTCATAAACTCCCACTGAAATTCCGTAAACACAGTGTGGTTTCATTCGGCAAAGATCCTGCCCTGTATGCAAGACTCTCTCAAGATCTCTCCTCACCCAACCTGGAGAAACTGTGCAGCTGCAAACCAAGGCCCCAGGAGAGAGGGAAAATTGTGTGCTAGACCCATTTGGACTCTACTGGTAGGAACTCTGTGGCACCAGCATGGTTAGAAGTGTGTCTCTAATCTGAGAAGGAGTTTCTGTGACCCTAAAGCTTTCAAGGATGCCAGGAAGGGGTTCATAAGAGCAGAAGAGAGCTGCTTCCAGCTACACATGTTGTGCACTGTAATGTGCGCGTGTATATGCACACATATATGCATAAAGGTAATTGAAAATGGTAACAATCCTTATTGCTTTGTGATTGGTCCTCACTGTATGAAATATGTACATTATTCTTCATACACAAATTGATTCCTGTGAGTCACGATGGGGACTGTGCAAATACCTTGGAAAAGAAAATGTGTTTCTCAGCTGAGCTTGACAAGCAGATAAGGCAATCAGTGTGCACTTCACTGCATATGAAGGATCTATAAAAAAGACCAGTTGCTGAAACCTTAAAAAATACAGGGGTTTGGGTAGTTTCCATGGAGACAGCTTGATAGTTATGTTGTAGCAGCCAACACTAATTACACCATATAATTGTTAGAAAGACATCAGTCTCCATAACAACTCCTTTGTGTGCTACATGACCACTAAGCTAAGTGACACAGGCTCCCTGGGGCACTAATGCAGTTTAAGAAAGCCGTCTTATAAGAACAGCTGAGACTTGTTGGAGATTTTGAATCTCCAGGTAATGGAAAACTTCAGTATTTTAAGAGGCGGTGTATGGGGCTGCAGTTGTGTATCCATTGAAAACACTAGCTACACAGCTTTTGGGCATAACAAATAAGTCACACAAATAAGTACATAAAGTTATTGCAGCACACAGATTTTCATCTGTGCTCGATATAATCAATCCAGTCTTAGCAGACATTAATTGATATATTGAGCCCTAAGAGATGGTCTGAATTAGTTTGTTTCCTTTTATCCATTATGATATCCATTTGAAGTGTACATTTGGTATTGTCATTTTCTTGAACATAAAGCTAACAGCAGAAGTACTAGCTTGGAGTATGTCTTTGGAAGGTACTTTTTCACTCCTACTACTGACAAACTGTATATGCTTGACAGTAGAAAATTACAATTTAAAACTAAATTTTGTCAAATCTAAAAGAATTTTGAATTGCAGAGGAGGGAGGTTCATTGCTTCCTCTGCATAATAGATTCCTAGTCTCCCAAGTTTTTATTTGGTCTCCTGGAGTTACTTGTATATGGAGAGCCGAGGTTGGTAGATGAATCATAAGTGTGACAAAGAGAATGAGAACTGTTTTGGAAATAATTTCCGCTGCTAATGCACTGATGTAAATGCCAAAATTACATGGGAAAACTGCACACTATGTAACATACTAATGTAGAAGGTTTCAAAGCTAGCTGAGCTTGGGCTTCTTAAAATGAACAAGAACAGCCACGTTCTTCTCCTTTGCTGGTTCCCTGTTCTTTTCCGGATCTGTATTGCTAGCTGCCTTGTTGATTCACCTTCGTGGGTGAAATGTCTCCAGACTGTCTCACAGCTCTTGAGGGTAATCGTTGACCTCTCTCATAGGCACTTGGTGTCACACTTCACGTGGCTTCCTTCAGAAACTTCTCATGTTTACGAACTGCTGCTCTCTGAAATGGGGCTCGGTGTCTTTCCCTTCTTCCCCACCTTGGACCCGATCCCTGCTGGATCTCAAGTGCATTAATTTCTCAGTCTAACTATGTACACCTGTTTAAGGATTAGATTTTGACTTTCAACAAAAGTCAGCAAACAACCATAGGGCTCTGGGGAACTCAGACTAAATGGCATATGTCCTGTTCCTCAAATATGTGGTGCTCAGGGAAATCACATAGGCTTCAGACAATCTCAGGAGATGTGAGTTGTGCTTGACCTATACATGGCTGGCATGGACAGGAAGAGGGCAGAGGCCAGCTTTTTCCATGTGTGTTACTGTGGATGGTTGTTCTAAGGAGCCAGAAGGGAATGGGTCTGCCTTGCAGAGGCTTCCCCACCCTTTATGAGGGAATGGGAGGCCAAGACTATGGTCAGCTATAGTCACTTCTGTTGCTGTCTTCCCATGTGTGGGACATGCAGGAACTGCTGAGGCTCACAAGGCTAAGTGTATAACCTTGTGACATTGCTCATAAAACGCATTACTCAAAATCGATCGGCTGTGTAAATGTTTTGAAAAAACTTTTTTCAAGTATCATATTTTTTAATGTTTCTGATGGAATATTTTGACCTTTCGTAATAGTGAATGGTTGGAAAGCCCTGGATAGACTTTTGTTTTTGAATGGAAAAATCAAACCTTAAAGAATACCAATTCTTCCTTGCAGTCCTTAGCGTAATAATAATAATAATAGCATGTCACTTACTTTCCATTACATCATTACTAAAACAGCATAAACACACCAAAGAATGTCAATACAGAGACTGCGTCTCTGTTATTGTTGGGTTATATGGAAAGGGGTCAGTAGGGAGATTTAGTTATCTGATCTGGGAATTGTTTGTTTATGAAGTAGGCTTTCCCAAAGGAGTCGTGAGATGGGAAATACAATAGGAAATGGACTTTATACATGCACAGAAATACCAAAACTGTAAGTGTCATGAGGGAGAGAGGTTGATGGAAACTTGCTATTTTTGCTAACAGATTTTTTTAAAAAAAAAACTTGATTACACATCCCAAAGTTTCCTATGCTATTTTGATACTACTGATATCCTCCACAGAGTCCTGAGTTAAGTCATGGCAGAAAAATGTTTTACATCTGATAATGCTGACAAGGAACGTAAGCACTTCAGGTGTTTCTATTGATTTTAACAATGGAAAACTGCATTTTTATTGCTTTTAACTAAAACAGTCCCCTTAAGCTAGGCAACCTCATTGGTTCTCACAATCTCCTTGAACCCTTTGAGCAACGTTTGGGCTTTCCATGCATAAGTAAAGCAGCATGTGTAGGATCTGTTCTCTTATAGCAGTGATACTGGAGGCAGGAAAAGGTTTGAAGATGCACACAAAAACCGCACAGGTCTTGAACTGACAGTGGCCTCAATCTGCAGTGTTCAGCCTGAGACCTTTGGGCAATCTTGCATGGAAAGAGCAATCTCTGAGAATGTGTGCAGCATCCTACCCAGCACCCCTTTACAGCAGATTAGTCCTGAGCTAGTCCCCATCTGGGTCATTTGAGTCAGTTGTGTAATGACTTCAGAGTGCACAACTGGTAAGTAAAGGATAAACCCTGGTATCTTTCGCTTCTGCACGCGCAAGCTTCGCTTTACTTTTTGCTTTAAATAAACTGCCTTATCCCAACCCACGAGTTGGGGTTTTTTTCCACCTTACTCTCTCCCCTGTCCCACTGGGAAGGGGAGTGATAGAGCAGCTGGGTGGACACTTGGCATCCAGCCAAGGTCAACCCACCACAACTGCTTACGTGTGACAATGAAAAGCATGGTCTTCTTATCTGGGTTATCAGTCTCTGTCTCTTTATGGTAATTTCTATTTCATGATCTCATTAGATGAAGAGTAACTTGCCAAAAGGCTAGCTCTTTCTTAGCTTAACATAAGATGAAGTGTATTTTATTGTGGTATTTTACAGCAGCAGAGGGTTAGTACAGCTGACTGCTCCCCAAAACTGAAAATCAGTGCTTTTGAAATCAGATAGAAAAAGTAATTGTTTAACACAGTGTATGATATTACTGACCAGTAAAATTTAAGGCATCAAACAGATGATAATACTGAGACTGAGTAAAGGTAAAGAGAGATGTATATTTTTTACAGGTTCAAAAGGTTCCAGTGACTGAGTTGCTAGTAATTTCAGCAGAAGCAGACATTATATGGAAATGTTTCTAAGACAGTAGTGGAAAGATTAATGAACTGCATGCCATGGGTTGGAAGTTCTGCATCAACTAAGATCGAGATGCAAATAACCTCCTTTCCTCTGCTGTGCACATTGACTGAAGACTTGATGCATTAAGGAAGATCATAAATTCTCCTGAATTCTCTGCCATCAACCAATACTTGACAAAACAAACCCTCAATCCCATCCAGTTGGTGTCTGCAGTCCTGGTAGATAGGACACTTCATAGCTGTTGTTGTTGCTGTTGCAATGCTTACTCCATTAGACAAATATTTAATAATTCATAGCATAAGAACAAGATGATGAATCACATTACCCTGTCAGCTTCTGAGCTCAGAAGTTTCAGGGGAGAGACCTAATGTCAGGAGCAGTTTAAGGCCTTTGCAGTAATGAGGCAGCATGTAAGGGAAAGAGACTCCTTGACAGGCTGAAAAGCTACAGGAAAAGTACAGTTAAGCATTATAATGCAGGAAGCATTTACACGAAACAGGAGGTGTTGGGTCTTAAGTTTGGTGTAACCTGGAAATACAAATATGTTTCAGCTTTTGGTCATATATACGTACATTAACAGTCAATCCGGTAATAGCAAGAATAGGAAAAAAGGTTCTTGGTGGTATCAAAGAAAATCAAATTTATTTGGCCTAAAGAAGCCTTCTCATGTCCCTCGTTAAATAACTTCTGTTGTCCTTGCTTGACAAAGCTTCAGCATGGATTGTGCCTCTCATTTTCAGAACTGACCTAAACAGATCCTCTTAGTCTGGTGCATGTACACACACCTGTTTGAATCACGGTTTATAGTGTATCCATATCAGCAAAGCATGCTTGGGGGAGAACCTACAAGAATTACACAGGGTTTTCCCTTTATCCTCTTAGTACAGAACTGTAACTGAGAGTAATAATAGTATCTGGATTTACAGATTGTGACATTTAAGAGAAATATTTAAATATAAGCAGAGGTACTGTTAAAATTGAGTTCTGTGCTACAACCACTCTATAGGCTGAAGATTGGTGGCACTTCTCCAGCTACCTCTAGTTACAGGAAGGGGAAATGTATGTTTTGGCCATTATCTCCAAGAGCAGAGGGCAAATGCTTCTTGTTTTGACTTTGGCTTTGACAGAAAGTCTGATCTTTATGTTTGACTGAAGATGGGGTGTAGTGGCTTCTTGATATTCAAAAAGAAATAGCTACCATAATTTTCAACCCAATGTGGTATTTTACAAGGAGCAAAGAGTTTTCATTTTCTTTAAAAGTCTCACTTTTTTTGAGGAAAGCAAAATGAATTGTAATGTGCTTGTAATAGTTCGGTCTTCTCTCATCTGTGATGTACATTTATATATTTCAATTGTATATATGTAGTATATGTTTATACATGAATGATAGATACATGTTTATACATTGATAGATGTAGGCCTTTCTGAAAAGGAGGAGTCTTGTCTTGCCTTGCCTTGTTCCTGTCTGATCATTGTAAATATGATCATGATATCCTGCTTCTCCTAAGAGGAGAATGTTCTTACACAGATCCTATCAATTACACTCAGTAACACACATATCCTTCTTTACTTACTTTACTTTAACATCGTAAGTTGTTTCTGCAACATAAAATAATTGCCATATCTTTGTGGTGGCTCATGTAAGGTTTCTTGGCAGAGCCAAGAAAATGAAGGTATTGCCACAAATTAGAAGAGCTGTCTGTGAGCTATACATGAAATCTTTTTATGGCTGAGAGCTGTAAGACAAGTGCCACATATCTTAAAGAGGTGAAGGCAGAGGATTCTCTAGAAGTGATTCAGGGGCAAGAGACATGAGTTTTTCTGAGCCCTTTCTGAATTGTGGAATGGGGCTGGGCACACAGCTGGGTTCCAGAATGACCTACTAACCACAGCTTCCCTAATGGCTCATTTTCTCCAGCAGCCAAATTGCTAATGAGATGCATACAGTACAAGAACAATAGCTTGGCCATTTTCATCTTATGAGGAATTAAAAAATTATGAAGTTACACAGTAGTTCAGCAGTTCTTTTGGTATTCACAGAATGCTGGGGCTAAAAACTAGTTACTATAGAATATTAATCTGAAAGTATTGTTCATTAGTCATACACAGTTAATTGTACTAATCTGGTAAGACAGAATGCTGGATGACTTTAAGGAAGCTGATACAACCACCTGTTGCTCCAATCTTGGACTTGCAGAATCTTGGACTTGCAGAATCAGCATCATGGTTGTGTTGGTCATCAAATCCTGGAAATGAAAAGAGCTTACAGAAAACAGCACCAAAACCAAATCGTCATAAATGAGATAGAAAGTAGAGGATGGATACAAAATTCTTTGAATACTGCATCTACATATGAGTATCTAGCCATAGAAATGCAGAGGATTATCTGCCCTCTAAATGCACACTAGGGATAATTAAGAACTCTACTTTTATTATAGCAGTTGAAAAGCTGATATATAGAAATACTCCTTTGCAATACAGAGATTATTGTTTTAGGTATTGGTAAAGTGAAAAAAAAAACCTTTAAAATATGTAGGGGATTTTAAGATTTGTCAGAAGTTAATTGTTATGAAAACCAGATAGATTAATTAAGCTTTGTCATTATCATTAGGCATTTGACTGCTAAGGCATGTTTAAACATTGGCTACTTTTGAGTCATAATACATGGAATTGATTGTGTTCTTAACCCCTGGAATTTACCATTATTGTTGTAATAATGCTCAAGAAAAAAAAAAAAAGAAGAAGAAAATATAAGGAAAGGGCAGAAGAGAGTGACCAAAAACTCATTTGAGAAAAAAGAGACTTTAGGGAAGATGGAGATGAGTGCAGGCATTTAGGCAAATAAGAAATAAAGGTTCTCAAAGAAATTTACAGCAGCTGGAAAAACTTCTATGTGGCTGGATCAAAGCTCTGTGGATCATGAAGTTACTGACTGTCACCGTTGTCATGGTGCCACTGTTGCCATGGTGCCAGCAGCACCAGATTATCCTTTAGGGAACAGCCCGTGTGTCAGAAGGGTTAAAGGGTTTTCTTCCTTCAGGAGAGCTGTGCAGAGTCCGCCTATGAGCGATGTGCACCTGAGTGTGCTGTAATGCACAAACTCATTGCAGTGTCCCCTGATTTCATAGACTGACGGTCTCCAGTTAAGTCTGTCAGAGAATGAAAACCCTTAGGGCATGTCTGCACTTTGGTCAGGCTGTGAGGGTACGCAGCAGACATGCTCAAGTTAGCTTTAAACTAATAGGGAGAATTGAGAAGGAAGCCTGGTTTGCTTTTCCCCCTCCTTCAATGTATTTTACTTTGGATTGTTTCTTTCCCTTGTTTGGGCTGCTCAGCTTTTCAGGTAGGGTCATGGCATTGCTGTTTCCTTTGGGAAGAACCATTATTTTGGTGGTTCAAGGCTAAAACTTCATTACCTTTCCTTGGAAAAAGATGTGTATCTGCTTAAGATCCATCCTTGTCAGTGCATTAATTAGTAGTGCTCCTTCAGGGGCTGTATTATCACCTGAGGCCTGTAGGTTAAGCAGAATATATTGTCTTGCTTTTCAACTGGTAACAGCAGACCCCAGAGCAAAGTTGAAAACTCTCAGTTTGTTTCATTGTATTGATTAATACAACTAAATCAATAGCTAGAGGAAGGAGGCTTTACAGGAGAGTTGGTCAGAGGAATTTTGCCTGCATTTGCTGTATCTCTTTTTTAACCAGATATTGGCCTTTGGCATTGTAAAAATTGTTTGCAAAAAGCCTTTGAGCTTCTAGAAATGATTGCACAGAAAGCCTTGTCATTGCAATAGGCAATATACTTGAAAGCTTCCAAGGAGGTTTTTATTTCTGGGTAGGTCATCCCCAAAGCTGATCTGAAGTTGAACAGCTAATACTACTTTGATTTTAGTCTGGTTCTGCATGCAGCATTCATTCAGATACTTAATTCTGCTCAGGATGGAGGAGATCTGTTCACAGCATCTGTAGCTGTTAATGGTGCTTTATTTTGATTGATGATCATGGGGAAAAAATATTACTTTTTTTCTACACAGTTTGTTTGTATTTTTTCCCCTATGCTATTTACAAGCAATCCTGCTGTACTTGACATTAGTTCTAGTCCCATCCTGTCTTTCTTATGAGGGAGGATGTGTACAATGTCTGTCGTCTTTAGGAGGGGTTTTTGCTGCCAACTGATGATGGCAGGTTTCCAGTGATGGTACCAGCCTTCCACAATCAGTGAGCTTACTGGTGGTCTTATTGGTGCCTCTCCTTGTTCACTGCTGACTTTCTGCAGTTTGAAACCTCACAATCACCACCTGCTCTATGAAGATCTCTTCTCAAGTCTGGTTTATTTCAAAAAGATTTGTCAGTACATACTGGACCACTTCAGTCAGGGTTTGGAGAAGGGAAATCTCGGTCCCTCAGTGTTTTTTCATGTATTTGGCTGTCCCAGTTCAATGCCTTCATCTGTTTCTGTAGCTACTGAATGTCTGTGAATGAAAGTATTCTTGCTAGGGTGCAGAGAATTTACCCATCTGGCGATGTTTGGTTGCCTTAAATTTGGATATAACAAAGCCAAGGAGAGCTAGATAGAGATGGCTTGTAGGCAAGCTGAGATGAAAAATGTGTGCAAACAGAGGAATGGTATTAATAGCTTAGAAAATTCATGTGAATTAATGAATACGGAAGATGGCATTAAAATATTAGCTATTCCTTTTTTTTCTATTCTGAAGATTTTTGGTTTGTTTTTGCTATACTTCCATATCTGACATAACATTTTGTGTGCACATATGTACATATGTTTACTCTGAAGTAAACATATGTACAAAAGAGATGTAACTCTGAAATCTGGGAAATTATTTCAGTGGCTCTCCTTCAAGAAACAAAAGATTACGTGTTTTTACTGATGTTTACCTGCTGTAATTTTTACCTTTTTGTTAGTACTGGATTATCTTGGTGTAGCTGTTTGCAGTGTCACTTACAGTGATCCATTTCCCTGGTGATTTTAGATGATTATCTTAGCAGCTGGTTAAACCACGCAGAAGAGGGACAAAACGAATATTATGTCTATAAAAAGCTTGATATTGCTTTAATTCCAACAGTAGAATGAAAACAAAGGTTACGTACATCAGAAGCTTTTTCCTGATGTTTTGAGAAGACGATCTGATGGTAAATAGAACAGTTTTGAACAGTGAGTGTACTTGATGAGCTGTTTCAAAACACTGTCTTTGGAAAAAATACGCGTTTTTGTAAGGACAGAGGTTTTGGCAGTTCAGGGAAGTGAGGTTACAAGGATTGGCTCTGTGCGCACAAATTAAGGAAAACTTTTGTAAAGTATTCTGTGTTCCCTTACAGTGAGAACTATGACATTTAACTTTTTAACAGTTTAAAAGTTTCAGAGGCAACATACTTTTTATGTGGTCTGTACAAGTATGGTTGTAATATTAACAAATCATGGTCATGTCAGGACTAAATCCCCTCCATATCTTTCTATTTCAGATAGGAAGATTAAATCAGAATCTGAAATTTGAAAATGTCCTCATCTGTGTTCTTGGCTGTATAAACAATATGTTCTTGAACAGTTCAGAAATGCTAGATATTCAGAAGCTACAGCCAGCTTCTGCAGCTTGAAAATCTTTTTCTAAAGTAATTGTAAAATCAGGGATGAAAGGGATCAATGATAATTTTGTCAAGAATGACACATGCATCTAGCCCAGTGCTGGCTGGTTTTAACTGGTCAAGATTTGCCACTCTAGTAGCTGTGGTATAACCACAGCTGGTCAATGGGGAAGGCAAGGCAGAGAAGAATACAGAGTTCCACATTCCTGTATCTCCCTGGATGCAAGTTCCTGCTTTGCCAAGGACCAGGAACCCTTAGAATGCCATCAGACTTACCAGAGTTTTCTGATAGTTATGTATTCAAGAAAAAGATCTAATAGGGAAGTTGGCTCAATAGTGATCTTGCCTTTTCTTAAGATCCTTCAGCAAGAAATTTTCCAAACAGCCTGTATTTTTTTTATTTTGTAATGTATAAAACTAAATTAATTTCTAAATCTAACATAAGTTCCATTTTCCCCCATTTTTTTTAAACAACATTTATGAAACAAATGTTACTGTCACTTCTGAATCCTTTTTCTTGTCTGACCATGATGTGATTAGGAGAAAGGAGATCATTCATGCCATGAGTTGTGCGGGGGTCTGTCTATCCAAGTTTCTTGGGAACTCTTTAAAGATAGTAGTAATAGTGCATCCCTCCACTCGTGAGTCACTAAAGCAGATTTACAAAAACCAGATGCATTAGAGCATATTCTTTCCTATACCTACTTTTTTCCTGTGCAAAGGTGATTTTGAATGCTGGATTTGTCCCTACTCTACAACAAATTCTTCCACACATTAAGATATTCGTGCTTTATGGATCTGAGTCTGTTACCCAGATCTTCAATGGTGCTGTTGTTTTTCTAGTAGCCAGTAATTCAGCCTGATAAGTGGCAAACTCTGGAGCTCTGGAATTAACTCCCTTCTTCTCTTTGGATCCTGAAGTTGAGCACTGTGTTGTTCTTGAGAACAGCTTGTTAAATGTAAATGACAATGTAAACAGTGTATGGGATGTTTTATGGCATCCAGGCCTGTCTTTGGTTCCCAGAATGATGTTGATCCCTGAAGTTTTCACCCTTTTCTGTGGGGATGGGGACCTGAATTTTGGAATGTCCTCCAATGAAGAAGTTTGATACCTTTTAACTGGCTGAGTCTCCCTCTGTTTTTTTCTCCTGGTTCTTGTTCAGTCCCTGTGTTATTACCTGACTATTCAGGCCCAGTTTTTTGTGTGGAGGAGATCAGCCCACTCTCCTCTTATGCACAGACCTCTTCCTAGGTAAGTATCCATCATAAGGATATGCTGATACACCGTGTAAAGAACTAGAACTGGTTTGATTGAGATAACAAACACAGTTTGAAATGCCAAGAGTTTTGATAATTTTTAAAATTACTTGTAAATAACACAGTGATCAAAAC
The DNA here is from genome assembly GCF_003945725.1 of Corapipo altera. Classification (NCBI taxonomy): domain Eukaryota; kingdom Metazoa; phylum Chordata; class Aves; order Passeriformes; family Pipridae; genus Corapipo; species Corapipo altera. The sequence continues at coordinate 1,879,818 of NW_020884879.1, read as the reverse complement.
TACAGAAATAGTTGAAATCAAGAAGAATAGGTGTTAATAAAGTGTTCCTTTAAATGGGTCTTGTTTCCAAAATACAATGGAATGACACACTAAACTTAGATTTATTTTAGGAAATAATGTTTTAACCTTTTTAACTTTTTTTTTTGGTGTGAGGAAGGATTTGAAATGATTTCTCAGGATAAAATTCAGCTCACATGGAAATGTTTTGTGAAGTGATGCTCCACTTGGATTTTTTTCCTAATCGTGGAAAGCTGTGTCAGAATTTTGGGAGAAACTTTCAGGATATGGATGTTTTTAAAGTAGCTTTTGTAATACTGCCTGCTCACAGTTCCTTTAAGCAAATAAATAAACAGAGTCTATGGAGCTGCTCCTGTTTCTAAAATAGTCGGTGTTCAACCATCCAGTCTGTATAATTTGATAGAATAGTGACTGTGTGTCAAAATCTTCAGGACCTTTGTTCAAAAAGGGTGTATTATAGCTGAATAAAATTTTCCTTTCCACCTCTTAATTTTAAAGATTCAGCATCAAAATATATTTGGAAATCATTAACTTTAGTTTGCCCTTTAACTTGCTTTCTTTTGTCTTGCAAACTCATTCCTTTTCCTAAGGCATCTAAATGCCTAGGAGGACGACTGTGACCTTTAAAGTGAAGAAAGAGAGATTACTGCACTTAGCTTGTTGTGATTTGGGTTTTTTTTTTAAAGACCATTCAGAACATCAATGTAGGTGGGGTTTTTTTCAAACTAAATGTGCACTTAAAACACTTCAGAAGATGCTGAAATGTACTTAAAAGAAAATTACCTTCTGTACTACGTCCCTAGATTTTAGATTTTTCTCCTGGAACAAATTATATAGTTAGCTTCTCTGAAGACTTGTTTTTCATTTTTAAATATATTCCTCTTTCAGGTAAACAATCAAAGGTGGACATTTTAGCAATGTGTTTTCCTTTTGGTTTGTTTTGTGGTTTGTTTTTTTTTTTTCTTACACACGCTTCCAACCCACATTTTGTCTGTCTTTGGCACTGAGACACTCTTACATAATTTTTAAAAAATACAGCAGTGTTCAGCTGTAATAGTCCAAGAGGCTACAGCCTTCATTTTTGCAGAGGTTTGGGATGATCACAGTAGAATGGTGTATTGTTTCTGATAAGGCCTGTGTTCAGAGGGTTCTTAAATGACTGTTTCTCTGCTGTTGGCCTCGATTCTCAAGTTTCTAATAAACAAGGCACTACAAGGGAGTGGGTGACACAACTTTAAGTTGTGCCACTTCTCAAGTACAGCTCTTCAGTTTCTTTTGGGAGAAGAGCTTAAAGAAAAGAATGCTCTGTAGATACCACAGCTGCCATACTTTGTTCATTTCTGTTTACATGCTCAGTAATTAGTATTGTATATTTTTATGTAATGAATTAGCGTTAACCTAAAATAAACTCAGTACAGTTAATTCTACAAGCATTCACACTCATGTAAATGAGAAATAGTTCCTTGTAAGTCAATACATCTGCTGCACTGTGTGTAAGGAGAGAATCCAGCCTGCTATAACAAGATGTGAATATATTTTAGAGCGCTGCATTTGAACTGATGGATATCTAGCCTCAGAGCTGTATTTAGGTAAAGTACAGGAAAGATTCAGCTTCTGAATGGTTAAATTCTACTGTTTTGAGTAGGTGTCAGCTCTCTCTGGCTGCAAATGACTATGCATGTGCACAGTGGCAATATGATCTGCTTGAGTTTTGAAGAATAATTCTATGTTTATGACTTGTTCTTTGTCAGTCTCTTTTTGGTACATATATTTAGTTGTATGTTTGCTTGTATGTGTACATAAAAGAGTGTAGGAGTAGAGCTGATACACATCTCTGATTTTCCCTTGGAATAGGGGCTCGCTTTTTCTGTTGGCTTTAAGCTTTACATCATTGCCCGTGTTATACACTACTGCAGTTGGCAGTGTGAAAATACTTAAGTCAGATGAAATTAGTATCAGGAGGTATGTCTGTGATTGTATTGATACCAGCAATTTTGCGTTTGTGCAGGAATGGAGTGGGTCTGCAGTCTTGTGGTATCCTGCCTGGATCAAGTCCATCTCCTGCTTCATTTCCTTTGTCAGGTGCCTGATCTATAGGCAAATGGAGAACAATCAGGGTGTGATTTATGGTAATGTCTAGGAAGGAGAAAAGCCATCTATATGCCTGACTCTTCCTAAAGTAGGAAACATCCCCAAATAGGCCAGAGGAGGTATTCATTGTGTAGTCCCCATTGGGCACCATCGCTCCTGAGTGGCGCATACTGCCGTTGCATGGTCTTACTGCTAGCTTTAGATTATTGTCCCCTCTCCAGCTAACTCTTAGAGTGGGGCTGGAGAAGTGACATACAACCACCTCTTCTTCATCTGCCGCTGCTGCTTGTGATCCTGCACTGATTATATTCCAGGCAGATTCAGAACCTGACTTTTAAAAATGTGGCTGTAACAAATGTAGTAGGTATTGACTGATACACTGTTATTCCAAGCTCTGGTGCACAGAATCCACTATGAAATGGTGTTTGCTTCCCTAATGCACACATAGTAGTGTTTTAATAAGTAATAGATTATGGAATGAAGTTTCTACTGTCTCCCCTGGGAGTCAACTAGGCAAACAACGATTAGGAAATCTTAGCTGATAATTGTTTAAATGTTTTGTTTCTTAATTTCATCTTTTTCCTTGGGCAATTTTGTATTATCCCAAATAGTTCCTTTCATTCCTCAGTACTTGTGTTTTCCAAGTATTTGTAAACCACTACCAAGTCTTCCTTTCCCACAGGCATTGCTTATCCTAACTGTTGACTGAAAATCAATCCCCCCATCTAATGACTCTGTCACTGTTCTTTGAACTCTTTCCATTTTACATTATCCATCTGGCAACAAAATGTCCAAAACTGCACGCAGGCTGCAGATGTGGTAGCTCTATAGCTGCTGAGGCAGGGATCTGTATGTCAAGATCTAGCTGTTTCTGGGATCAGTACTAGGAAAGTATAAAATCATTTCTTTACAGCTTCTCTGTCCAGGACACCTTGTGGTAATGAGAGATTTGTGATATAAACCTACCGAAGTTGTGGGTTTTTTCTTTACCCTATACCCTGATAATTTTTTTTTTTTTTAATACACCCATAAACACATTTTAAGCTCTCATTCTCCTCAGAAATGCAAGGCTTTCCAAACATGGGATCTGACTGCTCTCCCCAGTCTGTTGTTGGCAACAGAGCAACAAAGCCAGCAAGCTTCTAGGCCAGGCCAGGTGGGATGGAACCCTGCTCTGGTTCCCTGCCCTCCTTCTGCTGTGTCCTAGGTTCTTTAGGAGTCAGAATTGAACTGTGATGTGTGACCATCATACTGTTTTCTCCACTGGTTTCCCAGCCTGATGTTTTGCAGCACGTTTTGCCTGCATTTTCTCAGCAATACCCCACAATCAGGTTCCTGCCCTAAGCTAGCTGTGCAGCTCTTGTGTCCCTGTCTGCTGGGTCCTTTTCTGCTCTTTCTGACCTGCCTCCCACTGGCTGAGGGGGAAAGGAGGTGCCTGTATGTGGTCTCTCTACTTACACTGGGAAGAAGGTTGGGCAAGATGCCTCGCTCTTTATCCTAGACCCATTTGCTTTCTCCTGCACATTGACTCTCTCTTTTAGGTACTGCGTCTACTGTTTAAGAAAACAAAAGAAAAAATAAAAGGAAAAAATATGACTGCATACACAGAAATTAAATTTCAGCAAAAGTATTCTAGTTTTCATTTTTGATAGTACAAGTTCACAAAGTGATTTTTTGGTTTTTGGTTTTTTTTTTTCAATTTAACAGGTTATCACTACTAGCTTATCACCATTCTTCTTTGCCATGACCGCCAATGTACTAACAATTTCTTGGTAAGTGCCTACACGAGCTTTTTTCTTAACAGTAAAAATGAATTTCCATGCAGTGCTTTGTGTGGAAATACTTTTAAATGTCAAATTCTATTGCTGCCAGTATTATTTTGCATGTAAGGAGAACCAGGTGTGCAGTGATGGATGCAGTACAGTAATAGAAGAGTGTTTCTTCTGCCTCTGTGGGAGAACATGGACATTTTGGATGTTAAGCCTTGCCACAATTCACTCAGCATGTTTTACCGCTAGGCAAATAGATGCAATAGGCAAATAAATGACCCATCAAAGTCATGCTACAATTTAGTGGCAGAATTGGAAATAAAACACTGGAGCCGAGGTTTGCTGACATCGTTTTAACCAAAAGGGTGCATTAAAGTTTCCCTAACACACTGTGTACTGTGAATGCATAAAATGAAAACAGTAGAAGGTAATGATGATAAACTTTTTCCAAAGCTGTATCTGGATTTTGAAATGTGTGGCCACACGTTATGAATCACCTAACCTGAATTTTTTTAGGTAGTAATATAAAGGATTGTGGTGCAAACTGCTTTGGTCAAAGGCAGTGTTTTTGATCTGTGTTTGTATAGCACACAGTGAAAGGGAATCACAGACCATGGCTGATGCTCCTCGGTGCTTCTGCCGTGCAAATAACATCTCAGTTTGGGATTAGGCATGAGGATGGCTTTGTGAATGGAAATAAAAATCTGCTTACTTTTGAAAAGCTTTAGTCTTCCTTTTTGTACCTTACAGTTTGATTGCCATCCTAAAGACTAAGCTCTGCACTGAGTGGAATTAGCATATTCTTTTTTCAGGTGTGATAAAATTGTTACAGAAAGAAGAATCTCGGTGCAAACCAGCCCCATTTACCTGTGTGTGAATATGCATTCCTGTGTGTATTTTAGGCACATGTAATCTCGAGTGCTGAAATAAGTTGTGTGGTTTTTTTAGTGCTAGGAATACACGTGATCTGTGTGTAAGAGACTAAACTACTATCAATGTACCCACAACACTCCTAGTCTAGGCCATTAACTTGCTGCTCTTCACCATGTTTTACATGTGTTTGTGCAGGTCTATCATGTGCGTGCTAGAGGTAGGCTTGGATTAAATATATGTATTCACTGATACGTATACTAAAAAATAATGTGTACCTTTGTTAATGTGAGCATGTAGACCCATATAGTTGCACACATACCACATGCCCTGTATGTACTTCAAGTTATATAAATGATGACACTTCTGTATGTTTAAGAGAAACTTTGCTTTAGCCCTGTTACACTTTGATTGTCATAATTCAAACAGAAAACCATTTCTTTTATTTATTTTTTTAATTTGAATTCTCATATTGCTTGTGCATCGGCAGTGTCCTGGTTTATCAGCAAAACTTTGGGAATAGTTTGTTAGATGATAGCAGCTGCAAAACACTCATGAGATCATTAATCACTGAGGATTTTAGTGTTGGTTCAGTGTTGTCATGGACAATATCATATGTTAATTTTTGAATGACAGGCAAATGCAGTTAGCTGTCACCCCACTATAAACAGAAGCTGAAGGATTTGCCAGATGGTAAATTGAAGGTAAATCAAGGGTTGGCATTTAGCCGTGGTTTTTGCTCTGCTTTATCTTGAAGATATAACAATGGTTTCTAGTGGCCTAGTAATCTGGATTCTTCTTCTCTTATGTAGGATGTATGATATTAAAGAACAGTTTAGATGCAGGCATCTTTTTACAGAGTGGGGCTGAGCAGTTTACTATCTTTTGTACAGAATTGCCAGTCTAATTTTTAGGATGGTATGTCAAAGTTAGGTTGGTTTTTTAAAGTCTCTGTTAAAAATTTGGAAAATTACTCTGTGGAAATGAGGAAAAAAAATTTCTAAGTCTCTGTTGATTTTAGGTCTTCTACAGGAAGTGTTTTGGTTTGGGTTTTTTTTTCTTCAGGATAAAGAATACATTATCCAACCTTAGTTTCCAAAGAAATTAATGCAGAGTGTATGTTTATAACTGGAGATGAAATCCAGGCAAGACAGTGGGGTTAACCCTCTCCAAAGGAAAGCACTCGGAGGTTGTTAGTGGTCGCAGCCAACCAGACTCAGGTGGTTTAGATCTTTTCGAAAAACTTGCAGCCCTCTCAGCCCTTTGCTCCTTGCTGGTAATTCCACACCAAAGGTAGTCTCCCCAGTGGACTGTCTACAGACTGTCTGTAGCACCTACTTTCCAGGGCTGTTTACTGTGTAATTGTAAGATACTGTGCTGTTGTTATACAATATTTTTTCCCTCTCAGGAACAAGGGCAATTATGTGTTTTTTAAAACAGCTCACTAAAGCTACGATTTAAGTGAATGTAATACTATTAGACCAAAGAGCCTTCAGCTTTACATGCCTTTTTTTTATCTTCCCAAGGAAAAAAAAAAGCCCTCTTACAAATGAACTTAACAGGAGTTTGTTTTGTTTATAAAGTTCATTAAGGAGCTTTTCTGTTTCATAAGCTAATTAAGCCATGAGGCCAAGATGAAAGGTCAGTACACTTAGCTTTGCACTGTTATAAAAGGGGGGAAGAGTCGGCATCCTACCATATTCTTGTCAGCTATGATAAATAGCAGAGAGAGGATATTTGGGGATTATTAACTATTGAATGGATTGAGTGGGTTGATAGTATATTTCAGTGAAGGTTTTTGTAAAACCATTCATCCTGCTTCTAGCCTGAGTCTTGGAGGGAGGTGTTATTGCCTCCACTACGCTGTGAGCAGCACAGGAAGCGCTTGGACATGTGTGCCATTTTGGATGGTGCAGGTTCTTTCACCGTGTTCTGCACAGAGAGAGGCAAACACAAGCATTTCTGCTGGTCTCACTGTGCCAATGGGATCACACCAGAGCAAAAGTGTTTTTCCCAAATTTCCTTAGTCCCCAAAACCTAGGCTTTACATCTCCCCTGACATTATAAAGTGGCAAATTTTCAGGACAGAACACAAACAGAAAGAGAGAATCATTAAACTAATGAGGTTCAAACTCCCTTGCCTTCCTTTCCTATTCTTGCTAGTGTGGAGCTATTCTTGTAACTAGGGGCAACCTTCTCTATTTAGATTTCTGTCTATGCATTTTCACTGAATACCATCAGCACTAAAATATAGGAAAGGTTGTTTCTGATGCGATCAGTTAATAAGACATTTTGGGTTTCAGCATTTTCTTAGCAAGACAAGTGAAAAAAATCACCTGGGTTACTGTCTCTAGGTTGAAATGTGTTTAGGTAAAACAATACCTTTGTTGTATCAAGTAGAGGGACTTGCCTGATGCTAAATTTGTGGTTTACTTTGTTTACAGCCTTGTAATCAGTGGAGTTGGAGAAGCATTGCTTGTTTACACTGAAAGGACAGGCACATAAAGAGGAACCAGATTTCACCAGCTGGAAAAGAGCTGACTTGCAGCCTAGAGACACTATGATGAAAAAAATTGCGGCAGCAGGAATGAAGAAGTGCAACCAAACATGAGGAAAGAGATCTATTGTTTTTTCATTAAGAAAGAAAAGCTATGCTATTAATAGTGCTGGTAAGGAGGCTGCATAGTTGGCAAGATGATAAGGAGCCTTTGCCTCAAAGCACAAGACAAACTATATCAGATTGATGTGGTAAAGGAAAAAAATGCACTGTCTCATGCTGATGGCTCTGTGTGAGAACCTCTCAGTGGCAGCTTCTTGCACAGGGAACTAAACTCAGGAAAAGCAACATTCCACACTGGATGCCCCCAGTTTTTTTTGTTGGAAGCTGACAGCAGGTCATACCAAGCAATGTCAGAGCCCAGATCCTGCCATAAATTCAGGATCCGGAAGGACGGATTTTGTCTCCAACTGTTCTGTAAGCAGCAAGCTGCCACACACAGGTCTCTGGTCACGTCGTCTGAACTGGCACAGGGACTGAGGCCAAGGGGCTTCTGGAGATAATCCCCTTCTGGAACTGCAGCAGTTTGACAGCTTTGCAGAAAGGGAAAATCAGCAATAAATCTCAATATCTGTAGTGATTGCTCTTTGTGAGTTTTTTTTCCTCTTCCATTCTCTGAGATTTCTCTTGAACTCTGCAAATTTTTGTTGGCTGGTGGGGTTGGAGGGACACATACTGTTCCCAGCAGTGGTTTGTCTCTTAAATTATTGCAAGAGGCAACAAAGATTATGAACCTTGAATGAATGTCATAAAGACTGTAAAGCAATTCATCTCAAGAGTTCTTAAAATAATTTCATTTCAGGTTGCTAAATGGCTGTTAGAAACTAGTCTTGATATATTAGAGCCTACAAAAGCAATCTGTATGAAAGTAATATTAAATGACAAGGTGATAAGATTGAGGAAAAGGTCTACATGGTAAAAGGAACTCGATAACAAATCTTCACTGAGGAGAGGGACTTGTCTCACATGACATTACGTATGAAAAGTGTAGTCCCTTAATCTAAGTTGACAAACTCAATGGAAAGAGAGGGGTGCCCTAAGAGAGAGAATTCTTCTGGAATAGATTGCTGTGTTAATATGACTGAAAGATCCTCTGAAAGTGTTTATCTCTCTGTAGATAGAAACAAGGTGACTAGTCTAGACAAGACACATGGCCTTTACAAGGCTACAGTTACCAGAGGATATCTTCTTCAATCTAACAAAATGGATCCTAATGGCTTACCAATCTGTAAATTCAGACAGTTCTGGGAGTGATGGCTGCAACATTCTGGCTTTCCCCAGACAATTCTGCCAACCAGTTGTAGCAATACAGTAGAATCCTTGCTGTGCCACCTTTCTGCTGATTTTTGAGGTGAATAGTGACCCTAGGAGACCTCATGAAAGAGTCTCTGAGTGATTGCTGAGGTTTTGCAATCGTAGCTGGAAACTTTGCTGTGGGAAAAGCTCATCATGTACCTCTCTTCTTGCATAACTTTCAAGGATAGGCTGCAGTCTGGGTTTTTTTTCTTCCTCTATTTTGCCTGTGCTGTTCATAGCAATGTACCAAAACCCATTTGCTTTCTTGCTGGTGGTCTCAGCGGAAAGGCAGTGGCCAAACCAACAGCCAGGCTTGTTGTAGCATTTTAATCACAGAGGGCATACTTGGGGTGGCTGTGGGAAGCTTGTTTGGCTGCAACAGGCATTACATTGTAAAGGCATTGGGGGAATTCAGTCTCTGCAGCTACTGCATTAGTATCCCCCTGCATAGTAAGTCCACTGCCTTTTTATTTAACTTCATGCATGTTAAACAACACTGAGCTGTTTACTTCTGCTTGCCTCTTTTTGTGCCTTAGTGCAATGAGACTTTACTTACCTGCTTGAGGTAAGTAAAATAGTGCAGGTTTAAATTCGTTGCTGTGTAAGCAAATCAAAGAACCAGAGTTAACAGTGAAGTTGGGCTCCTTTCTCAAACATGACTGGGAAGAAGAAGTACCCTCTGAACCCTCTGAACTGACCTGGCCTGCTTCAGGTGAGGGTGACTCCTGTGGACCAGCATGAGGCTCATCAGTCTTGCTGAAGACTCAGAGTAGGGTGGAAATAGAGCTCGATGGCCTTGGAAATCCATCTTTGCATATTTGGAGTTGTCTCAAGGTGCTAAAGGCATGGCTTGCCATCCTTGCTCAGAATGTGGCAGAGGGGGCAGCAGGGCTGGGGTCCAGTGGGGCATCTGCCTCTGAGGGAGGGCCTGTGAGCCAAGGGCTGGTTCAGCATTGACTGTTGGGGTCAGCCTGCTGTAGGGGAAAAGGTGGTGGGGAGAGAGCCCTAAGGGGGTCTTCTGGCTGCTGGAACAAGTGGTGCCTTTGTCAACGCATGTGTGCTGGGGTGGGGTTGTCAACTGGGAAATGGAGAGCTGCAGCAATTGAAAAGCCCCGAGATGACAGCTCAGCTGGCAGTGCCTGCCATACAAACCTAAAGGTGAGCTGGGGGAGGACACCTACAGGAAGACCCTAGCTCCTCACCAGTGCCCTTGGGAAGGGGTGCATTCCCACCAGTGGCACCCAAGGGAGAAGAGACATGGAGAGCCACTGTTTGGGCTCCCTGTCCTGGCAGCACATAGCCCCAGGCAGACAATTGCAGCAGAGGGGAAATGTGGGGAGGGCAGACACATACTGGCTACTTACAGACGTTGGAGGCTCAAGGGGACAGGGCAGAGCAATTTCCTGAGGAAGCAGCGGCCTGATCTTTAATTCAGCCTTTCCTCTGAAGAAGGGATGCTGCATGGTGAAAAACAACACTTCAGTGTTATTAAAGTGATCTTCAAAGCAGGAAACCTCAGAAGTTCAAGCTTAAAATGGTTCTTGCAAGACTAGTGAACAGTTATGCTCAGTAATTTAGAGAAGAAATATGCAGGAGTGGATCACTTATATCTAACAGACCTTTTTTTCCAGTGAATCAAAAATACTAAGTGACGAACATAGAGCTCTGAGGAAGGAGGAGTTCCTTTACATTGCAATGTTGCAATGACACCAATTACTACCTGAATGCAAAGTGGTGGGTCTGCAGTTCAACTTATAGAAAAACCTCCGATTTTATCAGTATCCATCACTTAAGGAACTTACTGTCTGAAAATTCCCCAGTTCTTGAGTTGTCAACACATGAGACTAGAGAGAGAAATTGGAGTGTGCTGGTATTTCTGAGAAGCAGCAGATGCCTGGAGGCTGTCCTGTCATGCCCTTTTCACATCTACTGGGTTTGATCAAAACACTGACAGAGATGGTCCTGAATAAGGTAATACCTTTTTGATCTTATCTTGCTTACGCTTTTATTTTCCAAATGTCTTTTTTTTATTACAAAGTAATTGATTTGGGACAAATCAATTGTCCATGTCAGTCATGCTGCAGTGGCATGACTCATGCATGTGGCTGGCCTTTGTCATAAAGAGCCTCTACTTAAAGCCAGCTGCCATTGAGGGAAGATTGAGACAGTAAAACTGCTGGATATGGAATACAAGAGGATTACTAAAATGCAGGCAACAGAGATTCCGTTTTGAAACAATATTCTGGATCTGATGGCTGTAACATAGCTTCCAGCAGAACATGTTATTAAATGAATTAAATGAACCTGATACCACTGAAGCGATTCTGTTGTTAGTGTGTGGCGGTTGTGCGTTGGGTTGGCAGAGAGTCTACGCCAGTCTTTCAGGACCAGTTTAATACAGAAGCTGAAAATCTGCAGAGCAAGTGATCTTAGCAAAAAGCAGTGGGAAAAGCCTTTAAAATTATTTTTTAAAAAAGCACTGGACCTATTAAAACATTTGGTAAGGGATGGAATTCTGATTTTCTATTACCCTTTTTAACACCTTTGTCTGAGTTGGGGGATGAGTGAATATATGGTTATGTTCTTGTTTCCCACCCTCAAAAAAGAAGATCTGAAGAATTCAGGAAATGTGATGTCAACATAGGACATGCATTGAAGAGGATGCTTTTAGCAAGTATTGTAGAAAAGGTAGTTCCTGGGAGCTGCACTGAGTGCTGAGGACAGGTTTCATCCAGCTTTGTTTTACCTGTAAACTATAGGAGGTAGTGGGTTGAAGAAAACTCCATAGCAAATTTGTCTTGCCCAGAGCAGAAGCTGAATGAACAGCTTTCAAACAGATCATCTGCTACTATGAACCAGTGACAGGCTCAGTGTGAAACTTTAATCCTGTTCCAGAGGATAGACACAGGGACAGATTCATTTTGTTTGAAAAGAAGGCATGGGTGAGAGGAAGGAGACTGGGGGCAGGACTGAAAAAAATTGAGGCTGAAATACTTTTGTAGAAGGAGATAAAATGAGAAGAGGTTTGCTTCTGAAAAGTGTGTTTCTTATTCGTAGGTTTGGGGAGGGGTTGTTGGTTTGGGGGGGGGGATTTGGTTTGGTTTGGTTTGTTGCATTTGTGGGGTTATTTTAAATTACAATATATAATAAATACATGTCTGTTTAGTTCCAAAAAGGAATTAGAGGAGCCCATGTAACTATTTCCATATGAATTGCCTGGTTTGAGAAGCTTAACCCTTTTTTAAATTATGTTTTGAAAGTGACATTGTGTAAGCCTTAATTTCTTATAGAAAATAGACTGGATTTTTGAATAATGCTGATGAAAAAGTTCTGCTCTCTACTTGATCACTGAGGAGAGGAGTGTGCTTCCTCCTTACTGTCTGGGATGAGAAGCAGTCACACAGTGCTCCTCTTTTTAATAAATGTCTTGACTTCCAGAATGGGTGGGAGTAGACAGTTGACATGTTAGGTTCTTAATTTGGTGGTATACAAAATCTCTTTGAAAACCACACTGAGACCATACTTAGTATATTTTGTCTTATATTCTGTCATTCAGATTTAAAAACATATAGCCCAGAACTTGTTCAGCTGTGAACTCATTGCCCCTATAGAGAAGCCTTGTAAAATGGGTGTGAGCCTCTCTCAGTGCTCCTACCAGGCAATGGGTGAAATCCCATAGCTGCATTCACAGGTATGACTGTAGGAGACCCTGCAACTACTGAAGCTTTTTCTGCTTGCTGTTTGCCATCAGCAGTCCTGTACCTTTCATGACTCCTCACAAACATCACTTTGAGATGAAGGCAAACTTGCATGTTTACAGATGAGTCTGTTTAGGAAGTGGTTGCTGTAAGATTCATGTTAGTTCCAGTTCTTGAGGACCAGTACAACTTGGGAAGCAAATGCAAGGCCCATTTTCCTGTAGGAGTTTGATCCCTGTTTACACTTAAACTTCTGATTTCTGTACCACAGCCAGTGGCGAAAGCTGGTGCACCAACAAGTTTGTTTATGCTGGAGTTGCAGGCAACCAGTGCCTTGTGATACCGTGTAAGAACAACACCTGCCTGAAGCAAGCTGGCTGGATAAAACAACCAGCACAACCCCTTCGAAACTGATAAGGAGAAGGGTTGATGTTGTTTGAAGAAAATGGTTATTTGGATTGAGAAACTGGTCATTAGGCAACGAAGATGGAAAGGAGAGAGCCGGGAATGCTGTTTGCCATGCATAAGCACAGAAGGAGTATCACTAACACCAGATAGACTAACAAGAGGGTTGGAGTTTCTGCTAAGAGGACAGTGGTTCAAGCATAAAGTTATTGTTAAGCACAAATGTTTTGGAGATTGGCAGATACCCACTGTTAAGAACTGTACTGCTGTAATTAGCAGTCACACCACAAAAGCAGGAAGCATTCATTGACTGGGGTGGGAAACTCCTCAAGGCAAACATTTCTCAGACTTTTCTTTGAAAGATGTGGAGACCAAGCCTGTCTGGCTCATTGTCCCCTCAAGGAACCAGAAGGGATTTTTGTTGTTTCTCTGTCACATACCTTCTGGGACACCAAGGGTTAAGCTTTGGCTTCAAACAAAGCATGGAAAACTTCTCTCAAGGAGTCACTTCTCCCTTACTGATGCCTAGAAATCAGTCTGTTCTTTGCCTTTTCAGGGAAGGGGTCCCTGTGCCATTTAACACCACAAGTTCATAAGTTAGCAAATTAAGTTCCTTCAGGTTTGAGCAGACAGAAAACATTTTAATTGAGACCCTTCATCCCCATAAGTCTGCAACCCTGTGGGCAGTTCAGTGCCAGGAAAAAGATTATCAGCATGTTGCCCGGGATGCTCAGCGGGATCAGCCCTTACAGTGAGTTTCTTCATTTAAGCTGAATGACAGAAGTGACAACCCTATTTCGGTGTCAGTGGAGATCAAGCAGGAGGTAATGTTGTGCGTGACTCTGCAGGCATTGCCCTGGATCTCACCTGCAAGCAGCTGAATGGCCTGGTCTACTCGTGCAGCAAACTTCAGCAGTTAGTAGAGAACATCCCAATAGCTGTAGTGCAAGAGACACAATAAATTTTAGCAGGCAGAAGCCAACAGCATCCAAGTTCTTCTCTTTGCCATTCTGTTGCTGGCTGTCCCACTGCCAAAGACTGAGATCTGCAAATCACTCCAATAATGGCCACTCAGAAAACATAGTTGAACTTTCTTTCAAACATTATGTTCCTTCAGGGTGAAGTTAATTGTTTTCTCTCATTTAATGTCTCCAGTTACGGTCAAAAAATTAGGATGTAGGATAGATACAGAAGCTAAAAATTTCAGCAAGGCAGCTTTTATTTCTTTATTACAGTTGTCTGTTCATACTGTCTTCAGCATGGGTGCTTCTTGGGCTTATTATTGATGATGAATAAGAACAGACTGTGCATAGATTAACACAGATGGTTGTAGCCTCAAGACTTCATGAGCTGTAACCAAAGAAAATAAATCTCCACTTTGAAGGAGAGCCTTACACAACAGAATTTCATGTGGCTCAGCTGTATTTAAAGTGGAATATTAAAATTGCTGAGCAAAGAATTGAATGGCTCCTGTTGTGAATAGCTGTCTGTATGGGTAAGTTGCTTACCACAGACTCTCAGATGGAAAAAACTTAACTATATTGTTTTCTTTTGGGCTAAAACAAACAAACAAATCCATAAAACAAACCCTCTGTGATTCAGAAATGTTTGGAGAGAAGCAGTGTAGTTCACCAGAGCAAATGCTGAATTGCAAAGGCAGCACCACTGAAAATTTTGACAGAGGAACCCTTAACCTCCTGCTAAATAAATTGATGTAAAGGCTAGAAAATAACTTCCCCTTTCCCTTCAAAATCTCTCGCATGTTTTTTTACTCTTCTTGTTTCTGAAAACGTGACACAAAGGCACCATTCTGATTCAAACTCCTCTTTGAAACCATGAAAAGTCAAGTTTAAAGGAGTATATGCAGCGGAAAACAACTGAGATGATTGTGTAACCTCTTGCTGCCAGAATCTGGAGCTTCAGCAGATCATGGGAAAACAGGGAGAGTTTTCTAGACTAAAGGTAGCTTGGGTATTCAAGGTAGTTCTGCACTGTGAGTTAATAAACCATATCTTTTAAACTGAGGCAAATTGAATCTGCTGTATCAGTCGTGGTACTCACTTTGCTTTTTATGGGCTTCAGGCTAGATACAGCTCCTGTAAACAGATGGCTGTGCTGATGGGAATGTCTTAGGCTGTGTCTTCAGCTAGGAGGAGGAAAATAATGGAATATTATGTTGCATCAGCTCCTGGTCCACGCAATTATTTTATCCAAAGGTAAAGATTGGAAAGGTTTTGCAAGTGTTTCTTGGAGAAAGGAGAGAAAGAGAACATGCTCTTAAAGAGCCAATGTCTTTTGTGTTGGTCTTTCTGAGAGACTTCATAAGCTCACTTCATGACATATTCTTTCATGGGCTGGAGGTTTGGCTATCTTGCCTTAATAGGAAGGTACAAAGTAGCCTGAAATATTTTTGCCTACTCCAAAAATATGTTCCTGCTATAGAATTCTATCATCATTTTCCATGTAACAGTTTAAAAACAAACAATAAAGCAAGACCATGGCATGAGATTTCAGCTGGAGCATTCTTTAAGGTTTTGGAATTTTGGGGTAGGGGGGTTGGGTGTAGAATCCATTAAGTTTCCATGTCATCCTCCTATATTCTATAGTAACCTTATATAAATAACTATAATTATGGTTATAATTATAGTTATACTGCTACATTGTTAACGGCAAAAAAAAATCATATGAGGTCAGTATTGTTATTATGTCAATCAGTGGGTTTAAGAGCAGCAATTCTGCTTGTTTTTGCAGCTTTTAACTTATTTATTTTTCCCCTTAGGAATCTCATTGGTAGGCTCTAAGCTCAGTTGTGATTTGAAAAGTCTGTTCAACTGATTTACTGCAGCAATTCAGGTGTAGATGAGTTTTGATGTGCCTTGATGGGCTTCTCCAATGTCTTATCAGGTCTTCAGTAAAGGCTCCTATGGTAACTTCACTCAGCTGTTCATTCTAATAAAGCTGCAGAATGATGTCTCTGAGATTCCTGTCACTTTCTCAAACCTATTGAGGAGCACAAAAGTGCACAGGGGATGCCCGAGTGTCATCAGATATGTCTCACATCTTTAAGAGGTGAATAACTTGGATGGTCAGCAAATTTAACATCACAATGATTGTTGTCCTATTGTGTATGTTCAGTTTTGAAAAATGTCTGAACTTCCTGCTGGCAAAGAATATTTCAATTTGTCAGCCCTGTGGCCTTGCAGATGTTCATGCTGCCCTCCTTTATCTTTCCACCTAAAGATCTACTTTGGGTCACAAACTGCCATTTCTTTAGTATTTGTCTGTAATAACTGCTGCCACTATCAATTAAATTCTCCAGATATTTTTCTTCCTGGTCTCCTGCAGCTTTAGTCTGAAACTTTCCATTTTCCTGTCCATGGACACCATCACAGCCTGAACAGAGTCCAATTTTCCATTAATGGACACAGCAGGCTTTTGAAATAAATCAGACGAAGGGTGGAGTCTGCAGCTCCGGATGCACCGTGTGAAAGAGTCAGCCAGACCCAACTCCCAGCACTGCACCAGCTTCTGTTTATCTTTGTGTTTGTTGAAATAATAAAAGGTGAACAAAAAGCGGAAAAAAAAAGGGAAAAAAAAATGCTTAAACAGCAGTAGCCAAGAGAAAAGCCCATAACAAGGAATAAAAGAGGAAATGGGATCTCATAGTTCCTAATCTATCTACATGATCCCTAATTTAAACTGTGATATCTGAAATGTTCCTTGGAGAGTACATCTGAATGCAATGCCTCCTATGTTCCACTGACTGGCAGAAGTCTGACTAGGCATGGTATTTCTCAGGTTTGAGGAAATGAAGGAGTCTATACTAGACAAAAAAAAATAAAAAATTCTTTCTTCTATGAGGATTGTTAACTTCATTCAACTCCATTCTGCACAGATATACAGGTTGCCCTGAAAGGGAGATGACAGTTTGCAGAGTTTTATATTCAGAAAACATAAATTAACCTCTCAGACTGTCATGGGAGATGACAGTGTTGGCTTTGTGTTCATTGTCATCTCTGCCCATGGAAATAGCCCAGATGTTGATGCCACCCACTCTCTGCTGCTCATTGGATGATCTTTCAAGATAGCTGGGAGAATGTTGTTCTAGAAGAAGGCATTAAATATTGAAGTTCTAACAACATACTGATGTTTGGAAATATACTGGACTTTGTCCACCTAAAATGTCTAAATCTATGCTAAGATGTTTTAAAATACCTGTGCTCTGTGAGGAGCAACAGTGCAGCCAGTTTGTGGGTTGCATCACAGGAGGTCAGAGCACAGACCAAGCCCTCTTTGAATAGCTCACTTTTGACTTGGAAGGCAGGAGGAAGGTTGCTAATGGTTGCATTTCAATCATGCTGTTCATTCAGCACCCTCTTAGTCCTCTCACAGGACTTGTGGGAGATGAGAGATCCATTTCTTAAGAAGAGATGATGGTGAAGATGATGAAGATGATGATGAGTGGGCAGTCATTGCTTCAACTCTTTCTTTAGGTGAACATGTGTTCAACATGCCTCGGTTCTCCCTTTTCCTCTAGGGATGCTCATGTGGACAATTGTGGTGATGGCCTCTTGCTTCCCTTTTTGTTGGTGCTGTGTTTCCTTTTAAAGGAAAGCTGAAAACCTGGCTTGCACAGCTTCTCCCCCAATAGTCATACTGACTGATAACTGCACTTGGAAGCTCTTGGAAGAGGATTGGTTTTCTTGCCTTTCCTTTATCCTTCTATTATCTTGCTTAACTAAATGCCAGAACTTGGTTAAGAATCTCAGCTGCTACTGAGGACCCCCCCACCACAGAGTTCCCATAAGGGAAAGATTTCAGTTTCAAGTTTGTCCTAGTTACAGGGGCTGAGACCAGTTTATTACTATGTGGGTATAACCAAAACTGTGTATTCTACACCCTCTATGTAATTTCTGATGGACTGTTAATAATGGATCATTTGCAGCAGCTGCCCAGAGCACACCTAATGACTGAGCTGTGATAACTCCCTTGGGGAGAGGAATTAGCACCTTCACATCCAGCCTGAAGGGTCACCTCTGCTAATGGGCCATACTGGACTGGCATAATAGGGAGCTGCAACACCTAGACCATCAAAGACTCCAAAAATATCCCATGAGTCACAGAGTTAAATCACCCTTTATGAAACTCCCTGCCCGGGGGGAGGTACTGGACATTCCCACCTGAACCTGAGCATATATAATCTTGGGGTTTTGGGACTTCTGGTACCAATTGTTGGATCAAGAGGAGGACCAGAACTCCCAACAGGACTGCCACTGCCACTCTCGACAGGACTGTGATCATTACCTCAACAGAACTGCCACCATCATCTGGACCAACAGGTTTTCCTTTCCTTTTACTTTGCACCCGGGGGGCCACGTGGTGCTCACCACAGGGGCCAACAAACACTGTTCTGTTCTTATCGCAGGGAGCTGGGTTATACATCTGTTTTTGTGGGTTAAAACCAGTTTTTCTCTGTATCGTTGCATCTATTGTAATTTATTTTTAGTAAATTGTAACTCTGACTTATAATCTTTCTAGAATTGGGTTCATTTCTCTCACCGGTTTACTTTTAAACCAGCACAAAGTGAGATGAGATACTGACATGAGTTTAACAAGTTACAAATTGGTCACCAATGAAATCTGACTGCAAACTAGAAGGTTTCTTCAGGTTTGAGGAATTAAGGCCTGGAGCATCTGTCTAAACAGTGTAGCAGAGGCAAGGGTCCTAGGATGTTTAAGGTGATGCTCAGCAAGATTACAGAAAGGGGTGTATGACAGACTAGTTCAATGTGTAGAAAGGGAAAATTATGATTGTAGCCAATATTTAGCTCTTGCTAAGCGGTGGAAGTGTTTGCTGCTCAAGTCAGCAGCAACTTCAGTAACTTCTCGGTTCACCCCTGCCTTGCTTTGAAGGTATGCAGGCCATTTTCCAGGATCACAGTTCCTGCTCTTTCCTAGTGTCACGGTGTAAGCATTGCTTCTCCTCTGTCATACTGTTGGTGTGAGTGTTTGCTGCTGGGGGCTGGGCAAGGTGTTTGGGTTTTTCTGTAGTGACTGAAAAGCTCTCCTCTGAACTCATCTGCACTTGCAGGCCCCAGGCTGAGGCAGGAGGTCTCTGGCCATATGGGCTCACAGTGAAGTTGGTGGGAAGGATTATGGTTTAGGATTTCAGAAAGGCCTTTTTGCTTTGCATACAACATTCTGTGAAGGGATGCACCTAATGTTCCTTTTTTCCTCCTTTTTCCCCCTCTTAATTACAGAGTTTACAATAAAAGATGAACAAATGAAGTTCCAATCTGCTTCCCACACTCCTTCCCTCCCTTCCCAAAGGTGCAACTTGGGACAGATTTCATTCTCAGCTAGTGATGTTGGCATTGTTACTGTGATTGCTCAGTCTCTCACCTCGCTAAACTACTTTTACCTTGTTTTGGTTTTGGTTTGGTTTTTTTTTAATGTTTACTGTGGGACCTGGTGCCAAAATCCTTTAGCGTCGTGGGAGGGTGTAATCGACTCTTAAAAAATTACTCCTCACTGCTTCCACAGAAGTGGAAGTTATGCTGTGAGCATATTTAAGAAGGCTGGAGCAATGACCTGAGGTTGTATAATCTAAATATATTACAAACTATCCCAAAGAAGCCCTTGCCTGTTAATAAGTAGTTTTGGAAAATGATTTGCTAAGTATTTTTCTTCTAAGTATGTGTGTATGTTCTGGGATCAGTGTAAATCATGCTAATGTTTGTATTGTTGCAAATACAATTTACAGTTGAGGGTCTCTGGAGTGATGGGTGAAGGTGGGGAGCCAAACCTTTTCCGTAACTTTATTAATGTGGAATGAAAATGCATAGTAAATGGGTGTTGTTTGGTGAGACCACCCAGATAGGTATTGGATTTAGGGGGCATCATAGGTGAAAAAACAGTTTGAATGCTAACAGGTGGTGCACAATTGGGTGTACATACACACAAATGTCCAAAACTGAACTTTCAACCTCTGAAGAGAAAGCAGTTTCTTGTGAACTACAACTGGTAGGTGGACCAGCTGTAAATTTGACTACCACTTGGACTAAACCAAAATGGCATATTCCAAATTCTCCTGTGCACCAAGGGTCATGACATAAGAACAATGCTGAGGAGTCTGCTTGTGCCTCATCCTTCTGCATACTGACAGTTTGGACTCAAAGAAGCTGGTCCTGACAACTCCAGGAGGAGAGGCTGGTGCCAAAAAGTAGGGCTTAAAATCCCAACAAACCCAAAACAATGAAGGTTAAGATCTGCCTGGAGGAAAGATCCTGAGGGCTGTGCAGGGAGCTGAATGCCAGGAGACAGCGAGGGCTGTTGGGCAATCCCACTACTGGCTCACTAATAAGCAGCTCTGTGTCCCAGAGGAAGACAAAACCAAAACCCTGTACACATACAGATGAGAGATGGAATAATTTTACATACTGGTGGAAAAAGTATGAGCTTTTCAAGTTTTTTTAAAACTTTTATTTATTTTTTTTAGAAAATGAATAAACTCTGCATGGTAGAGTGTACGGTATATAATTTCAAAACAGAACAAGTGATATGGAATGGATTATTTTCCAAAACTATTTAAGGTTGAACCTAAAATCATTTGTAAATCAACACTTGTTGCCATGTAAGACAAAGGAAAACAATCAACACATTTTTTGTTTGGTACAGATTTTCTCTACCACTTCAGCCTGAATTTTCCCAGGGTTGGGGAGAAACAGGGGGCAAATCCTGCCCATTGTCCTAATCATAATTGTACTGACCAAGCTTTGTGCTCTGAGATCTAGCATCATATGGCTTTATATACGTTCCTAAGTGAACAGTGCAACATCATCACCATCTTAAGTGTTTATTCCACATTCAAACTGTAACTGAACATCACTCTGAAACACTTTTCCACCCCCAAAACAACAATAACAATAATGAAAAGCAGAAAGTCTCCAGCAATAAGATTTCCTCCCAGAAATCTGTGTAAACTGTAGATCAGGGTTGGGTAGCAGCACAGAAGACAAAAGATGTGACAGCATGATTCAATAGCGTCTCTAAAGACTACTGTAAGACTGTCATTCTTTAGTCTGCATCTTGCAATCACAATTTTCTTTTTCCCTGCAATGCTATAAAGCAATATAAGAAAAAAAATGAGACTCAAAAGCAAAAGGTAGAAGCCTTTACAGAAAGGTAAAGCTTCTGCTTAACTTTGAGTAGTCGCTATTAGAAACAGATCTCTGCAATCAGAAACAAATCTTGAACATATATACATACAATTTCAGTGGAAGGGGATACAGCCAAGGATGGAAGCCCTCCTAGCAGACCCACAGACTGTTTTGGTTTGTAGGTCAACACTACACTGCCTTTTTGGTCTGAATAAACTGGCAGGACAGCTGTGTAGGCTCCAGGCATGCTCCAGGCTCTTGACTCCTCTGTTCCTTGGCTGTGTGGGGGCCAGGAGAAGGAGGAGGAGGAAGTAAGAGTGCTGTCAAGGGCCCCCCTCCCCTCACTTTGCAGCTGGCCAAGTGATGCGCGGGTTGCAGCGACATGGGGCATTACACTGGGAAGGTTTAAGTGTACACTTTTCTCTTTACCCCATCCTCCCCAATCCTGTTGGAATGTATCTATATCAGTAATCAGATAAGTATTAATAATAACTGTAAGCTAGCATAGTCACTCTCCCCTATAAAATGGGGGGAGAGCAACAGCATCAAACAAATTCCCATTTGTCCTGACATGTGCAACCTTTCCAGATCCTGTACAGCAATCACATACAGGTTTTTTTTTAATAATAGGATTTAAAGGAATCAAAGTTGGTAAAGAAACTGGATGTGTCCTGGCCTAACTGAAGGAAATAATAAAACTGATTTAAGTAAGAGCAAAAGAAAGTAAGCATTAGTGTGTTTACATCCTCTGGTATGTCCCACTTGTCTACGTTCTTCTCACAAGCCCTTTCTGTACTCTGAGCAAGCACTCTCAAACTAAGAGAAGTAAGGCTTCAGCTAAAATCTCACAGTTGAGATCATTATTTTATATAATTACCACAAATGTAATAATTTGATTTTAGTGGATCCATGTGGGGCATGTTAGGGCAAGGCTTGTTAAGTGAACCAGCACAGGAGAAGATTGGAGAGGGGTGTAATCCCACATGATAACAGCAATTGAACAATGTCTGTAAGCATGGCACTAGCTTAGTGTGTATGTAGCATGGGGAGCTTGGATGAAGCCCTCAAGTGTCCAGTCAGAACCAGGGAAGCTGCAAGAAGTTTTACTGTAAAACTCCAGTACTGAAATGTCTAAAGGAACTGTATCTCTAACTTTAATGGGCACAGATTTTAAGTTTTGCACAGTCAATTCTAATTAAAAACCCAAAACTTGAACAGCTGATGCCCCTGCTGTTGGAGCCTTAAGACACCTGTTATACTGCTGAGCCCTACTCTTTTTTTTTTTTTTTAATAAAACACTGTTTTAAGATAGAGCACAATAAATGTGCTTATTACGCACTCTAACATAGAGCACAGAAATACAACACTACAGAGTGCAAGTCTAACCATCTCCACAGTGGGAAAAGTGCGAAGGTTAAAAATATGCATGTGGCTTAACACAAGATATTTTTAAAAAACATGACATGGAAATCTTATACTAATGCTTCCATCTTTACCACAAACATGATTGAAAACTTAAGGTCAGTTGCTGATCCTTCTCTCGCAGTAGTAGTAGTAGTGTAATGCTTTCAAAGGTACAATATTGGAAAGATCAGAGAATAAAAAAACCAAGTGTCCAAAAATGATCCCATTTACCACTTTTCCAGTAGTTACGTTTTTCAAGAAGTAAATGTGTAAGGTCACCTTGATCTTCACCATCAGTAACGGATACACTTGGAAACAGCTAAGCCAACCACCTGGACTGAGATCAGTTTGGTGTCGCGCACACACACACACACAGATACACACACAAACACCCCACAGGAAAAAGTGCACTTTCAATTGCTGATACAAAAATAGATTGGCACATTCTTTTTGACACAGTGAAGATATCTTCTAAAAGCTTTTTCACTTCAAGAAGTCCTCTTGGAATTTGCAGCAGGTCTGTAGAAAAAGCGCTATGAGAATGCACTCAGTGGGCTTCCAGGGTTTGTGTGATGCATGGAGGCTGCCCTTCTAAATTTTGCCTACTTTATAGCTGTAGTTCCTACAGGTAGGGTCAGTCACCACTCAGTTTCAGCATGTGAACCATTTACCAACAGCTCAGTCTTCACTTGCTTTGAGAAAGCAATGATACGTAAATTTGTCAAAGCTGAGAGTCTTATGTTGATGCAGTGTTTCCTATATGTTGCCGGAAAAACTGTTTTGGGGGGAGAGAGAGAGTGAACTGTAAGGAGTCTGATTTTGCATTTCCAGTAGTAACTGTGGCTCAGGAGAGCCAAGTTGGAACAGTCAGTAGCCCCTTCCCCACAGGGCAGCCAGCGCTAGGAGTTCTGCACCAAGCGTCTGTAGTGAGGCATCACTTCGTGCTCAGGAAGGTGGAGAGCAAACTCCAAGGCCACCAGCACTGGGAACTCGAAGGCGATCAGCTCTCGCCTGTTCAGCCGGAACTTCTCTTCCAGTTTCTGCAACCACAGCCGAGGGAAAAAAATAAATTAAACAAAATTAATGAGGATTTGCCTTTCTAGTGCTTTT
Organism: Corapipo altera; assembly: GCF_003945725.1. Lineage (NCBI taxonomy): Eukaryota > Metazoa > Chordata > Aves > Passeriformes > Pipridae > Corapipo > Corapipo altera. The sequence goes on along the minus strand of NW_020884879.1, from coordinate 1,856,441 downwards.
CAAAACATGCATGCTGCTGTCATTAAACTTCTGTCCTGATCGACTCGCATAGCTCTAGGTTTAGCAACTCCAAGCAGGGTGAACTGGATGTACTGATTCCTTACTGTGAAGGTGAACTCACAAAGCTCAGCCAGCCATGCTATTTCTGACACGTTTGTCATTTCACTCATTCCACTTCCAGAAGATACGTCTTCTAATGATCACAGTGATTACCACTGCAGGAACAGGAAACTCCTGGCTTCATGCAAACATTGAAATCACTTGTGTAATGGAAGGCATGCATCTTGTAACTGCCCACAAATTTCCTGCGTTGCTTGAAATCACCAATTTCCTTTTCAACGTTAGACTGTGCTACAACACCCTATTGGGGACATTATTTTTAGCCACAATTAAATACACTTGATCTTAATACCTCAGAGGCAGGAGGTGTCATCTGCAACAACCATAAGAACAGTGAGTAATAGAAACTACTATCCTCAAGGGGGATGAGATGGGTTTTATAGTGGGTTTTCTGCTGTAATGTACTAAACTTCCCATCTGCTCTGCTGTATTTGTTGGATTTGGATGCTACAAGTAGGCAACTAACTATTCAGGGATATTTCCACCCCTCATCCTCTTCTTATGATCTCTGTGGCTTGCTACTTCTCTGTCCACTGAGCCTACTCAGAAGCTCAACGTGTCTTATGGATGGACCAATGTTTCAGGATAGCAAGGGAAGCCACATTCTTCCAACTCCCACTGGCTTGGGGAGTTATTTTTTGGTGGTTATTCAGAGGACTTTCTTACAAGCTGATTGTTGACCCAGCTCTGTGACTGTGGGAGAATGGCACGAGTCCAGCCCTGTCCCTCATCCAAGTTCTCATGTATCTTCCATTAAGTGAGCTGGTTATGGCCACATACCCAGCTACCTGCCTAACTTTCTATAGCACTAAATCAGATCAGTATCTCAGTGCTTCCAAAGGATTATGGAATAACACTCCCCCCTGTTAACTCTTTCATACAGAGTAGGTGGAAGACCTACTCTACAAAAAAAAAACCACCTTACTTCACAAAAAGCAGCTGGAATGAGGTGTCCCAGTGGGAATACCTCTTTATGTTTTTTTGCCCAAAAGCTGAACGTGATGAAAGAAATACAGATGTCTACTAAACACCATCTGAAATTAGTTTACCTCTCAAAGGAGAGTCCTTATTGACACTCTTGAAAACATAATTAAAAGCAAAATGAATTTCCTGAGGGTTCACTTTTGACTTCTATTGACAGAACAGTGGTCAGATACCTCTCAGACCTCACAGAATCTGACACCAGGGCCTTCTATCACATCAAACAAGCTTCCCATGCCTCTGCAGTGACAATGATCACTACTACTGCCACAAAAACATGTAACAAAAAGTACATTTAGCTGGCCGTACATCTGGAAACCTAAAGGAGAGCAAGTCCACTGGCAAGCAGGCTTGCATAGACCACACCTGGCACTTCATGTAGAAGGAACATTGGAAACCTATGGATACGTACATCTATAAGATGCTTGACTTCATGTTTTCTGAGGTCACTGCCAATTTTAGCTGCTAAAAGAACACAAGCTCCAGCACAAAGCTTTCTATTCTGCTTGTTCAGCTTCCCCTTGAGAGCGAGCTTCTCAAAGTAGACAAAGGCCATGGCCACTGTGGGCTCTTCAAAACCACATTCTTCTTGAGCAAGCTTGCGCATTTCTCTCTTCAAGCTGAGTAAAGAGACCAGACAAGTATGATGTGAACTGAGTTTTAAAGCGTTTCTCATTTCACCCTGTCATCTTTTCAGAGATTCCTGCTTAGTCAAATGGAGGGGAAAATAATAATAATTCACTGGGTAGATATCTTTATGCTCTGTTTTGTGGGCTCATTTCATGGCACATTTTGATCTCACCATCTCACCCTTCCCCTCCACTAGAAAAGTAACTGAAAAGCTTTTACATTTTTAGTTACAATATTTCATCAGAGGTCTTATGCTGCATACAATTTGTTTAGTAACAACAGCTTTATTACTGGTGCTTTATATGCAGCTTTGCTGCTGGTTATGGTTGGTCAAATACAAACTGCCAGTCTTTCCATGTACTGCAGCACTGTCTGTTTACAGAGCAACATGGCTCAGTTTCCTTCTGGCCAGAAGGGTCAAAGGAAATTATCATTACTTCAGTGGAGCAGTGTGCCTACCCTGCTACACTGGAAACAGATGAAATATTACAACTTTGCTGTGAAGCTGTCCACTCGTTTTGCTTCTGACCATGCTTTCTCCACAAGGCATAAAAGTCAGCATTTCTCTTTCCTCAGTCTCTTTTAAGCTAAGTGCCATAAGCTTAGAGACTGTTGTGTTATTTTTCTGGGTATTTTAGTGTAGTGCATGCCCAGCTCTCATCTTCATCCCTTAGATTTCGCATTTGACACCTAACTGGTGTATGTTTGTACATTCCTCTATCCTGTTTACTCAGCCCACTGACCAAAGCAATCATCTGACTTACTCTGCACCTCTGCTGGTCACTGCTCCTGGAAGATCTATCAGTGCTCTGCTTCCCCTCATGTACAGCAGGAATTGCACTGAAATGTGAGACAGCTGCGTCACGTTGCAGCCTTATCGAGCTTTGCAACGTACCTTCTTATTTTACTGAGGGTTAGCTTGATGTGAGGGAACTTCTCCTTAAAGGTCTCATTCATGTCCTTCTTGAGATCTGATGGCTTCACGTAGTCTATGACTGTGGTCTGTAATACACGTCAAAAGAGAATTACTCTTTCAGTTTGTAAAAAACAAGATCACTCAGTTCCCAGAAGCAAGGAATACCAAATAAGTGCTAGTCAGTCCCGATGCTTTCAGGAGATAGGGAAATAAGGTCTGAATTAAGGCAACAATTTGTGACTGCTCCATCAAAACAAGTGACCTTCAGCACAATTCTTGAACAACACACACCTCGTTAGCGTCCTTGAAGTATTACTAAGACTGAGTTTAAGATAAATGTGGGAGGAGGAAACCTACCTGAAAAGTCTTGAAAAATAAAAAAAATATCATCACAATAACTGTTTTGATGACCAGATTTGGTGTGCATATCTCCCTGAGGTTCTGAGACATATTAAGTTTCTCTCAAATTGATTCTTCAAAGAAAACGCTGGTACAAATTCTTGACTGCCATAGCATACATTTGTGATAAAACAGGTAATTAGCCCACATGGCTAAGGTCACTTCAGTGGAGTGCAAGACAGTAATGCTGTCGTTAATCAGACAGTGGGCAAAAGAGTTAGGACAACATTCAAAGTGTACAACCTATTTCTTTTGAGCTTCCTGTTCCTTTTTGTTACAACCTAAGGAATATCCCCATGTTGCAGAGGGTTCTCCAGACCAATATTGCAATGCCAGTGCCCTCATCTATGGTACTCAACACTTCTGTTGTTCCCTCAGTAACAACAAGAGGTGGAAAGAGGTATGCAAAACTCTAGCTGCATGTTATGCCTTTATAGAACATGGAGCTTTGCTGTAACATATCCTCATGGGAATCTAAATCAGCCAAACAGACTGACTGTATATGTTTTCATTTTTTTTCATAAATATTCATATACTTTACCCATAGTATATGGAAGGGCTGGGGGAGGAGAGTGCCACAGCTCTAGACAGAAAGCAGACAATTCCTTTTATCCAGTCATGTTGTTTTCCGGTTCCAAAATAAGCATGAAGGGGAGTAAAACATACCTCACTTTTCCTGCACTTTATTTAGGAGCTGTGGTACTAAAATAATGGATAACTATAGGAATTTAAAAGAAAGCAGAGCATGTGTTTCCCCTGAACAGCACACAGCAGTATTTGAGGTAAACACAGTGCAATAGGAAAAAACCAACTTCTTGGCATGGGGTGTTGTTATGTTCATATACATGTTTTAAAATGTGGGCCATTCTGCTATCTGATTTGCAGTGAGAGAAGCTTCATCTGTCAGATAAATTCCTCCCCACTAGGTCCTGCCAGATAATTCTCCTGGGTACGTCACACACAACAGTCGCCTGAAGTTGTTTTAAGTATAAATGCTTGTGTGAGCCCCCTCCAACACACTGAGGTGTTAAGCACTAGTCCAAATTTTTCTCAGTAAAGGGAATAATTTATTAAGGAAATTCACCACTATTAAGGAAAGCTGCCTCTTAGAGGAAATCATCAAATAGGAGAAAGCCACATGTTCAGCCACCCCTGCTGCTCTGCATGTGTATGGATGAACTTGAGTGCATGTCTGGACAGACAGGGAAGTGCCATTGAGGTTAGAAATTCATATGCAGCCTTGATGCTCAGGCAGGCAATTTGCTACCATACCTGAAAAAAACAAAGAGAGGAAAAGACAGGGAGGAAAACTTTGTCCCTCCCAGGATCAGCAGGAAAGACTTCAATGGAAAATGTGGGCCTGCCCGGTTTTAATCCTGCTGAGGCTGGAAGGATGTATGCACGCACCGTGGCCCTTCACTGCAGAGAGCTTCTCAAGTGCTTCATCTCACCTGGCAGAGCTCAGCCCTCTGAAGAAGAATTAAGATCTTACCAACTCCTCCTTTCCTTTCTTTCCCTGGAACATCACTGCCTGCCTGCCTACTCCTCAGCATTGTTGTCAAAGGATCATCAGGAAGCTGGGTGCTTCTGATGTACAGATATGCTGGGAATTTTATGTGTTAAGAGGGTTCCTCTTGGTACTGCTATAAGAGGGCACTGAAACAAGCCACATATAATTCAGACCGGTGCCATCTGCTACTTGAGGTACAGAAACATCAGCCCATGCTGCTCTTGCTTACAGAGTCAAGAGAAACTAAGTACATAGAGGTTACACACTATTAAATCCAAAGATGATTTCAGTTACTACCAGACAACTTTTGGTTGTCTCAGAAACAGTGAGCTCAGTGTTACTGTGCAAAGCTACCTGACAGCTTATTTCATGCTTCACTACAAACCTAAATGCCCATTGTTTGTTCTTCATTACCACGGAGCTCCCGAGCTCTGTAGTTTCATCTTAATTATCTCCCTCAAAGTGATCATATGTGTTTTTCTGGAAGACTTGTCTTTGGCTCTCTCCAGGTTATCTTCTTCTCTTGCCCAGAAGGAGAATGCAACACACAGGAACCTCACCTGCATGACAAAAACCACCTCTCAGCAGAAAGGGCACAGCAGTGGACGGAGGGCCTGTCCATCCTCCAGGCTCAGCTGACAGGCTGCACAGAAGTTATGCCAGACAGCAAGTTTCAGTTGCTTTCACTTCTAACAAGTAGGTGCCAGGGTTACACCAGCTCTGGGGGCAATTGTGCAGAGGGGGAGGAGAGAGCCCCACAGCAGCAGCAGCAGCCCCCTGGGGTGCACCTTTCCCTGTGGCTGCTCTGCAAGCACCGACTTGTTTTACCTGGGACTTCTCTAGTCTGTGGGAGATTTGCCAGAATTCAGCTAAATTCTCTTTAGAAGGAGAAAAGCTCTTTTGAAAATTTTCATTTAAAGCAAAGCACTCAGACGCTGGAGACTAAGCAGACAGCTTAAAACTGAAAATGGTAAAGAAGTACAGCTATTTTTAAACACAGAGATTTGCCAGTTTTGTCCTGTTGATAAGAATCTCCCCCCTCCAACTCTGAATACTGCTGCTTCCTGCAAGACAACAGTCTCTACGACATAAATCACAATAATGAAATCCAGATGAAAGCTGGTGTGTGCTGGTTTTGATTCATGTAACAGGATAATGGCAACATGTTTGAACACACTGGCTCTAAGGCGACAGTCTCGTCTTGTCAGTGCCATGCTGGAGAACTCAGCTAACTGCCCTTATTCTCAAGAAAAGGATTTGTGCAATTTTTTTTCCCCCCCTTGATTTTTTTTCCTTCGTAGCTGCTGCAGAAGCTGGACTTTGAGCAATAATAGGTTGCTGCTTGCCCAGCTGGTGCCTATTAAAATGCATCCTATGCATGCGGGACCCTGCCCACCAGGGCAGGTAATTTAAAAGCAATGCTGAATCAGCATCTGTGGAGTGATCAAATCAGTTACCTCCTAAAACTGTTTCTGACCAGGAACCTGAGCACCCCTCTTGCTATTCACGCCCTGGCCGGGGCACAGCACTCGCAAGTCTACAGAGAAATCCCAATCCCTAATCGGGCTCCAGCCCAGGGCACCTCATGCATCCCGCAAATGGCTTGGCACTGAGCAGCAACCCCTTGCTGCTGCCCTTGTCCATGAAGAATGGAGCAGAGAAACCTCTGGGATGGCCCAGTGACCCACAAAAACCAGCTGGGATCTGACGAGGGAGCGCTTAGACCCAACGTTATCCTTCTCTGCCTTCTCTCTGCTTAGCATTTACACTTCTCTTTTCTGTTTTACGCCACGTTGTTGCACTTGAGTTGCCTGCCTAAACAAAGGTCCCAGGTGGAGGAGAATACACGACTGTCTGTCCAGGACAAGTCTGGTATTGCCTGTTGGAGCACTGTTCAACACTGATGCTCCAAATTTTGTGAAGGGTTTGCAAACAGTTCCCTAAAAGGAGCACAGCTTTTTTTTTTTTTTTTTTTTTTTTTGTCCAAACATACTTTCTTATACATAATATTATTCCCTACCAGGCAAACACTCAGTACTCTCAGAGCTGTCAGACACAAGAGCAAGGCACTGGGAACTACCACACTGTCTCTCTCATACTGTAATCTCCAATGTTTCTAACTTCTGTCATCCACAACCGTCTGTCTTGTTTCTCACAGCTTATTTGCACGAAACACACTTCAGTATTCAGCAATATTCCTTCCTGGGCTCTGTTTACGTTCTCTGTATACAAATCTCTGTATGTATATTTTAGTTTGGTGATGGGAATTGCACAAGACTAATGAAAACCTTGATATATGGTAGCTGACAGATGCCTGGACAGCATGATGAACGCTTCAGCCCAAGTCTGTACTCTGCACGCTTTTTGCATGGCTGGCAGTTTTGAACTTGGAGCTCAGCTTGTGTGTTATTCACAAGCATTTTCAAGCAGCTGCTTTCTCATAGGAAAGCTGTATATATAGTTTCATAAATATGAGAGGAGAGAGGATGCCTGAAATGGCTGGAAACACTGGCAGGATGAAATATTGTTGAAAATAAATCCTACTTTGGCACACAACCAGTAAAAGATGATCTAGCCTTGGATGCTTCTACCTCCTGCTTACGAAGGATAAAACCAGAATAAAACAGGTGAATAAAATGAAAGATATATGACAGGCGCTCTTCAGCTGTCGGAACTGTGTACCCCTGATAAATCTACTTTACTGAGACCAGACAGAAGACTGATACCTGAAACAGACTTTTGGTAGGTCAGTGGTAACTTCTCAGCCAAACAAGAAGTGAAAAGAAGTCAATGACTGTGCAATGCCTGGCTACCTTAACGAACACCATAGATGACCAGCTACATACCTATTAACTGCCAGTAACCTAATTCATATACTTATTGCTGAAGATGCATAAATATGGGAAATCCTGATAGAGCAGTGGCTTAAAACTGTGATGGAAAATGGGACAGACTGCTTATTATAATTAAAAGATAGACTAAAATAAGATGTTTCTGTTGTTAGAAAGTTATTAACATTCAAGGATCTTAAACTGAAATATTTCAAATTTCACAAAGCAAATAATCTCAAAACTGCCTCTTTGAAATTAAGTACATGAAAGGATGCCAGTTTATTTATACTGTTAACACACTGGAATTACTCTCAATTAATACAGTGTGTCATTGTTACAAAATAGCTGTTTATTGGAGTCTCAGACAAATATAGCATCAAATGCATAGAGCACAGGGTTTAAATATTATTATCTACCACCACTGCAATACTCTGCTCCCTGAGACTTTTGGGTACAAGGTCGGCAGCTGATAAAAAAGCAGTCTGGAGATACTTAATTTACAGCTACGGAAGTGGCTCGAAGAATAGGGTGACAGCACCAAAGGACATTGGCAGTAGTGGAGTCCTCCTGACCTTGATGCTCCTTGTGAAAGACAGAATGGGGGAGTGAGAGACCAAATGCATTACGTCATCATGCAGGGCTTTTGTTAGACCAAATGGCCAGGACAGCAAGCAGTTCTAATTTTAAAATCACACTGGAGGACTAATATTTAATAACGCAGCCCGGCTGTGCTTGATGCTAGTGCAGTACCTAGCAAATGCAGACTGACAGACAGTACTGCAGACTTCTGTGACATGCTTTTTTTATTAGTGGTGTAGAGATGTCAATTTATTTTTATATAATTAAAACAATACACTGAAATTATAGTTCACTATCCAAACCTAGTTCCACATCTATCCCATGGGCACAGATAGATGGATATTTCAGGGATGTTATTACAGAAGGATCACTCAAAATCAAGGTACAACTCATCTGGGCTTTTCTTCTTTTGCTGCAAGTTTTGCAGTGCACAGTGACCAGCTGACATGCTTCTGTGTTTCTGTGTTACCAACAAAAGCAGGACTGCGGAGTCAGCCTCATGGCTGTTGACAGTGAGTTTTCTACTTCTGCACAGAAGGAGCTTCTGCTGGAAAGAATGCAGGGAGACTAGGGAAACATTGATGATTCTGTACGTTTCCTAGTCAACATGATATTCTAGGAAAGAAATTACTGCTCTGTCTGGTAGATAAAGTTCCTATTCTAGAGAGATTTAAGGATCTGAAAGAATTCCTGTTTTAGTAGTATCAGCCAGGAAGACATCTGTTAACCGTGACATGATGCTTCCCTCCTCCCCCCCCCCAGAATGAAATTTTTCTACCTCTTACTATTTATATTGTGGTAGACATTACAGACTCTCCTACAAAGACAACACAAAATTAAATAATATCTCCAGTGAACACCAGAGTTTAAATACAACTAATACAATTAATAGAAGCTGTAGAGTTTGTGTTGGGAAATGAAGAATACTTTTAGAATTGTCCCCGACAGGCAATTTGTGGGTATTACTTTTAGAAATGCGACAGGGAAGTGTATATGTTTTCTAGCCAGGAATTTCACTACAAAAAAAAAAAAAAGACCAAACTGTAAGCACTTCTTCTTCCCCACAGCTGTCTTCAAGGAGAAAGCTCAGCTCCTCCTTTAAAACAGCTGAGGACTTGCAGTTAAAGCTCATCTGCAAGTCAGGACTAATTTAAATTAAAAGACTATAAAGTCAATATCAGTGATGATAAACTCGGACTCCACAAAAATGGAGCACATCGAGTGCCAGTTGCACAAATTTCTGAGTAAAATCCACATTGGACCACACATTTTGTCCATCTTATGCCTCAGGATAAAGCCTGCAGTGTTTACTGATGCAGCATTCACACAGACCTCAACAGAGCTTTCCCAGTGGAGAAATCCTGGCCTGCAAAGCACGAGCCAGGCTCAGGGGAGTAATATCAGTGCGCGTAGCTCTATCCCGCAGTCAGTGCCGCAGCCCAGCATCCACTCCTCTGGCACACCTTCCCCCCATTAATTGCTCTGACATCCATAAGGAGGGGTGAGGGGAGTAGCTACAAGCTTGCAGCTGTCAAGCATTAATGCTAAATCCTGGCCAAGTAACAAAACTTTAATTACAAGCTGCAGCTCTCCACACACAACAAAATGTTGGGTGCTGACATCAGAGACGCCCTCAGCTGCTCTGGGCCTTGAGAGAGGCAGTAATTACAGCTGTGTTCCGCTCAGGACCAGCGGCTGCTCTCGGTCTCTGTTCAGCAGCTCTACAGCTCTGCGGTCATTTGGCTGAGGTCTGTCACTACCACAATGGCTGTGCACGGTCAGGAAAAAACCACAGGCTTCTCGATGGCCCCAGACTGCAATTTGCTTTAATTGCAGCATACGCCGATTTTTATATTTGAGGAAGAAAATGATTTGAAATTGCTGCTAACACTGATGTGAACTGCAGGGGGAGGGAATGCCAGTTGAGTCAGGAAAGTCTAAAATGGATGTGAGTAAAGTCTCCTACGTAGCCAATATGGCCTTATATTCGCCAGCTCTACGCACAAGTCCTCCTTGCCTGAGTTGAAAAATCCTATTTACCTGCAAGCTCCCAGGACACTCCCGCACTACCTTTTCTCCCTTTTCTTGGCTGAAGGAAACACCAGCTGCTAGGGAAATCTTTCAGGTCAACACTGAGGAACAACTACCCACTTTTTATCTTCTTGCAAAGCTCCTATGTGGCATCACAGCTACACTGCTTTAACCACAGGCAGGTGAAATCCTAGAACAAGAGAGCTCTTGGCACATTCCTGTGATTCCCACTAACAAAAGAAACACCTCACTTAATGTCCTTCGGCCCTTTTTTAGATTAGTGCCTGCCTTCAGAGAAGGAGATGGGAGTGCATGGACCCTCAGGTAGTGCTGAAGAAGTGATGTTTGGAAGGCAAATTCAGGAAACGCCCCCTCCCCAGAATGTCAAATAAGACATTTTTCCAGACACAGCAGTAATTAACACCTAGAGAAAAAGAAAAAGCAGGGAGATCTCTGTCAGTGCAGATATATTCTAGATAAATGATGACATTGATTTTAACAATTGCCCTTGAAGTCCATTTTTCACCTTTAAAGTATTTAATCATACCTCTGTCACAATGAAAATTCCCTGTTAGGTCCATTTTGCAATAAAAAAACGAATATAGACCTCAAAATGCTGTAGTCAACCAGCAAATGGAGAAGAAGGGTATTGAACAACCACTTCTGGGTGGAGACCTCCCCTGCAGGATGCTATCCTGGCTGCCCTATTTTGACTCGCCCAACCACCTCTATCACGACACCAAGCTGAAAAGGGATCAAAGATCCCAGGTGATCCTACAGGACTCATACTGCCTGGTGCACATTAGCAGCTTGAGGAAGGTCAGAAACACAACCATGACTGCTAGAGTTATGTTCACTTTGGATGTTGGCTAACAATGTCTTTCTCTTTGAGGGTAGACAGTTCCCTGTGTATGACAGTAACCACATCAAAACCTGACAAATATTTTCCCACACAGATATAGCTGCCATAAAAGGTTGTCACTTTGTGGGCTGCCAGGCAAAAAATAACTTGCCAACCCTTAAAGGAAAACTGGCTGAAAGTAAGCAGAGGACATTCTGGACTTCCCATTTGAAAATCTAGCATAAACACAACCTTGGAGCTCAATTAAGCCTCTGTGTACAACAGGCTGAACACTCCTGCTAGCACAGCGATAATCTTCAATCTACATGAAACACTTAAAATTCATTTTGAAGAAGGAGCACTCAAGAGCAAAATTACCCCCAGGGTGGAGGGTAGATGAGAACACAGAAAGACTGTATCTTTACATACATTAGTAGTTTTTAAAATAATATCTTCTGCTCCAAGTTAAGCAAGAACATGGACAACACTTTAGATGTCGGTGTTTCAAACCAAATTTGTATGTAGATAAGAGTACTAGGTCAGTGCTTCAGGGAAAAAAACAAGAATCTTTTCTCTACTGCCTACTACTACTCTGGATAATCCAGACAGATACATGCTCACATGTGTATGACTGCACTGCATCTTGCAGCAGTCCTGCCAAAATAGCACACCAAAGTCTACAGGTGTGGTACAACCAAGAAAAGGCTACGGAAGTGTCTCACCACAGAAAACACTGAGGTAGAGCACAGAGCAAGGAACAGTTATGTGTCTGTATCGTTAAGGGTTTGAATATAGTGAGAAATATACAGGCTCTACTCGTAACTGCTGGAATTAAAGGAAGGACTATCCCATGGTGAAATTAATACCTGGGAAAAAAAGCTGTTTGGAGGAGTGAATGATAAGCATCAAAACACAGCGCAGCTTCATGACTTCAGAGAAACCCCAATGGGCATCCTCCTATTTTGTAATAGAAGCCAATTCGAGGAAGTATAAATGTTCCTCTGAATGTGAGAGAATGAATGCATTGTTTGAACAAGCCTTTCATCTAAAGCGTTTATGAAATACAGTGGTAATAAAAGCGTTTACTTTTGTAATACCTCCACGAGTTTGTTTTAACATGTCCTGGTAAGTAACTGTCATTTAGAACAAAGCATTCCAAACAGCTGCTATTACTGGATTAAAAATAATAATAATCTTAAAATACAGCCAAATGCAACCTCAACCTTCAAAGTTTTGTTACCAAAATTTATCTGTGCTACACTAAATCACTTACCATATAGGAAGGAAATATTAAAACCCGCTTATGTTTGCCACATGGCCATTGGGGATCATCTAAAAGATTTGGGTCATATTCAACAAAGTCTCCCAGGTCACTACCTATAAAACAACAGTAAACATAAGAAAGGAATTCATTACATCAAGAAATCTCTAGACTTAACAGAAGTGGTAAACAAGTTTACAGATATTGCACAATACTGTCTTTGTTCAAGATTTTTGACAGAGATGAAAAATTGCTCTAAATCCTGAAAACTCTAAATATTTCTATACTAATGTAATTTGCAAAGATGTAGAGGGCGTGCAGCTTTTGAATTACCTGGTAAATGTGAACTTAGGCCTTAGAGAACTGCAAAATTATATAAAGCTCCACCATGACTTTTATTCCTGGCAACAAGTTTTCATCTGTTTATGCAAATGTCTTGATTTGTTTCATTTATCATGCCAAAATATCTTAAGCATATAGTGCTTTGGCTTATGTTTTGTGTCCAGTTTTGTAAACACAACCCATTCCAGCCTAATAAAGGTCACAAGTGGAATTTACACCTTCAACTTATGACTACTGTGTTGCCACTGTAAATTTTCCATAGCAAAGGAAGGTAACAATAAGCCTGATGCAGGAGGAACAAACGATAGTGATGACAGGAGGAGGCACACTGAGTGCCATCAGGGGCTGTCAATACGACCAACACACTTGCTTACTTAACTTTCCATCACCCATAAGCAAGCTTTGCTAAACAAATACGGAATGAACTGTGTTCCACCCACAACATGAGACTATATTTTGCTTAATTTAAGCTAAAACTGGTACTAAGACACGTGCCCATCCTTCACAATAACTGCCTATCATCAGTGTACCCACAGATATTAAAACAAGCTTCTTGAGAAGTTACCTGCATCAATGCTCCCCTGGGTGCTGTTAGCTCTTGCCAAAGAAAGGCTACGATGGCTTGCATTGCGAAATTGGGAGAAAGATGAGGTGGAATCTATCGTGTTTCTCCGAGTTCCCAGAGCATTGGTGGGAAATAGGAACTGTGTATAAGAAACCGTCTAAAAAAAAGTCAGAATGGACAGACAGTTACTTTCAGCCCAGCTCGGCCACAGTGGGATGCCTTTGGTGCATTCCAATTGGAAGAAAGAGAAGCCAAATTAATGGAGGATTTTCTGGATTTAGTAGTTAGGCACAGATGAATAAACACCAGTCACCTACATTTGCTTCAGTGCAGTCAGTTTATCCACGCAAAAAAATGCTTTTGCAAAGGCATTAATTCTTCAGCAAAACAAACACACACACACAAGCTCTAATACACTGGATTTACAAAATCCTACTCAAGGGTCAGATTTAAAAATATGTCAGTTTGGTCAGGTTTTTTTTCAGTGGGCCTTCTCTGTAGCAGATTTCATCAGCTTCTTTACTAACTATCATCATCTATATGGGTCCCTCAGCACACAGCTGCCAGAGGCAGACCACTTGAAGGTTGTTAACTTAAGCACTTTCTCTGCTATGTTTCTTCTTTAGGACTTCATCTAGTAGAATGTTATCGGTGTAACAAGTGAGCTCTAATTCACAGTAATGGTTGTAGCAAATCATTTACTATCCCCAAACATGGACTAAGTGTGAATGAGTGACTTGTTACAAAATTATTTTTAGAGTGCACTGATTCTCTGCTTGTACCCTTGGCCAGGAATAGGCTATGCCTTGCTTCTTGTCCTCTTATTTTCCAAAAATAACATTGTATTGAAGAAAAAAAATGAGTCTCAGACTCTAGACTGGTTTATGAGGAGGTCAGAACAGGTATCAAATAAAACGTGAGCTTTCGTTTATTTATAAGCAGACAGACTGCCCTCAAGAATTTACAGCCTGTGGTCTGGCCTGACACCTGGTTAGGTGAGCACACCATGTGTAGCAGCATTGACCTAGGACCTTTAAATGCATATATGACAGCAGACTGGGTAAACTGAACTGTAGAAAGTAAATCAGGCTTTCAGCAAGAAATGTTTTCTTTTATGATTAAAACTGTCTCTCCACTACATATTTCTTCAAAATGGATCACTTCCCTAAAGATTCATAATTGCTTATTCTATTCAAGTGAATGAACTCTTGGATTTTGAAAGACTCATCAGATTTGTGCCAATTGAAAGCAAACAGAATTACAGCTTACTACTCTTACCAGAAATTATTTTCAAACTCCTGACAATATACTTTGCAGTGATACCTCCTGCTAGAGCCAGGGGAAGGCTGTGTAATTCAGTAATGCTTTGGAGATTTAGATGTTGCCAGAGGCACATTTCTTCAAGGATGCAGAGTTGTTTGCATTGACAGCTTGGGTAGTCCTCATGAATTTTTGCTAAGCTTATTTACAGTTGCACATACTGCACTTTAACTACTGTGTTACACTGCTAGTTATAATTTATATTTCTGCTCATTATTAGTTAAGCCATTTTTTCCCTTATAACATAAAATTAAAGGGAGTAGGAACTGAAGCATCCCCACCTTCCCATCTGCTCCAAGCTCCACACCTTCAAGACCAATTATCTCTTTCAGACACACTCCAGTAGAATGGCACTGGCGTCCACCATCCAGCTTCATATCCCTGGGAAACAGAAACAAGAGCAGAAATACCTCTTAATACACACGCCTGGTTCACCTTCCACAACCCAGTGCTGAAATAAGGTACAGCATTAATCCAAACACGCCAACGCAAAGCACAGACCAGACAACTTTTCCTATAAAAGCACTTGTGTTGTCTAAAACATATTATAGAGAAAACCCCCACTTTGTTCCAGGTTGCAGCTCATACCCCACCTATGGTGCAGAGCAAGGTTCCCCATCATTAGGCACCTCTGAGAGAACCTGTCACTGGGAAGGAACTGGAAGTCATAAACACTTCAAGTGAGATACAACAATCCAGCTTGAACATTTAACTGAACATTTAACTGCCATGTATCCAGCAGACAGATGCTCCCAGACCACATACCTCACTCCCCTACACGAGACAAAGGTAATTTCCTGTGAAAGCCTCCATGAAAGCCTCCGGGAGGGATTCCTGCTCCTCCAAGCGCAGGAGAGTGCCCAAAACCCTCCTGGTGGAGGCTGTCAGGAGAAACCCGCTTTTCCATCACCCTGGGATGGAAACTTGGGGATCTACTTTGAAGGGACGAACCCACCCAGCATCTTACACTTGAACATAAATAAGGTGCCTGAGACAAGCAGGCTGTATCCCATACTTTAGTCTCATGATTAAAATGCGAGCTGAGGTAAAAAAGACTGAGCAAATTTGTGCTCCACAAATGGCAGCTGCATACAACTCCAGACTATTTATCTTGCAATATTTTCCTGGCTGATTTCCGCTGAGGTCCAACTATGTGCTTAAAAATCTGTGCGGGAGAGCTGAGGCAGGGAGAAATCCTGCAGGCTCTTCATCCAGTTGCAGGGCTGGGCTATCTCCTGCTGTGTCTCTACACACCGTCTTTCCTTGTCTTTCCAACCTACCACACATTTTACTTCTCTGAAACATGGCAATCCTGAGTCCCCAGTAAATCACGTACCCTACTGCTGGAAAAATCCAACACGTCTGTGTGCTGGAAAACATGCTTCAGGAACAAAGGAAAAAACTGTATCAAGTTACTAATCCCAACACAGTTTCTTCATTAGAGTTTACTTAGCATAGTGTCATATTATCATTCTCGTTTCCTGATATCATGTTACTGAGGGGCTGGACAAATAATTATATAAAAATAACCCTCTGTGAGAGTCACAGTATTAGCCTCTCTGTTCTTGCTCAGAAAGTGCTTAAGAGAACTATTTCTCATAGAGATAAATGCCAAATAGTAACCATTTCAGCAGGTGTTATCTGTGAAACAAATGCACAACCTGAAGAAGCCCCTGAACCCAAAAATGAAAACAAGTATCTGAATAACCTGAAAGCAGAACAGTTTAGTTTCCTTCCATTCAAGACCTTACAGATACAGAGCAAGAAATAATGCTGTTACAACTTTGAAAACAAGTCACAGAGAAATTTTTCCATGCAATTATAGATAACTTTGTAATTCATCAAATGGAAATCCATCAACCTTCGAAGAGTCAGCACAACAGCTTTAAAAATTAAAGAGCAGTTCTGGGGACTGAAAAGAAATCAGTGCTCTGGAAGCAAGGAGCAGGGTCAGCTGACATGTGCGAGCACACATGGGGATCATTCCTCGACATCAGCTGAAGATAGATGGACACTAATGCCTCCATTTCTGTATACTTCTGATGTTTCTAAAGAAGACTCTCCTTTCAGGACCCTGTGAACAACATTGCAGTCATTCTCCCTCATCCTAGGTGTTTTGCAAAGGTTACTTGGGGTCTTCCCCTCCTCCACATATGCTCTATATTTCTAGGTAGTATATGATTGCTTGTTTATAAAATGGAGTAATAAAATATCACTCTTTGGAGAGAAATGTGTCCATAAAACAGAGAATTAAACTTCCTCTCCTGAGGAAAATCAGCACCAAACAATGTGCAGTTTCTTATGAGCACGAAAATGGAAAGGCTCGTCCTGGCTTATACGCATCCTTCTCTCACTCATAAAAGACTTCGGTGAACATCTAATAAGGAATTCCTATGCTATTTTACTGTATCCTTTTTGAGCTCCCTATCATGTGATCAACAGCAAGCTAGCCAAGTTTTTGCAGGACAGGCCTTGATTTTTTTTCTCCCTCCTATTAAAGACAAAAGAGTTCACGGAACCCTCAGCAAAGCTCTTGCTGGGAGAGCAGCCCCAGAGTTGCCACCCTGCTGTTGGGTAGAGCTCCAGCACAACTGCTTCCTCCCCACACCCCCAAAATCCCAAGAGCAACAGCTAGGAAAGGCCTGGGGGATGACTTCACCTAGCCCTCTCCAAATGGCAAGTCGTGCCTAGGGATGAGTTGGGACGGTTGTTTGGATACAGCCACCACACCAGTGTGGCCAAACACCGCCACCAAGTTCTTCAGGACACATGCACTCGCATGGCACCACAGCTGAGGGGCCCCGAAAGGGAGGAGCATACTGAAGACAGGTACTTCGTATAAAAACCAGCCAAGCTTTCACTGTGTTTAAGTTATTTAGATTACTGATGGCACTGAGGAATTGCACAAACCAAAATACAGGAGTAAACGGTGCTTAGAAAATGTAGAGTAGGAAAGATGGTCCTTGCCAAAGAGGTTTTAAAGGGAAGAAAACTTCCTTTCTCCTCTTCCTCAGTTTTGATTTTTCTGTTTTATTTCCAAAAGTGCTTTTTAAGAAACTTTTCAAGGGATTCAAGCAGACACAGAAAAGCAAAAATAAATCATGGGAACTTTTACTACCTTCACTTTGAGCAGGGAAAGCTTGAGGAAATGAGAGGATTGGGGATAACATTTCTTTAGGAGGCAAAAAACTAGATCCCAGTTGCTGTCAAAGTTCAGGAGTTACTCTGATTTACATCAATGTCAAGCTCTAGATATTCTCTTCATGCATACCATTTCCAGAAAGCTGAGCAGTGTTATAAATTACACTTGAAATTAAGCATATTATTTTAGTTATTCAGGACTGCAGAATGTTGAGGAATACATCGGGTCCAGGTAGCTGAGACTGAGATGCAGATTGAAATGCAGACTGACTCCAGATGGGAGCCCAAGACAAGAGGCCATGAACAGCCAACCTTTGTGACAACAAAGGGCATGAAGATGGGTGATGCCAGGTAAGTGAGTGGACACTGAGAGACACAGCAGGAGCCGGGAATTGCCGACCTTTTGGAAAACAAAGGAGATGAAGACAGTGAGGTGGATGGACACAGAGAAGGGGGAAGGAGCTGAAGAGGAGGTAGAGTGAGACTTTTGCTCAGGGAGACTCTGAGGTTCCTTTGCTGGGGGTGCTCCTCGGTGGCACCAGCTTGAGCTTTCTGTGTTACTGAGCCATGAGTAAATGGCTTTATGGAACGAGACATCTCAGGCTCTGCTAAGGGAAATCTGGGGTTGATCTGGTAGGGAACTGTGGTCTGACTGAGTGTGCATGTGGTGAGTTTAGGGAGTGAAGTGGGACACCTGTCGGCTCACTGGAGCTGCCCGTTGTGAAGGGGCTTCAGTCCCAGCAATTAAAGTCTCTGGACTTGGTAGTGTGACTGACGTAGAGTCTCATAAGTGGTCAGACTGGGTACTTTCCTTAAAAAGGAAAAAACGAAAAGTTTCTCACTCTAACAGAGTTCAAAGATTTTCTTGGAAGAACACCAGGTGACTTGGGATCCCAGATTTGTTGTCGGATGGTGAAAAGTTTTACTGAGCAAATAGATAAGGATCAAAACAAGAAATCTCATCATGTCTTTTATTAGCCAGGCCAAGATTAACAGAATATAAATTGGATGCTGTTACCTTTGGAAGTATAACATTTCTTTTATGAACCAAATGTTATGCTTTGACGTGATCTACAAAGTCCCATGCAAGACTCCTGCTGGGCACTTGCTCTTTAAATGACAGTAACAGTTGAGCACTCTAACCCGTGAATAATTTAGGAGTCCATGAAATATTAAATAGATTTCTAGATACATGAGAAAAAGCCTTCTGCTTACTGAAAAAAGGAATCTGATAATTGTTATTTAGAGATGTCAGCCTTCTGTACCTATATTTTATGCTTAGTGATTCCTGACTCTTAAGATTTATTCTAAAAGCAAAAGCAGTTCAGGAGACACCAAGAAAAGATGCTGTTCTCATCCGTCACTGTAAATAATTTCTACTTATCATCTCTGTTTACAAGGACAAGGGAAATGACAGCTCTGGAAAAGATGCACTGCCAGTCTAACCAGCAGCAGATTTCCCACTGCCTGAAACTGCCTGCTATAATTGATCAAGAGCTTTCAGAGCCCTAATGCCATTAGTGGTGCCAGAACAACTCCAGCTGCAATTTAGAGGGTGGGGGTGTAGAAAAGTTCCTGGAAAGATGGTCATAATGGGCCAGTTTCCTTTTTCTCTCTCCAAAGATATTTAGATGTCAGCACACCTCTTTTCCTGATGTTTTTCCCAACACAGAGTAAAAGTATTAGGAAGATTCATTGATTAACTTCAATTAAAGGGAACAGGGCAATTCAAAAGAATGAGCAATGGTGGTTCTATAAAATTCATACATGAGAAGATTAGTTTTGAAATGTCCCATTGAGGGAAAAAAGTCCTCAGATATGTGTGTCTTTCTGTAAAGCTAATACATGCTTGGTTTTTTTTTTTTGTTCAATTCGTGAGAAGGCTAAAAGAATGACAGGACTAGAGAATGATAAATGCTCAGGAAAAGAACTAAAGATTGATGACTTAATCAAAACTGCCTCACATACAAAATCTGTTGGGGAAGAACAGCAAGGAACTTGGTAACAAATCTGAAGGACATAACAGAGTATGTCTGTCTGCTGTCTGCTTATTGCTACTATCCATATGGCAATTTAGATGCTCTGATTTCTCCTGTAAATATTGCCCTGTTTTCCACACTCACTGACCTGCCAAATAGCTGATGGCAGGGGTGTGTCAGGGGTGCAAGACAACCTCACCTAAATGTTTATTTTTTCTGCCTCATTTTGCATATGACCTTCGTACCCAGTTTAACACTAAAGATGAACAAAGGTTGCACAGTTTAGGTAAAGAAGGCTATTGGAAATGTCAGGTCTATGAACTAACTGATCACTGTGGTTAGATGTTATCTGAAGTGACAGTATTGAAAACCTCTCACTCCTGGCATCATTGAACTCATTATTGTTCTGGCCAGCACTCAGTTAAATTCAAAGTTAAATTCAGCAGTGACTTATATTTAGAAACTGGATGAAGCTAGTTAGTAGCATTTTTGAGAAGGACACAAATTCTTTCTATCTAACGACTTGCTACTTTCCTTCAGAAGAATGGTCTGCTTCCTGGGCTTCAATCCATCTGATTACTCATACCACATTATTTCCCATAGCTGGAGGCAAGTTTCGTCAGATGAATACCTATATTTTTGTCAAGGCAGCAATATTCAGCAGCTATGCCTGCTGCAGATACGTTTCTAACTCCTTAATGAATTCAGTGCCATGAAGAATAAAAGATGAGGTGAATTGGCCATTTTTATAAGGATGTGCACTATCTGATGCTCTGAGTTTTCCGTCCAGTAGCTCACCACCTCCAGCCCTGCCATCAGTCAGTCACTGCGAGCCTGGCGGCTGAGAGTTCAATGTAAGACTAACCATGCTGCAATGTCGCATTTGGGTGACACCACCAGCTCTCCTCCTCCTCCCCAGGTCCTCCAGATTCATCTTCTGGACAGGACTTCACAGGAACGTGGAAGCTCTTAAAAGGTTCTTACATCACAAAAATTATCAACAGAATAGGTACGATTTCAATCTGTGAATGCTTTTGCCATTGACATTCTTGGAGGGGAAAGACAACTCGGTACCTTCTTCCTCCTTGATAAAACACCTCTGACAGTGATATTTCTATCACCTTTTTTTTTTTAATTGTTTAGGCACCTTAAAATACTAATGAGAATTGAACTGTTCTCACTTGGCTGCAAGCATATGCAGAGCATTTTTGCAGGCCACCATGTCCTGCAGGCCACAGGGAGCAATTCTGACAACACCTGTGAGAATTGCCAGACTTGTACCATCTCCTTGGAAGTTGATGGAGAAGTGGTGCCTAAAGAAGCTTCAAGATGAGGCAAGTAACGGAGAATGGGTTCCCTTCTTCCCTGCCCAGGATATATGTCTGGAGGCAAAGCTGAACCTGGTCCTTCTCCATTCTGGCTGGGGTCACACGGTGAGTCCTTGTGTGTGTCCTTGTGTGAGTGCCCTTGCACAGACCATGCTGGGGAGTGGGGTGGGCAGAAACCTGCAGACACCTTCCTGGAGAGTCTGGCTGTAACAGTTCCTCTTTAGGGACTTGAGTGCCCGGAGCATGACCTGCCTAATGGCTAAAAGGCTAATATCTGCTGTGTCTGATCCCCAGCTCCTGTCTCAAAGGGCTGAAATCCAATTCACCTCAAACCATCTGGAGCCCATTTCCAAATGAATAATTCCTTCAAGTCTTATTTAATCCATCAGCAAACGGCTTCACTCTTTGGTTTGCCGTGACACAAATTCCCTCTGAGGGCCCCGAGCAGGTCAACATGCGGGTGTATATGCCTGTGCTGAGTGTGTGTGTGATGGGGCAGCTACCTGCTGTTGACCTGAGGCATCTTCCCCTGTCCTGGAAGAGGAACAGTATTAAGGCTCAACTCCACTTGCTGTGACAATCAACCTCTGACAAAGGAGGTGTGTGCCACAGCAGTTCAGGGGATGCACAAGGTGTACCTCTGATAAAAATGGGAGGTCACTACCTCCAATTTTCTGCCCATCTGCAAAACTAGATGGGGGTTAATTCTCATCTGCAGCAAGGAAGATATGAAGTGGATGCTGAGCCAGAAATCTGGTTTTAATACCGTTCATGAAGAAGCTCTTTCATCTTCTGCAATATTATATTTAAAGAAGAAAGAAGAACTTGAAGAATAGTATTAGCATAACATTACATATGATTCTTCAAATTTGCAAGTATTACTAAAGAATATTGGGGTGTCAACATGATCCATTGTATAACATCGGTAAATGGTGAAAAAGGAGAGGAGAAAAAATTTTTTTAAAGCACAAGTATCTCTCCACAATGTTAAAAACATGTTCAGTAGTCACTGCTGCATCTCCTCATGCACATGTTTTGTTTGTAAATGTTACTGCAAAAATCACTGTGTGGTAACAGCATGCTTGCTGCACAGGTTACCAAGATTTTTGTTCAGCATAAAAATTCATATCGTGAATACCCTTTAGCCATGAAGGTTTCCAATACATTGAAAAAAGGAATAGCAACCTCACAAACCAAACCTGCAGTACAAGCATTAGTACTTGAACTGCCTTGCCTCTAACCTGTGCATCACACAGTGGCTTTGTATGTCATAAAGACATCATCAAAGCCAAACATTCAGACAACATTTTCTGTGTTGCTGGATCCTGTAGGTGCTACCTGCCTCTGCAGATCAGCCTATAATGATAATTTCTCTGTGCATGTTTCTTAATTTAAGAACAGAGGTAATAACACTGTTACAAGTGCTCTCACAGGTGCAGGACAACCTGCATCATTACATCACTCCTCTTAGCCACCACTAAACCCTGTGTAGGGTTTGATGACTTTGGGATGTAACACCAAGAGATGCTGGGGACCAAGGGATGCCTGCAGGCAAGATGCTCAGCACCTCCTTCAGCTCCTGACTTGCAGTGTAGCTTTCCTTACATTGCTTTCACCTGGCTACGTCTGCTCTCACAGCTACTCTGCTGGTCTAGAAGAGCAAGCTCTGGTCCACTCCATTCCCCTACTCTTGGCAATGAAAACAGGTAAAACTGTGCCTGCATTCATGTCACTAGCAAAGATGCTGACAATCTTAATGTCGTCAGATCTGGAGAGAATTTATGTCCCAGATCAACAAAAGTACTTGTCTCTCCGTGACTCCAGCAGGAGATAATCCATCTCAAAACCTCTATCAATTTAGTTTTGGTTCTCCCCCTTTCCCTTGTATAAAAGCACTTGAAGCTAAAACATTAGGTTTCCATCAGACTCAAGATAGGGACAAAATTTTGAGGACAGAAAATTCTAGTTATTAGATCTGTACATGACTTTTTTGTCTCCCCATAGCAGTCTCTGCTTTATACATTTTACTTCTCTTCATTATAACAGAGAAGACTAAAGAAAGTAATTCCCCCGGCACATGGTGTCCTTCCTTCTCAGCCTCAGCAAGTACCATCAGACTGGCCTTCTGAAACTTCAGGGAGAAAAACCTGTCATTCAGCAGCAGCAGCCTCTATGCTGCTCTGAGTACACTTCCCTTCAAAAGCCTCCTGTCAGCTTCACTCCAGTGAGCTGGCAGCTGCCCAGCTGCTGGGGAGGCAGATTTGGGAAATGTATTCCAAGAGACACCTCAAACTTCATCCTCTTGTGTATACTTCTATGGCTCTCCTCCCTGCAATCCCCAGACCTCCATTTGTATTAGTACAACCACTTAAAAGCATGGTTTGGAGATTTGAGAAGGGTTCTTGCTTCATTGTAGTTTGACCTCTGCATGGAGGGTGGGCAAGTGAGGGACACAGTCTGGAGTACACTGCTTGCACCTCACTGGTGAGGGGTGATGCTGTCCCATCCACCCTGGGCAAGTACATAGAGTTTAGCTGTGACTTCAGGAATTGTTTTTCACATGGGTTTTTATAATGGATCTGCTCCTGCAGTTATCTGCCAGCATAGATAGAGTACAGCTCTTCTGCACTGACTACAGTGCAGCAGGAGCTGGCAGCCTCCACAAAACACAGCTGTGCTTGCTGATTTCCTCACTGGCCGTAGTGCCTGTGAGTCAGAGCAGAGGTGGAAAAGCAGCAGCAGCTCCTCTCACATGGAACAGTTCTTCCTGCCTGCTCATCCATCCTACTGTCCCACTCCTGCCATGATTTCTCCAGTCAAATTTCAGATGTGCCCATGATTCCCTGTAATGATCTGTTTCTTTTTGTTAACTATTCAGTAATGTTTGCAGAATATAAACCAGTTGGGACATCTTGCCCGGGGACAGACATCGGCAATCCAAAGATTCAGAGAAAGTAAAGCTAAAGGATGCTGTCACTACAGTACTTCAAAAGAGCATCCGATGTCTCTCCCTCCTCCTCCTACACATCCAAAATGTGCAATGAAGTAAGCAAGCACTGTGCAGCCCGAACAGAGTGGCTACAGTTTATGCTATACTGCCTCATCTGTTCTTTGCTCCAGCTGTTCCTGGAAGGAGGTGCCACTGAATTGTTTCTCTCTTCCTCTGATGCTCTGGAAGAAAGACAGAGGGTTTTTTTTTTTAAATCTTGGCTTTTTAGCAAAGGAAACAAGGCTGGATTGTTGTGTACTGGCACTTGCTACCTTCTCAGCCCATACCCTTCTTGCTGTGCAAGCATGGTACAAGACATGACGTGCTGAAATAATACTTAGTTTTGCAGCTGGCCTCATTACTGCTATAATTTAGAAGGTATAACCAGTCATCAGCATTTCAAAATATATTCAGTTTTCAATAAAGAGGCAATTTCCACGGGGCAATGACCATAAATGAATGACAGTATACTCAAGAACAATGAGCAAATCTGCCAGTCTGTCAAGAATTTGCCTGATGTGTCATCACAATTTAATTAAGGGAAAAAATTTACTGCAAGAGACAGCAGGCCAAGTCAAACCCCCTACAAAGGTACTTCCTTCCTTTGTGCATTAAAAATAATCTCCCTTTGCTTTGAATTACTGATGCACAAGCAGCTTGTGACAAATCTTTCTCCAGAACTAAATAGATGGCTGAAAAGTATGAGCCAAATTCAGTTTTTATACATTGGATAAATTTGATTCTAGATGATTTTTGGGTCTTTCAAACCCACCTCAGTATATCAGCTGATTATTTTCCACAAATTTTGTGCCCTGCAGTCACTGAGTCAACCCCAACTACAAGGACTTCTCAGCTCTCTGGAACGTGGCCACGGCAGACACACTTCATTCCCCTGCCCCGGGGGCACTGAGCTGCTGCCCACCAGCACAGCCTTTCTCAGCCTTGCACTGCACCTCTGAAGGCATCCAGCTGGTTGTCAGAGCCTGCCAGGCAACATCCTCCAGCCAAATCCAGTTTCTTCCACTTCTGTCGTTTCAGCGGAAGAGTGAAAAGCCTTCTCAGTCTTTGGAGAACTACTTCATTCTGAAGAAACTTTTCTATCAGAGGTATAGTGTCTCAGCATGTCAAGGGATGCAAGGCAGCTGCGCGGACATTGTTTATACCAGCTAGGAACCTGTACAGTATTATGTTCAAAATAATCTGTTTTCACTGACTGAATGATCTGACCAATGGCTAAAAGTACAACAAAAAGGTATTCTGTTTAAATCCAAATGTTTCTTCGTAGTTCTAGAAATACAGATACAGTAGCACCATATTTGCATGGGAGAATGAGAAAGCTAAGATGACTTATTGAAGCTGTGCTGTCTAGAGTATTTGTTTTGTCGAAGATGAGTGAAGTCAGAAGAAACAATAAAAACAGTGCATTTTTCAAGAACATCAATTTTAGGAGGGTAGTTTTCTCTAGCTTAATAATCCCAGATACCACAACACATATAAATAAACTGGGGACTGAAAGCAGTAGTTTTAACCTGGTAATGTTCCACAAGGCAAACACACCTAAGTGCATTTATCTCTTTTCAGAACAGATATCTAAAAGCATTATCCTCCATCATGCTGTCGTCTGTTATCAGGTCCACATGCAGGCCCAGAAAGACTATGCAGTACATGTATAAATATACATACCCGACTTGGGTACAGTCTCGATATGGCAGCACTGAAAATATGCTACAGAAGGATCTTCTGCTGCTGATAAGGACTATTCTAAAATATAAAAGAAAATAAAAGAAATCAAAGACTAAAATTTAAAAATCCCACCACAATAAGCAAAGCAATAGATGTTACCACTGAGGAATTCATAATCATAAACTTCCATAATGAATGATTCCTCCCTCCTCTTTTTTATCTCACAGGAGTCATGCTATGGTGTCTTTACAGAAGTGCTGAAGCCTGTGCCATAGCAAATAAGATGTAAACAAGTAGTGCAGTCCCATCCCTTCTGTAGGCTTTCTAGGAAAACTACCTTGAATACATTACTTGGAATCCAGGATAGATGCTTTTCTAGTGAAAGGAGTCCACCCACAAAGGCATGGGACCATTCTGACAACTCACTATGATGGCTGAAACTAAACAGACAAATCCAGCAGCATCCCAAGTAATACACACCAACAACTACTGGTGATACACACCACAATTCTGTGGCTGACCTGGAGTCTGCATTTATTGGACAAAGAATTTCTGGCTGCTGGTCATGACCTTTCTCTGCTAAAGAAAGGACTCCCTTGATTTTCAGCTTCTAGTTCCTGAAATAGACTTCATCCACGAATCAGGCTAAGTCTGCTCTTGTCATAAGCTTTCAGATCCTTTCACTGTTTTCAAGGCTCCTCCTTGAGTCTTCTGGTTTTCCCCATCGCCCTCTTTTGGTCTCTGGGAATTATCACTGACCTCAGCAGTGGCACATCTTCCAGTCTTACCTTTAAGATCAGTGTCCAGCCCTCAAGACCTGCCAGCCTCTGTGCTCAATAATTACATTAGCCTTCTTGGTTATGATGTTGCATTGATACTCAGGCATGACTGATCCCACAGTACTCTGCCATTTCTCCTGTAGCCCAACATCTGTCTCAGTCACTGTCAGTGCTGAATTCCTCCTCCTGTAAACATGGCTTGCCTTTATTCCTCAGGAATTCCTTAGGGAGTTAGCTCAAGATTTGTTTATATGAAAGCATACATTATCTGCCTGCAGAGAGCTTATCTCAGAATCCAGGACACTCTTAGAGCAAAGGCCTTGTATTTTTAACCAGTCTCCAAATCTCTGCAACATCTGCAAAGTCACTGTGTGATACTGTCCTGGTTTCAGCTCTGATAGAGTTCATTTTCTTTAAATCAAATAGCTTGGAGGAACCTATCTGTTACACAGTCACACTATTGGCTTTAGCCATCAAGATCTGACATATTAGTAAGCAACATCAAAACCACCTTGAGGTGAAGACCTACTTTCCATAAAACAGCATGGACTGTCAGTAGCTACATTACTATACTTTTGGGAGATGCAGATTGGCAAGAAGCCAAGAGAAGCTTGATGAAGATGCAAGACATAAAATGCCAATAAATAACTGATTGTTTATAAATATACCCTCATTCCTTATTACCTTCAGGATGCTGAGAACTGTACAATTGTACCGACCCCTCTTCCCTCTAAAGTTGGCCAATAGGCTGCACCATGACAAATTCCTCTAAGTGATGGCAATTTGTGCTATTTTCTGACCTGATTAGCGTTAGAATTTACTGCTGTTTTACCTTTCCAAAAATCTCCACTTGTGGTCAAAATGCTATGACCTACTGCTATGTTGGTTGTCAGGGCTATTGCGCTTCCTTGCTCTGCTCTCCAACACTGATTTTTCTCACCTTGTGTCCCACAGATCTGTATGTGAGGATTTCACCTGAATTTTTCATCCTTTGTCCTGCACTGGCCAAAGTTGGACAAGAAACCCTAGGAAGATATTTTGTTCTTTACTATCTGAAAGCCAGCATAAGCACCTATAAATCCCATACCAGCTGTTATTAAAACACTGCTTCCTTAAGTGACCAGCTTAGTCATTGTTCTTGGAAAAGGTTTAGCTCCCCAAGAGAGCCACTGCACATAATGCTTGGAAAAATGCAGAATGATCGATTTTCCTTCTCTTGGATCATTCTGTTACAGCAATCCTATTTTCTCCCTCAGAGGCATGTTTAAAAGCAAAGGGGGATTTACCCTATAATAAAGGTGGGTTTTTAATAATAAACATGCACACGTGTTCAGGAATCTCTCCTGCAGCAGATGAAGTATGATTTCATTGTTGTCTGAATGCTGTAATACTGCTTACCTATGGTAAGTATCTCAGATTCTGTAAGACGGTCTCATGGTGCAGCAGTAAGTTAAAGAGCAGGGGGGAATAATTTTTCATATTTGAGAATGGCAATCCACAAGCAAAAAAGCCCTGACATATGATTAATTTTGTGCTTGCCACTGCTTATTGCTGAATGGTTGCTACTCACAACAGCTTGCTTGTTCACTGGAAGCCTTGTTTGCTGATGTATGAAACTTGGCACAGATTTCGAGGCTGACATCAGAAAGCATCTTTGAATTCGGAAAACCACAGTACCCACTAAGCATATTACCCCCCTCCCTCTGGTTGCTTCTAGAAATACAGCTCTTCCACCAACGCCCTACACCTCCCTAAAAATACCACTCAACTCCTAATACTTAAAGAAAAACAAACTGGTGCTTCCATGTCCACAAGTAAAGACAACAGTAGGAAGTTACCACAGAACTGTGTGTATCAGAAGGAATCAGACAAGAAAGGAAATAAAAAGCACCAGCCCAGCCTGTATTTTTTTTCAGATTTTTTTCCCTTGGGACCCAAGCATTGCCTCTCTTTCCACAAACCGGCGGACCTTCTTTACACAAAGATCTCCCATACAGAGTGTGAGAGGAGCCCACGGCCGGCACTGCCAAGATGCCACAAAAACAGAGCTGTTGGAGGAGGTTGATGCAAAACAGCCTTAGGAGCTGGACTGGAAGGAAAGTAGGGAAGGCAGTGGTCAGATGCTCATCATGGAGGGATAAACCAGCATTTTATGTAGAGGTCAGATGACATGCATGGTAACAAAAAAAATTCTGAAGACCTGCAAAGGTTTACTGAGCAGAAAGTCCAGAAACTTGTCACAAAGTTTGCTTTGGACAAGAAGGTATGGTGGAAGCCACTGCTGTTCAAGAAAACTGAATTATTGCTTATGGGAGAAAAGCATTTTTCAGCTCTTCAACAAAGGGCATCTATGATCCTGTGCAGCTCTGAATGAGCTCTCTCTGACATCAAAAGCAGGCTGAGAGTGAGTTTATGCGCCCTGATTCCAATTGTCCCACCTAGACATGTTTAGAATCACTTCATGAAAAGCTTTTCAGTCTCTAATTCTCACATTTCACCCAAAAGTTGTACTGATTACTAGGGTTCAGAGCAACCATTATTTTGCAAGAGAGTTCTGACAATGTGCAAAGGTCTAAGACTGTAAAAGCTAATCTTCCAACTTCTTTATGAGGTGTACGCTATAAAAAAACTTACTGAGCACAAAGTTCTCAACAGAATCAATACTTTGCTTGACTGGAAGAATAACATCTGCTTTCTTCAGTGTCTGTCTAGGTTTCATTGTGTTGCACCAAAAGGCTGTGATCAGGCTATGTGATATACACCATATACACCAATCACATGTGGAATACTGTAGCCTCTTGTCTCATTCCTGGTTGGTTGATATTTGACAGCCAGGGCCCTGCTGCCCAGCACACAAAGGCAAACACACAAATCACAGATGCTGTCTGGGTAGCAGCTCTCATTTTGGAGCCTCACAAATTCAAGGGCTATTAGAAGGTGGCTGAGGGGAATTATGAACTGTGAGGATGCTGCAAATAGTCAGCCTCTTGGACTGCATGTGTTGCATTTCCACAACTAAAAGGGCAGCAAAAGAGATCTTTCATGATGGTACTTGGCCTTTATTTAGATGTGTACACTAACAAAATAACTGAGAAAGTAATGGCATGGGGGTGGGAGAGGAACATTGTTTTACTGCTTTTTATATTTGCTTTATACGATAACTGTAGAAATGTTCTTGTCCCATTTTCACTATTAACTGTTTATTCAGCTGGCTCAGGTTGCTGTTTACGTGGCTTGTTTTTGCTAATCTTCTGTTTCAGGGCTTATGGAGGATATCACCAATAAGCCTGCTGAGTGAAGTGGGTAAAACCATATGCTGATGACTACCTGTGCTAGTTTGTATGTTACGGTTGACTTGTCTTTGTCTTTGCATGCAAAAGTTTATTTTGTGCTATTTTACAAGATTGCTTTGATAATACAGTCTAGGAAACCTAATTTTCTACTTCCTTTAATAAGCCACGTACTACAAATCCAAAGAAACCGGTTTAACCAGTGCACAGAGCTATCAACAGGAAGCTTTACAAGGACTAGCTGATAAGCTCTGATCTGAGCATAGGTGTTTTTTCTCTGTGCTAAACAGCTGAACTCTTATTTCAACCACAGCTAATCCTGCCTTGCTGCTGGACTGACAAAGGCTGGACCCAGAGCATCGTCACTCCACATGTGTCATCCACAAGGCTGAGAGGGGAAGAGCTCTCAGTGCCGCAGGAAAAGGACACATCACTTTACAGGTTGAGAGCCACAAGTAAGGGCAGTTAACAGAGAGAGGAGCTCTGAGCTATCACCCACACTGCAGTTTTCTTTGCTGTGACACTCACAGTCACAAGCCAGTGAAAAAATTACATGCTAGCTATTTTAAAGCCCAGTCACCAAATTCACCGCCCAAAAATATATTCAGTGTAGATGTTTTCAAAGCTGGGTTCCTCAAGTTAAGTGAAAGGCTGACATGCTGTGACAGAAGGGCCAGTCAAAGAGCCTGACTTCAGCCTAGTTCAGCACCTGTGTCCTGCACAACCATGCATGAGCCCCCTGGGACAAGGTTTCAGGCATGGAAAGGAGCCTCAGTAGGGTTTTCTATCCATTGCAATACTTGGGCTTCTCGGTGTCACAGGAAACTGGGGAGGACACAGCTTTAAAGGTCTTAAGGTACTCAGAAACACTGCTTGTGTTTCATTTTACAATGAACACATAAAGCAGATCCACCTGAATTTCTAGAGGTCCTTTTCATCCAGAATGCCTACTAACTTCAGTGACTGCAACTGCATCCAGACCCCTTAGAAAAACAGAGTCTGGGCTCATCTTACTTACTGCTAGACATAGAAGTGACACAAAGTGTTAACTTTATATTATATTTTTAGCTAATATCGTTGTGGTTCTACAACCATAGGACGAAAGCTATTTCCAAAACTATCTCTTATATCTGTATCTGCATTCTACATAAAGAGATCTTTATTACAACTGTGGAAATATTCTGGAAAACTGTCTGCTGATAAAGATAAGAAGTCAGTTGAATAACAGAAGCTTCCTCACTGTTTTCTTAACAAGAAAAATACTCAGTTTTATTGTCAGGCATAATGACTGATCTGTGAATTAAGATTAAATGTTGCATATATGCTACAAATACTTTTTTTACAAAACACGGAGAAAACAGTTTACTAATCAAATATTTATTCATTCTTTTGCAGATAGTATTTCTATCAAGTTTATGCACAGATTTTATACACACAGCTCAGAAATTATTCGTTCTCTGTGCAATTTGTATAATACCTTAGAAGTATTTTTTGCTGTAAGAAATTCCAAGAGCATACATCTACTTATGCACAAAGTGGACTAAAATTAGAGGTCTGCTTTTCAGCGTTTGATTCCACACGTGTTTGTTGTAAAGACAATAATCAGCTGCTACTCAGACAATAGTCGAGTCAATAGTTCTGTGTGTGTCTGATACAAAAGCTGTTTCTAAAATCTCTCAGGGTCACCTTCTGCAACATTTATGTTGATTACTGCCTTGTACTGTATTTAACTGTATGTGTGAGAATAAAAGTGAAGAAAATTTTTCTTGAGCCAAGTAACATCTACCAGAACTCAATTCATAAAACCTGTGGTTCAATGCAGTGTCAGTGGCAGAGCTTCTACTGACATGGTGCCATATTTGATGGAAGTAAAAGGCTACATGCACAAATCAGTCCACCAGAACATACGTGGTTCTCAGCCATGGCAGTTTTATGAGAACAGGTATGTACAAGGGTCAACGCTCCATGGGCCAGTTTAGTCTACGTGCAATCTCTTCAGGTAGCCCAGTTCAAACCTATTCAGGTTGGGAAGAACATGAAGAAAAAAAATCACGTGGTACATGGAGAAACTGTCTTTGGAAAAATCAGAGAGGGCAGGTATTTTCTTTACAAGCAGGGAGGAGCTAGTTTTACTTCTGAGCTGGATGATACTGCAATAAAGAATCCATTCTGCTGATGGGAACACCAGGCCTTTGCAGTAAGTGAAGTCCCAGCCAATTCCTGCTGTACAGGTCCCACAGGTGCCTGTGGCTGTAACCTGGGAAGTCCATGTCCCAGCTCGGGGTGTGCTGCAGTCACAGCTGCACCCCTCACACATCCCCTGGAAGACTCTCTGCCTACATCTGCCATGAAAACCAGGATCCCACACCTCACCTTGCCATGATCATCCCTGGCTGTGCATTTACCAACCGGCACTTCGTATCCACTAATAGATGCAGCTGAAGTAGCATTGAACCACTGCTAAACCCGGTCCAGGCAGGTTTGCCCATCTGTGTACCCCTCTCACACTTAGAACCTGGTAACACTCTCAAAGAAATACAACCAGATTATGCCTAGTTTACTCCAACAGCACCACAGATTTTCCTTTTATGCAGGTTATTTGCATTAAGGAGACACAGGTCTTAAGATTTAAGGGCTATAGCACTTCCATTGACATGTACTTCCCTCGAGGAAGGAGTGTGCACTGCAGCCTGCACCTTCACAGACTGTGTTAGAGGCCATCAGTATGTGGTGAGTGCCAATGGCACACTGTGCTCTTGCACAGGGATGCTGATCCTGCCCCTTCCCTCATGCCCCATGGATTGCCTTGCAGAAGCAGCCTTTGCATGCACAGTACCTGCCATTTCTGGTATCGTGTTGCCGCATGTTCTTGATAAAATGAACCTTCTTAAAGTTCTTTGGTCTGGGTGATCCTGAGAGTGTCCGACATCTGAAAAATAAATCAGTTGCGGGGGGGGAGAAAGAAAAAAATAGAAGTACTCAGTTCCCTGCTGTACAGCCAAGAAGTCTACACAAAAGCAGGAAGGAAAGACGAGACAAATGATTCAAGTCACCCTGTGTTAGGAATCAGCAAGAACAATAAAGACAATAAGTCTGGAAACTAGACAGCTCAAACAAAAAAAATATTTAAAATAATAATAAGAAAAGGCACCATTCCCCTCGCTTCACGCAAAAAAAAAAAACCATAAAAAAATCTCAGCAAAGTAAAACTTCCTGTAATCTGCCGTGACAGCTTAGCCCAAGCTTTCAGAGGGAAAAAATTAAACTAAGCCAAAACCTGGTAAATATGCAATTTTTCCACTCATACCAAAACCCACGCTTTTGTAACCTCCTCAGCTATTGATAAAGGAGCCATTAAGGAAAGTTCTTTCTTGTTTTAATTTTAGAAAGGTTTAAAATCTCCCATTGTCAAGGATAATTCTTATTTGCTTTTAACTCTAAATATTACTTTTCATATCCCTGATAGTATGCAAAACAACTGAAAATAAATTATCTCAGGAAAAAAAATAATTAATCTTGAAAACATTAAGCCTTAAATCTATTTTACATCTGAATGCACTTTATAAATTGCAGTTACAGAAAGAAATTGCCAGAGGGAGGAGAGATGAGACAAACAGCAATATCCTCCCCTCCCTCCCCCCCCTTGCCTCTTTCTAATCAGCTGAAACCACAGCGCATGTGAAAGCTCTCTCTGTTTCATCTCAGTGTTGTTTTGTTGCAAGGCATGGCAGGACGGGCAGGCACTGCAGATAACGCAACTCCTGTGCTCCCTGCACAGCCAGGGCTGCTGGACCGAGGCTGCTGCGTCCTCCACGTCCTCCACGAGAGCTAAAGGACAAGCATCCTCTGCCGGCACACAGGATGAGTAGAGCCCCTCCGCATTAAGCTTCCCTAAACTATTTTTCCATCCTCTCCTCTGCACAGGCAGAGTTCAGCAGCTTCTCAAGCCGGAAAGGTCCTTTTGTTGGACTGAAACCACAGACCACTGGTCCCAAGCCACCAGGGACTGCCAGTCCTTGTTGCTGTACCAAAACATCACCACACTGCCCGGGCACACCCCGAGAGGGAGGACCCCATCACTTTGCCTTTTCTGCCTTCCTCCTGTTAGCAAAATCCTTGAGATTCCCTCACCCTCTGGTTGCAATTAGTCTTGTTAGCTACTTCACAGGAAAATACCAGCAAGAGAGACATTCTACCACCAATTCCGCAAATTAGCAAGTAAAAATACTGCCTGGCAAACCATACTTTGTTTATATCTTTTGCCAATTATACATGTTTGAATCACTTACGAGAATGCTTCATAACATGCTGGTAAGCATGCAACAGTAAGCTTTGTAAAAATAATCAAGCCTTGGTAGTAGGCCAATTGGTACAGCCTCTGCTATTAAGTCTTTGCTTCGAGGTAGGGAGAGACAGCCAATCTGCATGTGGATAAACAAGGCTATAGGCTAAACACCAATTTAAACCAGCTGAATTACAGGTTCTAAGATAAAGAGTCAGTCCAACTTAGGCTGCTGTCTTGATGAACAGCTGACCTGGAAGGATTCCATGCACTGGTTGGATTACTGACCAGCCAGTTTCTGAACTGTTAAGCAGTTGCTCCATTTTGCATTACCCTTGAGGATTGCCTAGTGACTAATTACTGTGGTCCCCAGAGAAGTAAGCTGTGGTCTCCCAGATGCAGAAACAAAACTGCACTGAAGCTGCTGATATAACAAGGATGAGGGCAGATTTATTAGTGGGGTAGCAGTCACAACCCTACCAGCCAACATGCAGACAGTAATGCTGGTAACCAAAATAAGATTGCATGTGCCGAGAGAACACACAGTTAAAATCCATAAAAATTAAAAATACTAAAAATACCAGCCTTCAAAAACTCCCTACAGTAAACCATCTGTACTTACTTTTTTAAATGTACCACATATGTTAGGGGCTAGCCATTCATATTAGTGACAATTATACTTTTCTGTTAATCAAATCTGACATTTTAATTCCTGACATTTCACTTAAATACTGACTTTTTGTTTAATGACCTAAAGCCAGGGAATGTGTAATTCATATCACCTACAACCTTGCAGGGTATTAGAGGTTTCAACACTTTTACTCACTACGAAGAACATCTTAATGTGAAGACCCAGCTACTTTTCAACACGGGGAGGGAACAGCAAATCTGTCCATGCATGTGCTTTACAGACAAGAAGCCAGAGAGAGAGTAAATAAAATGACCTCCGCAATGGGGCATTTTCCTCGATGTCCTCCAGAGTCTCCAGAGAAGATCGCTGGGAGATCAGCCGACGTCTGCAGAGAAAACAAAACACAGAACATCACCACTGATTAGAGGGCACGAGAAAGTCCCCAGAGAGTCTCAGAGAGATTTAGTAAAGATCACAAACCACCCTTCACTAGCCAAGCCATACCTCTGGATATTAATAAATTTTGTTCCATTCTGCTTCCATTCCAATCTGTTTGATTCCAACCAGAAGCAAACTTACTCCAAACAAGCTTCTACAGCAAAACAGAAGTTGAAACTTCACAACAGCTCCTGCTCAGCTCCTTATCCCTTCCTTCAAGGGTTTAATACCCATCTAACACCATTCCCACATGTGCTGTGGTACAGCTTGCAATGCTACAAATACAGTGCTTTGATAAAATAATGCAGGTGTAGATCTACGGAGATTGCCTGTCATTTGCACTGCCCCACTTCTCTTTGCCCCTTGCCCATTTTACCAAATAAATGCCACTTGTTTCTCAGTGATGTTAATCTCATCACTCCTGTGAGGAGTGCCTGAAGAGAGATGGAAGATGACATCAGTGTTGGCAGCACTGAGTACAAACCAGCAGTTTAGAAGAAAGCTCTGACCATCCTTGTGAGCAGCACAGGTGAGTTTAGTTCTGTTTTAAACTATTTTCCTAAGCCTGAGTCAGATCCTTCCTCTACCTTCAGTGAATTGAAGTATGGAAATCCTAGCATTACAAGTTTTCCAACTGTTCTATCAGGCAGGGAAGAAGGCCCAGTACAGGCCTGGTTTTAGTAGCAACTGCTGCTCCACAACCTCCAAACGCCCTGACAGCAGCACAAAACAAAAAACTACACCCAGCCCTCCAAAAAACACTGTAAATACCAAAAATTAATGTGTAAGGTAGAGCCCACCTGCAGACACATAATGAAAAATTAAGCTGGCAATCATGGAAACGTCAATGGGCGTTAAACAGCTGAAACAGCCAGCAGTGCCAGGGCAGTGTGCCCCAGCACCTGGCTGGCAGGAGGACTGCCAGCACCCATCGCTCCCAGGGGCTACTGCTGAGGCATAGAGCACCTCTCCAGTGATTTAATGAGTATGAACTTAAATGATAAAAATATTCATAGACTACCATTATTTTTTTCCCAATTCCCACTGAGCTGCCTTACTCCCTTGATCTGCAAGCAAAGAGTTTCCAGAGCGTTATGAGCACTCCTATGCTTGGAAGCATGCTCATTAATTTATTCCTGGGCTGTATTTTCACAATAAATTGTTTTCT
Source organism: Corapipo altera (assembly GCF_003945725.1). Classification (NCBI taxonomy): domain Eukaryota; kingdom Metazoa; phylum Chordata; class Aves; order Passeriformes; family Pipridae; genus Corapipo; species Corapipo altera. The sequence goes on along the minus strand of NW_020884879.1, from coordinate 1,820,407 downwards.
CTGATGCCAGTGTAAGCAGTTTCTAATCCTTCTTGCAATTCCCTTGCCCCTTCAGTTGTGCTGCTACAACTGTTCCTGCAGCCGTGCTGCAAATCTGATTACCAAAATGTTTTTCAGTTCAAAATAACCCTGAGGTTCAGCGAATGATTCAGTTTGCTATTAATTCAAACACTAGATTTCTATCAGTAAGCCCTAGACAACAGATTTCAGGACAATTTGAATGTGTATGTGGCTTCTTGTGTACATAGAAAATAACAAAAAAAAAAATCTCAAACAATTTATAGATCAACCAAGTGTGAAGCTTAATCCTCTTAGGAAAATATGCAAACCTAAATCCCCTCAGGCTTTCTCTAAACTAGGATTTTAGGAGATCTGGTGCAAGATAGGATACACCTTCAAAATGCTAAGAAAAAATAAAATCTGCATTTCATAGACAAGCAAGAAGAGACCAAACATTTGCCTCCTGTACCTATGGGCACTCCCTTGGCTCCATCCACAGTCAGAGAGGACACAGGAATGCTCTTATAGGGAGAAATTTAGAGCAGGAGTAGCTCCTGTTCCATTTTCAGTTTCACTGATCCATAAGCAAAAGTTGGAAGTTTCAGCTACCAGCACTACTGATGCAGCAGATGATAGCTGTTGGCTTTTTAATACCTCTTTATACGTCATTAGCTTAATAACACACTTAAATAATGGCACTCTCCCATCTTGTGGTGTTACAATGCCAAAAGCATACTTGGCATGTTGTTAGTCAAAGAGAGATAAACAACAGTACAACCGTGCCACCTTCTTCTTATTAAATTTATCAAATTAGTCACGCTGTATTTTCTCTAGATGCCTCTGAGATGCCAGGCGCTTATACAACACCAGACGCATATTCCAGATGCCACTATAACCCTCTTCCAAGCCTCTTCTCGCCCAAAGTTATGCCCCATCCTCAATTTCATTGCCAATGACTTGAAGATCCTACATTTGCGTCTGTTATTAAGGCAGATGTGCTGGTTGGCAGAAACACACACAACTGTATTTCATCAGCTGGTCGTCCAGTTGCCTGCTGACTGATAAGATTCGTCCGGCTTCCCTTGCTGGTCTTAACTTCTCAAATCCAGTACCAGGGATGCTGCCTCCTGATTTTTGCTTGCTGACCTCAAATGCAACGCATCCCAGATGGAAACCGCTACCACCCCTCTTGGTACAAAAGACATCACACTGATTTTCACTGGTGGTGATTTTGCAGTATGTTGGGTATCTAACATGGCAAGTGAGTCTGCACAAAGGAGGGGGAGAAGTTCTTTGTTCACCCAAGCTTGGGAGAGGAGCACTGATACCTGAGCTCCCTCTCAACTAGTGCATAACACAAGCATAACTTCAAATAAATTCATCCAGGAAGGAAGGAAGCAAGCAAGCAGATAATCCCCCCCCAAATCAGTGAAGAAGGATGGGTCACACAGAAGCCTGCAGTGATATAAATGGGGACTGACCAGCCCAATCCCCTCCCTGTACTGGCATAGGTAGCAGTGAGACCAAGGATATCCAGCCCAGCACCCAACACAGCTGAGAACTGCCACATCTTTCAACTTACCCCAGAATTATTAGTTTTAATCAGTTTAGCTCCCTGTACTGTCAAAGAAGCACCAAAGAGGAGGATTTGAAGCAACTCTGTTGAAATCAGTTCATACTGTCTGGGAATGACTCCCTCTTTTCACTGAAGAAGCTCAGCCGCAATGAAGTATGTGCAATTATTCCAGTTTATCTTAAATCTTTACTTCAAGGCCTAATTAAGATGACCTAAATACCAATATTTTATAAGCTTTCCACAGCTGGATATTATACCAGAAATGCCAACTAACGAAGCTACCTGCTGTGAACCAAGTCACATCCTGTGCCACACACAAAGGAAAAATAAAAGTTTGGAAAGCTTTGGAAAGCAAAGCTTTTGAAAGGGTCTTCCAGGGAATACAAGGAAAATAATTTTTTCATTGACTTCATTAAGAATTAATCATCTCAACTGGTGTTTAATATTTAAATTAATCATCTTTCTTTCTTCAGGCAAGCACCCAGGGTTTGTCTATACAACTTCTAAAAGGGTTACTTTTCAAAAATTGATTAACATGCTATAGCAGCTGGTATATGTAGACACTTGCAGTGAAATAACCCCAAACTATTTTATATTACATATCAACATCATTCTGATGTAAAGCTATGTTAACACCTATTTTATATCAAAAAATGTCCTATTTCAATAATAACTAGGGGAAAATCCTCCTGTTGTTGAGGAAGAGTATGTGCAGAACAATTCAAAATAGCACAGTGTGACTCATCCAGGATTCAGGCTTTGGGCAGTCTTTAAACAGATGCAATTCCAATATAAAATGCTATAAAACTTGTGTAGAGTGTCAGCCAGCTAGCACACTAAAATACAACTGCTCTTAATAACCAAATTAAAGATGTTTCAATAAAAATAATAATTTCTTCCTAGTTCACAGAAAGCCTTAAAAAATTTCTACTAGTTTAATCACCACATTCCAGGTATACCAAACTCACACCTCTCTCCCCCCAGCCTCATGCACACAGAAAAAAGTAGTTCAGCACTGGAAAGATGACCTCCTCATTCTAATGATCAGCCCCTGTAGGACAATGATGGTCCCAATGAAGGTCACAGACCTTTTTTTTGTTTAAAAACCATGTAATATCATGTTCCCTTAAAAACCTATCTAAAATAGTTTTTGTCTGTTTCCTTGCTGTTGTTCCCGGTGCATGAGCCCAGAAATAACAACTACTCTACCATCAAATTCCAAGTCCAGTCCAAAGAAAGAAACTAAGGAGATATTTGATGCCCTGGTGTTTTAAATGGCACACTCTGTGGATGCTGACCTTGGGATTTTGTATCAAAAGACCCCAGACAATCAGGGCCTGTTTCTTAGCTACCTTTTAATTAAGATATTCATGACCCTGTTTGCATACTGGATTTATCTTTGACCAGCTGTCTGAATCTCTGTGGAAGTTTCTTAAAAGCTAAAATGTGGTCTTCGTTTCCCCTCTCCAAAGTCAGATTAATATGTGGCTCAGTTGCAAAACTGAAATAAAATACAAGGGCAAAAAAAAAAAAGAAAATAATTACAAGGACAAATAAAATACAGCAGGTCTGCAACCAAAACAGCCAACAGCCAAAGCAAGTAAACTGCAAAAATATTCACCATTACTACCCCATCAATCAGTGGAAAATTATCTTCACTGTCAATTGCTGCAAAATACTCAACTCAATTATGTTAAACATACAAAATCTTAAAGCCATATAGACAGGAGGTGATAAAAAAAAAGAGCTGCAATCAGAACACTGGATAAACTCATCCAGGAAGGAAGGAAGCCAATGATAATCCAAGAGATAAGGAAAAATAAATCCACGTGTAATGACTTTCTAGCACAGCTACAAAATCAGGAGGAAAAAGCTGCATTTTAAATACACCTCATTTCTGCGAAAGTTGGGGGTGTATTTTCTCCCCTGCTTCTATGAAGATTACAAACCTACAACAGATGAAGCCAGTAATGTGGGTGCTGCTGGCTCCCAGAACAAATACATCCCTGCAAGTCAAGCTTCTTCACTTTGTCTGGGACAAACGCATCCCTTCAGAGATGCAGTGACAATGCGACACATCATCTGAACACTTGCTGGCTGCGTTTACACTGATGGGAGAATTTGGGAGGAAAAAACAGCTGAAGACTGTTGGCAGCTCACATGTCCACTGGGTCACCTCCTCCCTTCTGGTGGCCAGGGAAAATGAGCAAGAATCACATACTAGCCTAAATAGTTACACAAGGGGAGTGGAAAGAAAGTAATCACAGAACTTGCAGTGATTGGGAACGAGATCAGGATACCTATAAGGATACCTCAGGGACCGCCTAGAGGTGTGTGTTGAAGCGTTTCCCCCTGCCATCCATCCACCTTCTGAAAGGTGCCAGCTCCAGACTCAAAGAGGAGGTCTTGCTCAAAAGCCAGCCTAGTCCTTTGCAAAGCACTCCCTAGGGAGCTACCAAAACATGCTCTGTTGAGCTTGTTTTGAAGCTCCCATAGGTCACACCAGGCAAAGCATCACTCTGATCCTACTGCTATAGGAACAGCAACCCCAGGGCTGTTCTTATATTGGGCTTCATATTGTTCCCTCCAGCACCAAAATGGTTTGAACAGTAAAAGGAAAACAAGGAGAGTATTAAATGAGATCTAAGATTAGGCTTCTATGTGCTAAAATGAAAAAAATACTTAAAAAAAAATATATGATATATTACAATATTATGGCTACAAACATATCTTTGAGGCTACTCTGAGTTTTGAGTAAGGTACTTTTACTATTCTTTTCCCTAACTCCTTTGGAGTTGGATTTGGGTATGAACACAAGTGCAGCTGCTGCTCTCCCCAGGCCAAGGAAGCAGGTATCAGCAGAGCTGCCAGATGCAGGCCATGCCCACAGGGTATCACCCCAAAATGCCACTTCTCTCCAGCTCCTGAGGAGCTGAATGCCTCTGCCCAAACTCCTAGGCTAAGCTGTGAAATTAATACACTCTTCTGAAATATTATACAAGACATCAGCTGTGAACGAATCCCCATTCACTTCCTGACCCCTGACTTCATGACCCAGCATGAACCCAGATGAAAGATCCGCTAATGAGTAACCTCTCGCCCTCCCTCTGAAGTTTGTACTGGGATTCTTAAGTCCCAGCTCATTTTCTTCCTATCTTTTGCCAATACTACAGGAAGACAAACACAGGAAAAGCAAACCCTGAGACTACTGAAAATTATTAAGGGAAGCAGGAGCTACCCTTTATGATATAAAGCAGTTTCTAATTGTATGCTATCATAATTATGCAGCAGAGCAATTCTCTGCAAAGAACATCAAAACTCCATTTAGAACTTCCACACTGCGCAGCATATTGTCAAGGCTGCCCACAATGGGAGTTGAAAGCATCTGGCACACACCGAAAATGGGTTATTTTGTTAATTCAGCAGCCCAACCCAAATACACAGAGAACATACCAAGAACCCTCCATTTAGCTGTCACCTACGTGCAGACAGGATGCCAATATGGCCTAAGACCACAGCCTTGTACAGCGGGCTGTGAAGAAAAGTCTCCGATGCAGAAATCCTGAGCTAGCAGGACTCTCAACAACCTGCTCTGTTGGGAGATGTATTGCAAGGAGAGAGACTGTCAAATCGCGTGATAACTAGGAGAATAACACCTTGCCAAATGTCTCCTCAGTCTCCATCAACTTTTTGGGGGTAAGCAGGAAGATGGACAGAAAACAAGGAGATGAAGGGAGAGCTATGGCATGAACATGGCTCTATGTTACGTACTCCTCCTAAACCAGGGGTCTCTTTTGCACTGAGTATTCCATCCGTATTGCCATCCAACTCATTCTCCAAGCCTCATCCTCCCACAATACCCAAGCTTTGAAATACAACACTCAAACTGCTGCCTGCTGACCTGTCTGCATGTAACATCTCATCGTCATCCCGAAGGTAGGATCTAAGTAAGAATTAAGTAAGAATGAAGAAAGAGGGAAGAAACAATGAAGAAAAATAAATACAACAATACTGAGGTATCCTGCTGACCTTTCACAGTTTGCCAATGCAACATAATGCTCTGTTGACAAATTATTATGTAGCTTTGCACATGTGATCCTTCAAATAGTGCACAAAATTCTAGCACAGCTCTGTCCCAATGCCCCAGAGGGATCACCTGGGTCTGGTTATATCAGATATAAAATCAGGAGTACCAGCACTGCAAAGAGACAAAGGACTTTAACTAGAACTGCTGAGAAGCAAGATGTTCACTGACAAAGCATTTATATAGTGTGAATGTATATATGCAGGTGTGCAGAAAAAAAGGCATGGTAGAACTGGATTTTTGGACTTTTGCACAATTCAACTTGATATACTAAGAATTAGTCTTCCTAGAAGACAAGATTCTGGGAAGAAATTGATTCAAAATTAAGCACTGATATGAAATCTCCAGTGAAGGAAAAAAACCAGGGTTTAGTCGAGGTAGAATGGAAGAGCTATCACCACATGTTGTTGACTCTGGGGGACATCTAATTTTCACCTTTCCCAGCTGGATTCCCAATTCACCAAAGACAGATCTTGTTTGAAACCTGCCATCATGGTTCAGTGGTGGACTTGGCAGTACTGGATTAACAGTTGGGCGCAATGAACTTAAAGGTCTTTCCCAACCTAAATGATTCCATGAGTTTATCTCCCCTCTGCAGGCAGCTGCCTCTGCACCCAATCCTCCTACTGTTGGCTCTACCCAAGCCATAATGAGGAGCTACAGCTGCAATTCAGTAAGATTCATTTAAAGATAGCAGAGCTCACACAGATCCTGAAGCACCTAGAATCTACATTCTCTATTATCTTTAACCTATGATTTACAGATTCACTGTCTTCCCTTTACTGACTCTGCAGCAATATGATAGCTTTCAGAAGGCTTCTGTGTAGTGATTTGTTTTGAGTATGCCAGAACACTGCCATAGCTATACTTTTCAGAACAACCTCCATAACCTTACCATTATCACGGTAAGACATCAGTGGGCACCAGTTTAATTAGACACACGCAAAGCTATGAAAGAAGCAAACGACAAGAATAATCATCTGACCTTACGAAAACAAGGATGCTTGCCAAAGCAGATACAATAGCACTGTAAAGAACATACAGTTTGTTCATTTTTATGTCCATTTTCTACAGTAAAACCCACACCATAATAGCCTTTGCCTCAACGACATTAATCTAACAGATTCTTCATGTATCATTCCTGTCTGACAAACTCTGTGCATTGCAAAACAATGAATATTGAGTTCTGTTCACAAGCGATGTTCACAACCCAAGGAAATGAAGAATCAACATTTAAATCAAGCACTTGAGCACACCACACTGCAAGAGTGCAAGTCTTCAAAGTATCAAACCACAAAATGTTTTATTTCAGAACAAAGTTCTGGAATTAACTAAGAAATTTGCTTGCAAGTCATGGCTATATGCAGGAGATACCACAACACATGGAAATACATACATGCGCTACTAAATCACCTGAAAAAATACTTCAATTCTAGCCTGCATACATAACCATGCAATTAAAACTGCTGCCTTACCGTGTTTGATTTCCTTTATTTCATTTGTGGTGTTTTTACTGTAATACAGCCCAACATCATCTCCATGTCTTGTTCCAGATGCACATATGCTGTCTGGGAAAACATATTCTGCAATCCCGTATCTTAACATTCTTAGTAGAGATCTGAACAGACACTTAATTTCACTGCTAAATAAATGTATCCTAGACACTGTGAATTGTCTGGATAGAGTTAGTCTGATGAAGAAAGGAAAGTCTCCTATGTGAGTAGGGCATAAAGACCAAAGCAAACAGGAGACAGCTAGCATAGGGCACTTCATGCATGAGATATGAATGCTGCACAGGTGGTGGCAATCTGAGTGTTTACTGGTGCATACTTTGCATTTAGTTCTGGCTGCATTTCCTAGAAATTCCCTTAGGATCAGGCATTTTTCCCAGCATCTCATTACATACCCAAGAGTCATTACATATCCTGCTTTCCCTAGCCTGCATTGCTAACGACCAACAAGTCAATTCATAGCATTCAGAAATCAGCTATCACACTGAACAGCTTAGATATCCTAACTTTCTGATATCTGTGATAAGGCGAGACAGTCCAGTGTCATAATTTTAAATATTATTTAAATATTATTTTAAATATTATTACATCCACAGGAATTAATGCCCTCTAGCCTGTTAATTCATGCACAGTCAGTTTTAATGCCAAAGACATTTGAGTACAAAAATATATATTTGCTTAAAATATTGCATTTGCTTATGCTTTATTAAAAAATTTTTTGTAACACTAGGACACAGTTCAAAAACAATACCACAAGATCCATTATTAGGGTAATAGCAGAACCTTACTGTCCAGCAGAACTACTTCAACCTACCTGTCAGCTTGTGGACCTGGGACTTGAAGGGGGAGAGCTCATTCTTCCCTGCTCTTCTCACTAAGGACAGATCCTGAAGCCACCCAGCATAATTGCTCTGGGAAAAGCAAACTACCTCCTCTTTCCCTCTATCCCTGCCACTGTGACTGGGTATGGCATCTTCCTGATACTGGGCACTGCGTTTATAGGTGGTAGCAGGGGGTTAGATAATTTTCTTCTCTTTCTGATGATGTCCCTTGCTCAACGTGGTATATGGTAATTGGCACATTCCGTTGCTCTTCCCTGGTACAGATCTCTATTAAAAAGTTAAATGTTTTCAGAAACCAGTTTACTCCATTGCAAATATTTAGTTCTGCAGGGCAAAAGACCAGCTACAGACCAAACACAATGGTTCAGCTTATCACAAGTATCCATACAAAAATTAATCATGGTTTAAAAGGTGACATTTAAGAGACTGGATTTCCACGAGGAATCCTCACTTACCCCAGCTCCCAGTAAGCAAGTATTGTGGGAATCTTCATAATACTGGTAACTTTTGGTTGTCTAGCTGTATTTGCTCACTGTTAAGGTACAGTGGGTGTAGCAGTGTCCAATATTTACAGGAGCTGGCCAAGAAGCCTCCCCATCTGTTTTCACAATAGAGTACCCAGCAGTCACCACAATGAAATTTTCATTGACTTGGTAAATGCAGCCTACATCTGTAGTCTGGAGAACTGCCTTTCCTGGGATATATATGCCCCCAAGAGCATAACATGGCCATCAGCAGAAGTCCAAGGCTCAGAAAGCATCTCCCTACTCCCTGCTGAAAGCAGCCTCTTCCAAGGGCACCATCTCCACTCACACAGGGAACATGTGCTGTTCTGCCACAAATTTATGGCCTTTTATATTCTCATATTCCCCATCTACTGTCACAGAGCTGAGTTATCAGATGTACAGAAATAATATTTATTCTGGTAATCTGAGCAATCTTCTGCTTAGTAAATTATGTAATTATTAGAGGACTGAATTTTTCTGGGTGCCAACTAGTTTGCTGGCCAGCAAACACCCTGTAATGGGATATTAGTTTCCAATCAGTTTGGGGGGAAAAAAAACCCACAAAAAACAATCAAGAAATTTGGACAATGCCCTTAACAACATGTTTCAACTTTGGGTCAGCTCTGAAGTGGTCAGGTTGTTGGACTGGATATTCTTGAAGGTCCCTTCCAACTGCAATATTTTATTCTATTTTATTCTAAAGGCAGGTCCATTAACACATCAAAAGTGAGGGAAGCTGACAGAGCACTCTGCTAGACTGAGTCTACTGATACTTTATATTATCAGAGCAATAAAAAGCACCTCATAGTGACAAATCTGGCCAACAAAGTGCAATTTAGGGGACTGCTTCAAGATAAGCATTATTAGAGGGCAGCACAAGACTCAATTTTCACTTTTCTGTACCTGCCAAGTTCCCCTGCCTTGGTTCACCCATGTCAGTGCTGTGTTCACTGTCTCCATGTACAGCCATGCCATGCCAGAAAAACCAGAGGCAGAAGCTCAGGCAGATGCAAGAGCAGGCAGCCCTCTTAAAGTACACTGACTGCTGTATCAAATAACTCCAGTGATGACTCCTGAGATGTTCAGTCTCTCCCCAGCACACCCAAAAGACATGTTGCATTCATATTACGCAATGAATAAGGGAAGAGGTTGGCTGACCTACCACTAACGTTCGCAGCGATCCACTTCAAACGTCTATTGAGCCCTCAACCTGATCTAATCTATAGTGCATATAAGCAAACAAATAGATAAAGCAATCATTAAAGCAAAATAATTAATAACTAATTATAGTTGCAACCCATCTCCTGGTAGAGATGATTAACTGAGAATCGGTTCACACCCTGACCTTACGTGGAGTCTGGGAGATCTGAGTTACCCAGCTCTTTCCATCACAAATAACCAATGCAAATGTTAAGCTGCCTATGATGAGTTTATATAACCTATACATTACTTCAAGTGCCTATACACATAGAAGGTGGGGGTAAAAAGTCTAAAAATGCCAGTACAGTCCCAGGAGAGGCAGTTTGATAGTGGATCTCCCTCCTCCACTTCTGAATCTCAGCAGAGGCAGGATGCCTTCCGTAATCCCCCATTTGATGATGGACATGGACATCTCCCTTGTCAATATGGATTGTCAAAAGCTTTACTAGAAAAGCATTTAGAAGGGTTTAAGGCATTATTCAACATTTCCAAATCACCCCAGCAGTCAAAGCTAGCTGCCCGACGTACCAAATGTCCAGGAAGCACAGGAGCAAACCATGGCACCAGACCTGAAAAACACCTGGCACAGGAACCTGAGCTGATGTGGTGGTCGGTTCTTTCAAAGCCAAGGTGTGGCACCCTTAGTCTGAATGATTTCCAGGGTCTGACAGGAGTAGTGTTGCAACTGTCGTCATGTTAAATACAACCTTAGGCAGACCTTTGGATGGCAAATGCCATGACTGTAGATGCAAAAAATTACTTAGCTATTCTTTAGCTGAGACTCTTGGTTTTGTTGGTGGTGGTGTTTTATTTCCTTATACACATGCACTTTTTAGACAGCTTTAGAAAGAAAAAACACTAAGCCAATGCAGAAATGGATATATTTGATATTTAAGGCTCTGCCTATCTGTGTGGAACAAATTAGTCACATTATCATTTCCCTAGGGTGAACAGGCATAAGGATAGAATCCATGCAGACATAAGATTTTCTGGTTTTTCTGCTCTCCCCCTTCCTTTCTCTTCTCAAAATCTCTGCACTTCCACCGGCAGCCTTTAGAGACAAAGAGCTCATGACTTTTTTTCAGTTGTGTTTACTGCTTAGTCCTCCCTAAACCGGAGGATTTTTCTTGATAACATAAAACAAGGCACTTTGTGATCTGACTCAGTGGCAATTTTAAAGCTCTGCAATAAATTGCAATGAATTTGCAGCTCATTAGCAATGAATTGAGTTGATGAAAGGTCGCAAGGAACCAAGGACAATTTTTACAAAGCATCTCCAGGCAGTTTTTCCAGACCATCAGCTCTCTTTTGCTAACCAAGGAACACATCTTGCACTCTTTAGAAAGTCAAGGGCCTGTTTCTCCATAAAAAAATCCCAAAGTATTGCCTAATGAAAGACACAAAGAGTCCTTCTCATGCTAAGGGAACACATTTCAGGATTCTGCTCACGTGTTTTTACTCGGGGATGCTTTGATGTAATAGCAGGGGAGAGAAATTTTGAAGGATTTACAGATTAATCAACCAGAGCATGGATGTAGGTTAGGACTGATACAACCGTGCCCCTCTGGGATATTATCTGCAGCTCAACTTACTGCAGATGAAATGAAACACGCTTTGGGAATGCAAATGAATTAGGATGTCACAAAAAGTAATTCAATTTGCACCAGCAGGGTTTTGAATTTGGTTAGTTACCTACAAGATCTTTATTTAACTGTAAACGTGGTACAATACATAGTATGATAACTGATTTGAAATTCATTTTACTGCTATTTTAAAAATTAGGCCTGATAACTTCTAACAGATTTTCAGGTCATGTTTCTATTATACATATGCATATCTCTATGCATTTGCACACTTATGCATGCTCTGTAACAGATCTGCACAACAGTAGGATCTTTCATACACATAAAAACAAGGGTAAGACTTTCATTCATATCACCACTATGGAAGAGATAAGTGGAACAAGACAGTTAATTAGTCATTCTCCATTTCAATCCTCAATAACCACAGAGAGAGCTTGTATTTTTACTTCAGGCATTGTCTTACATCAAACAATTTGTAGATAAGAAAAATCAGCTCTCTTCCTGAAGGCACATAAGCAAGTATTTTGATAGAAAAGATGAAACAGCATTAGAAATTAACTGTAACACTTCTTCCCTTCCCTAGCCACTAGAGTATGTCCAGTAGGATGCATTGCCAATATATAACTGTATTATCCACACTGACAAATTTTGCACAGTCTGCTGTTTTGGTACTACAGAGCACAAGGCATTAATAGCTGACTGCCTCATTCAAATGAAACAAGACAATTATCAGCTGTAACTTACACAATTAATACTACTGCTGCCAGCATTTTCAGCAGAGATTTGATTCTTTTATAGCTCATTTGAAGTCTTTAGGGAACGTGTTATTAGTACATCTGTCCTCCTGTAAACATAATTATCATGTAAAATTTCATTTATCATGCTGATCAGGAAGCACTTTCTTTCAGCCTTTCAGCCTGGGAACACTGATAAACAGGCAAGGGAATTTGACTGCCCCAGCTAACCTGGACCATGCTCATTGCCAGAAGCATTGCTGCTGCTTTCCAGCTGAGCCCACAGCAATTTTCTGAATAGGCACAAAGCTTTTGCTAACCTCTGACTTTGGCATTTGAGCTTGGGGTACATCATATTGGACACTGCTTATTTGTGTCATTAGTCGATTTTATGTTCTCCCATGACTCTCTGCTCCTTGCTTATCTCCAAGACTGAGACACTTGTAGGTGTGCAGGCCACTGGAGCTGCTGCAGAGGGAGCAGGAAGCAACTGGATTCACCGTGATCATAATCCTTTATCAGTACCATAAATCAAGTCCACGTCATAGACAACAGTCAAGACCTACTTCAACCCAGCATCACTTTTAATACACAAAAACAAGCTTAGGCCAAGTATAAAGAGACATCAGTTAAACAGATGCCAATCAACACAATACTGAATTTTGTCTAAAACGGCTATGACGTTTTAAAAAGTGAACACCATCAAGACTTATCAAACTCTGGTGCCTTACATGCAGAATAGCCCAGAACTGAAGGCTTCATGTGCAGAGAAATTGCCCTTGTCAACAACTTAACCTTCAGAGACCTACAGAACATCCTGACATCAAAGTGAGATTAAATGAAGTAAAGGTCAGCCCCTGAACAGACCCCCTGCAAACTGTGGCTTCAGATTGGTTTAAAACAGCCTCATTTATACTAATAAGCTTATGCTGTGACCAAAAGACACCGTGCTGCTTCAGCCATCTACCACCCCCTGCATCACAGCAGCAGAAGGTCTCCTGCAGCTGGACAATTAAGGGAATCGATCCCACTAATGAGCACACAAATGATTAGTGATCAACTTTTATTGGGTTTTGTGAGGGAGCAAAAGATTTGCTGTCCTCGAAGGGATCAGCCCAAAACAATCCTCAAATCACAGGAACAGACTAACATGTTCCTGCATCCCTGGAGGCTACTCCCATAGCTGCTCTCTGACTCCAAGCCTTCCTCCACTGCAGCTACGGGTCTCTCCTTCAACTCAGCCAGCCAGCAGGTATCTAAAACAGTCCCAGGGAACAGGTATAAACTGGACTCCTTCAAGTTCAACAGATACAGATTCCAAACAGGCCTGTGACCAATACTGATCACATTCAGGATTTGGAACCTCATAATTTCTTTTTATCAGCTGAAACATTCTTTTTTTCCTGGTGTATAAAAATGGCCTGACAGGACATAAGGGACTTGCAAGATGCCCTGAGGTGGAGGGAATTATGCTGATGCAGGAAAGGGCAAAGGAGGAAGGGACCAATCCCTGATGATATCAGAAAGCAAATGTTGTTTCAAAGAGATTATTTTACTGCTGATAAATATGTGATGAATATTTTTTTAAATGTGGGAGAAATTCATAAATCTAAATCAAGACAACTGCTATTACAGGCTGACATTGGTACAAGCAGAACAACCGCATGACCACGGAAACTCATAAGTTCACTACATTAATACACTGAGCTATTATGGATTGCATTTTAAGTAACTTATTCCCATATCATTCTGATGGTTCATGGAGCTTTGTTAAAACAGGGTGCCTGAGAGAAATGAGTTAGCACAGTGGTTACATCAATTACTCTCTTTAAATTCAACAATCATGCATATCCAGATTGCTTAATTTCTCCCATACATCTGCATTTGCAGATCTTTCTTCTCTGAAGAGCTTTCAAAAGCTCAAGTTTTAATCAGAGGACTATTTTTGATCCTAATTTTCCAAGCTGCAGTAAAGCTGCCTCATGACCTAATCTGATGGCAAATGTACCATTATTATACAGTGGTTTCAAGCAAGTTGTACAATAACTAGTCATAATGTTTCTGATTTTTAATCACTGGTACACCAGGTGCCTAGTGTCTAATTAGAGCTATTGATCTGCAGACATTGGTATAACTCAGGTCAGCAAATGACTTGTTGAAACAAGCACTGCTTGGTGTGAATAAAATACATTGCAGAGCAGTGTCTGGACATCAACCCCTTGGCCATACCCCAGCACACTAAAGCTGTGAGCAAAGGCAGACCTGCCTTCCCTTACACCAAGCTCAGATTTTTGATGAAGAAATGAGCAGGACAAAGGAACATGACATGGTTCTAGGGGCTGCAAATGCCACACAGCTACAGCCATCAGGAACATGGACTACAGCCCTGCGGGTCTGTAGTCATTTGGGTCAGGGGTTTGACTCAATTACAAAAAGAAAAGAAAACTACAAACCAAAAAGCCATTTTTTTTTTATTTTTGCCATTGTTCTGAGCAAAATCAAAAAATTTCTGATTTTATGGGGAACAAAGCATTTTGATTTGCTTGAAGCCCATGTTTCACTTTGAATTTTTTTTCTTCTTATATACACACAAGCATATATATTCATCTGCATATGACATAGAAGACTCATAGTCAGGAAAAAACCCCTGTTTTCCGCTGTTTAAACATGTCACCTTTCTGAAGAATTTTGGTTCCTGAAAAAAAAGTTCACAGGGTTTCCTCTGGTTTGGCTTAACAGCTTTAAAGGTTGTGCTTCCAGACAGAAAATCTGGCTTACCCACAGCTTTCCCCCTCTGCTCCACATTTAACAGATTGCTGTTGTGACCATAAGAAATACGGCAACTGCTGCTAAAACTTTAATCTCCCCCAAAGTCGTAATCTTTATATAGCAAATATAATAAGCTTTCTCAGTGTCATACTGCAACAATGTTTAACAGGATTGCATAAGCAAAGTTATATTTAAATCCACTGAAAATGCAACCCAATTCTCCCAGAGTCTGCTCTGGCAATAATTAATGACAGATTTCATCAATATTCACGTATCAAATTTTTCATTCTTGTAGGATTGTGCCTCGCTAACACGAGGACAGCAGAGAAGAAATACCTTCTATTAAAGAAGCTGTTAGGCATCACGGATAACATATGAAGCGTGGCCATGCTGTTCTCTATCCTCTATTACCCCTCGGTTTTATTCTCTAGAAGTTCTTTCGGCAGCTGCTTCCAGGCTGTAACCAAAGCAGGAGCAGGAGGTATTCTGCCACTGCTGTCAGGCAAGCCAGGGGAGGACAGAAAAGGGGAAAAAATTAATCTCAAAATATTTTGCAAAGTAGTCCAAACATTTGGAGGTGGCAAGGTTTCCCTCCTCCTGCCCATCTGGCCACAGTGTGATTCTATAACAAAGCATCACTAAACCAACATATTTATCCTGAAAGATAAGCAAATAAAAACATACTTAAACTGAAAGACCGTAAATTTAGATTAAATATTAGGAAGAAATTCTTCCCTGTGAGGGTGGTGAGGCACTGGAACAGGTTGCTTAGAGAAGCTGTGGATGCCCCATCCCTGGAAGTGTTCAAGGTCAGGTTGGAAGGGGCTCTGAGCTACCCAGTCTAGTGGGAGGTGTCCCTGTCCATGGCAGAGGGGTTGGAACAAAATGATCTTTAAGTTCCCTTCCAACCCAGACCATTCTAAGATTTTAGGAGTGTATTTCCTGAGCTGTCCTACCTCTTTCAGGAAGAGTCATTTTGAATTTAGTTCTTCCAGTTATTTGCCACAAGCATTTGAAAAAAGAGTGAGACCTATCTGATGGTCATTTGAGCAACCTGCCTAATTTCATTTGCACACAGTGTGCACACTCCAAAACCACAAGTCTTCATGTCAAAGGAGCACAATTTTCTGAGCAACTCAGAGCACCCACTCTCTGAAACAGGGAACACCAAATTATCTATCCTATTCTTAAACACGAAGAGTCAAGAGACACTTTTTTACGTCAATGTAATTGTAGTTTCCCAGGGCAACACAAGGATGACACCACAAGAGCCTGCCTCTCCAGGGTAGGCTTCAGGAATGTTGCCCCTAGCTCTGCACTTAACGCAAACCTAAGAAAATCACAAGAAGCTGTATCCCCCAACCAGTTTCACAATCCAAATCTCATGACAAAACAAGTAGTCCTGAGCCCAAATCTTCACAGAATTTTGAGATCCTCTCAGCAATGGGGAAGGACAGGGAAGTGAAGAGTAAAGTGAGAGGAGGAAGGAAACATCTGCTTCCTCTTCCCAACCAGCTCTGAAAGCTTTGCTCTCTCCATAACATATACAGTAAAACAGGAGCTACTTTCTTTTCCTCTGTCCTGGAAAAAGATAGGCAAAAAAGTCTTACCCTTCTTTATTCTTGCAATCCTGCCACTTTGTCCCTGTCAGATTTGCTGGAGAGCTGGAGCAGCATCTTTCACTGGGCTGCAGAGTCCTGTGCAGGGACAACTTTCATTCCCAGCATTTATTTTTAATTCTCATTTGAAGCCCAGTGAACTACTCTAGATCATAACAAAATACTGATTAAGCTTTTCACAGAACCAAGCCTTTAATTTTAAAAATATTTATCTGGATCGCTGAAGATTTTCACTCTAAACTCTGACTGCATGAGCAAATGATTTAGCATACATACATAAAAAAAATCAGAAACTGAAAGGAAATTCAGTAATACCAATCTCCCAAGCTACTACAGCCGATAACTCAGGGACTGGGAAGCTGGCCATGGAATTGCCTAATTTCATGAATATTTGGGAGGAGATACAACCTTATTTCAATTCACAGACTAGAGCAACAATTGGAGAGAAATTCTTAAAAATAAGGCTCACAGGTACAAGGGGCAGCTCTCTGTCCCATCCCAGCATTATGTGCTGTGACAATTCTGCAGTGCCACTCCTTGGTTTTCAAGGTACTTTTACTAGTGTCAGGAAATCTGTTATTGTCAAAAACTGTTAAGTCAACCAAACCCAGGTATTTTAATCAGACATTGAACAGTTGGCGTCATACCCCAAAGCCAGGGCTGTGGGCAGCTGTCAGCCCCACAGCCACCACAACCCAAGCAAGCAGCTGTTGTTGGGACGAGTTTCAGCAAGAATTGGTGATGAGCTACTCGCAGGCACTGCTGCCGGTCTGACCATAAAACACTGTTACGAAACCTGTACTCCTGCAAACCAGCTAATTTTGAAAAAGCTCCGAGCTGGATTTGAACGTCTCAATCCAGCAGGAGATGACACCCCATCTCATGACAGGTTAACAACCTGTCAGGGATTTAGCACACCCCAGAGCAGCTGGCTGGTGTTGTTGAGACAGGCAGTGGTGCCCCCAGGACACATCCACTGAAGAAAGGCAATTTTGAAAGAGGAGGCAATTGCCTTGCTGAAAAAGTAATAATAATTTTTAAAAAAGTCAGAAGTCCCTCCTGACTGAGTTCAGTATCACAAGTTTCTGGGAGAAGAGGACAAAGGAGGTCCGCATACCCAGACCCTTATCACAAATACTACTGGAGGGGTGGAAGATGTGAGAACAAAGTTAAGCAGCCAGAAGGATGTATGGTTCCCCTTGCATTTCTCTACACTCCTCCTTTAAACTCAGGAAGCACACTTCTGACCATCAGGGTGTGTTAGCTTGTTTTCCACACAGTCCTGCTCCTGGGACATGCTTAGGTACCAAGGTGACCGAGCTGCCCCAGCCCAGCTGGACTGCATCCACATCTGCCTCAGAAGCTGCATCTTCCCAGGACCAGCAGGGCCACAGCAGATGCTAAAAACAACATGGCAACAGGCACTTCCACGGTGGTATTCGGCATTTTTCAGAGAGCCTCATGGGATACACCAGGACTCTGCATGTGCATATGCTGAGCTCAGTACTCACTGCTGATTCTCTGAAAGCAGAAGGCATGAGAGCCCTGTGACTCTGTATTACCTGTTTAAACAACAAACACAAAGTTAAAGCGTATTAAAAATTCATGAATTTCTATGAATCCTTAAAGAGTCTTATTTTTGCCTTCTGGAATGCAGCTCTTTAGGACTACATCTTTTTAAATCCTTTTTTGATCTTGAAAGTTAGAAACTTTGTCAAAAAAGACAGAATACAAGGAGATTAGACTAAGCATCTCCACCTCATCCCAACAGCCTGTGAACCTTAAAAAGCCTCTATCACATATTGCAAGACTTTGAAGCTGGCGATACTGGAATAATTTCCTCAGCAACAAAGATGAAGAGGAGATCACGTGATTGAGAAAGGTTGCTAGTGCTTTCAACTGTCATGAAAACACATACTAAAAATCTTAAAAAATGCTATGCCATGGCTCACAGTATCTGTTGTTTGCTCTTCTATTTCCCCAAGCCAGGAGTGTGATGTGCATGCATATGCTACCTTTCAAACATGATTACTGAGTTCTGCTGAAGGCATGTGCATATGTAGAAACAAAAGAAAATATGTTTGAGTCCCTGAAAACAGATAAAATGGATCTGACCCTCCAACTCCATACAATCAAAAAAGCCATGTATTTCTGAAAGTTGAAAAACCCAAACATGAGGTAATATAATATGAGAGCAGAAGCAGACCTGTGTGCTAGCTTAAACCAGCAGCTATTTCAGTTTAAGGTGATACTTCGGGTTGTGAAATAAAATCTTGGAATTGTGACCATATCTGCTTCAGCCAGCCTCTCCTTTGGGGCCAGTAACCCCTTTAATTGCCTCAAATCACCTGGAGGCACCTCCAGCCAGAAAAACCTTTGCTCTATAAGCAACATCAGGCGGACAACAAAAAAACCAGAAAACCAGATGGAGAAAATTTTGACAGCAGCTCATCATGCCTCCTTAGAAGACAAAGTATATGAAGGAGAACATAAAGCATGAAATGCCTTGAAAAAAGGCTCGTTTTTGCCACCACTTTGGATAAAAATAATTTTTTGTCACAGATTTCACTGATTTTGTGTGCAGTACTCTCCAAGGTAATATGCTGCTTTCAGTATTAGAAGAACTAAATGCATACATTCATTTACAAAAACATCTCAAAGGTGACCACTGAAAGTACATTCTCTCTGAGATTTTAAAATATACCAGACTAATAGATGTAAAAAAGTCACTTATACCAATAAATTGAACTGATCGTGTAAAAACTCACGCACTTCAGCAATCTTAACAAAGGCATTAACTGCATGATTAATTATGCACTTCTGCAGAAACCTCAGCTGATGGGGCTCATGCTCAAATGAAACTACAAAACTGCTCATTTTGACTGTGTTAGGCAATGTCTTTATGAGCCAAAGGCAGCAAACTACTGGGAAAGTAAGACTGAACATATTTGCAAGTGTTTGCAGGATCAGACTTTATTTTTGTACAGCCTTTTATCAATGATAAAATCTAATTTAGAAATACTTCTTTCCAACTAATATAATTCAAGGAAGATTTACTTTATAAGAGCCTTGTGGGGGTGTGAAAACACACAAAAGTCTATCTTTTAAAAAGGATCAAGGCATATTTAGATGTCACAGACATGAAATGCAAACCGAAACTCCAATACAGATACTAATCATGTGAAATGGATAACCTCATAATATCACACATCTTAGATCATCTGACTCCTGTGTCTGTCTGCATATTCAGCATCACAGCCCCAAGCTGAAAAAACACAGACAGAGAAGAAAGAAATTTTTGTTTCCTGGTAAAGCTTCTTGCACTAAAGAACTGAAAGCAGGGCAAAAGGCCCATTCAAAAATGTGTCACAAAACACTTCACCGCAGACCTAAGAGCTTTGTTGTGAGAGGAGAGAGAAAAAAAAGGATTTTGAACAACAATATTGACTAATGGGATTATGTATACACAACAGTTTCCCATTCACAATACCCTCCTGGGGAGTTGAATGCAAGCTCAATTTTACCTGCACCAATAACAGCTACATAATTTTATGACAGATATTAAGCTAAGAGGGTACAGACCACAAAGCTGCTATCAAAAACATTTATCTTCCAAGGAGGATATCAGACAGGCAATTAAAGAAGCAATCATCCTCCCCCCAAAAATACAATTTCTCATCTTTAAATTTACATCTGTAAATCTCTCTCTTTTGGCTTTAAGTAGGAGATCATGAAGCATACACTTTTGTAGCATATTTTTAGTAACTTAGAGCTTTCAAATTATATATAATGTAGTATCTGGGTAAGTAATATATAGACAACAGTATCCTGATGACATTATAACAACACAAGAACATATGAAGACAAACATAACAATGAAGACAAACTGTTCAGCATGCTTCAGAACTTGCTTGCATACAAAAGAATTTCTGTATTCCTATTAGACAGAATGGATATAGAGAAAGAGGTCCTAGGGCTGAGTACTTCTCCTTCCCAATTCCTTCCCCTTTTTTTAATATATGAACTTTGCACCTAACTACAGTAAGTATACATGCTTTGAAGCTTTTTAAGAAAAAAAATTGAAACCCAAATTTGGGAGTAAAATGGCTGCGGTTCTAGACAGGAAAACCTGTGTTTTAGCAACCGGAAAAACTTATTCCTGCACTTCATAAAGAATAAATACAGCTATGAATACAGAATAAACATCCTTGATTGTAATAATAAGGAAAATATAATGCAGACACACAGCTATTGTTTGAAGTAAAGCACATCAAAAGCTTTCACAGTGACAGCTCCAGCCACTCTGCCACGCTCCAACAGGCCCTGCACAGCCTCACAGACTGCAAGGACAGTATCAGCAAGCAAAGGGATGGCCATGTAACCCATGTGCCTGTGGTGTAGTTTTCCACGTCAAGAAGGTGTCAGGAGGCAGCAGCGGTGAGGAGGGGAGCAGACCAGGGATTTGCAGGCAATGTTGAGGTTCTCCCACAGGCACTATCTTGGGGCAGTGAGTAGCTCTCCCATCAGTGGTAATTTGGATACTCGATCCCGACAGCAGGAAACTATCTCTACAAATTCAACAAGTAAAATGTGGGACGCAAGTGCTAAAATAGCAGCATTCAGTTACCAGAGTGACAATGAGAACTGTGAATATTTCCTCTCTTGGGCAGGACCTGCTAACTGCTATTTGGAAAACAGCAGATTTATATGTCTTTATTTTTGCTTTAGAAGCAGCAGGACCTTAAGAGTCTGTCCAGCAAAGGAACCAAAAATGCACTTCTGTTGCTGTCTCTCTAAGTGCCCAGGCACCCGCAGCATTTTCCCTCCTCCCTGCAAGTCTCTGCAAAGGAAGAAGTCTGAACAAAGTGCCGCTATACGAGGGCCATGGCCCCCACAGCAGCAGATAAAAACCAAATTATACAAAACTTGTACTGTTTTGCTTCTGTCATCCTTTGCCGCCTCAGACCTGAACAATAATGAGCTTGTCTAACATGGAGGAAAGAGGGGAATGGCTTTGTGCTTGGATGGGTCAGAGCAGACAGATGAATAAATATGCTCTCCAAAAGCTGTCTGTGTTGGGCTGGGAAAGGGAAGAAGCACAACAGTGAGAAGCTGCAGACCATGGGGCCAGAGGAAGAGCACAACCCTCCGGCTCTGTGCAAAACTTTGGTGTGGTTCCCTCTGGCAAATCTCAGGAAGGATTCAACATGAAAGCTCATTTGGTAGTTAGTTACACAGAAGTCACAGGCAAAAGTTCGCCTTATTGCTTCCCCTGAAAGTGAAATCAGCTATACTTTGTATAAAAGAGGTGCTTTTTTCTCTCTTTGATTAAACAAATGAACTCTCCTCCCCAGACCACACAAACAGAAACCACTATTTCCTCTGTCACTGCATGTTCGTGTCTAAAAACAGCCCAGGACAAGGGTAAAACCATGCTGGGTATGACATTAGACCTCTACACTGACCAAGATCACAAACTGCCATCAACATGTGACACAAAATTTTGAAATTTTGGTTTTCCTGTTTCACCTCTTCCACTAAACAGACAGGAAAGATGTCTGTTAATGTGAATAACTGAATAAAACAAAGAAAATCCATTTTTGCAGAATTTACCACATTACAAAATGAAAATTTAGAAAGGCTGCGACTGACCAGTAAAAAGAAAACAGATCCCAGTGCTCTGATTCAACAAGTAATAAAAATGTTTTTCCTACAAAATCTTTTTAAACCTCCAGTGGAAAGAAGGAAGTCAGTAATTTCCAATGGAAATGACTAGGGTAAAGGCACCTGAATTCATAGGGTCAAACAAAATGTGTACTAACCCAAGTGTGAAGGAAGGCTGTGAGATATTTGAGTTAGCTCAATATGAATTCCCTGAAGGGGTAATTCTCTGGAGTTAAAGGTTTGTAAATGTGGTGCTTAGGGACATAGTTTAGTAGTGGACTTGGCAGTGCTGGGTTAACAGTTGGACTCGATGATCTTAGAGGTCTTGATCAACCTAAATTATGCTATACTTCTATGAATCCCTTTATTCTAGAGCAGGGAACTGAGACTCTGCAGGCATAACTCCACTGTGTTGGATGTTGCCTCAAAAGCATGCTTTTGAAGCAAGTCTCCTGACCATGTCTGCTTACAACATGCTGCTCTCTGCAGCATGGAGCAGCCCTGGAGCAGGAAGGCTTCCCCTCCAACAGCAAAAAAACAGGTGACATGCTGTAGGAGCACAGCACCTGTCTTTCAACTACTGCTGAGTGTTCAGTCCACAGGTCCAGGTGAGACCTGGTCTGAAGGTCTGACCCAGTAATTAAACCAGAGGTGTGCTGTTAACTTCAGTAAAAGCAGAACCACAATTGCAGTCCACAACACCACCATCCGCTCCCCAGAAAAACACCAGGGAGGATAAGTATACAAATGGGAGCAGGTCTGCACAGTGAGGTAAGCAAAATCTGTGAAAACTCACAAAGAAAAAGCAAATGCTGTCTTTTCAAAGTGGGATTTTCAAAGAAGCTCAGAGAGTTCATCAAAATTCATGCTTCAGAGGCTCCTTCAAAAATCCCAGCTTGAATTGCTCTACTGCTCCACTCTCTTCTGTTGGAATAACACAAGACAGACACCTAATTCAGAACAAACACTGTGGAAGTGAAGTCGAGTCTTCATCACCATAACCCAACATCTTAGAAAATTGGATGCAAGGGTCAAGAGCCTCTCAAAAGTTGCATTTCTTCTAATATATGTAAATGACACATAAAAGAAAAAATCCCACTTCAAACAAGGCCATGTTGAAATATTCCTGCAGATTCATAGAAAATAGAGAACTGCAACAACTGCAAGATAGCTGCCAGTTACACAAAAGATCGTGCCACCCTCAGCTCTTGATATCACATTCATTTATCCAGTAAGATATGTGAGATATGCAATCACTTGACAGATTGGAAATATTACCTCTGCACTTAAAATAGAAAAGACAGGCTTAAGCCTGTTCTCATTTTTACCTGAGCAACCCTACAATTAATTCAGAACCCATTTGTTTTCAGATGCTTCTGATCTTTGTAAACATGCAGTGGCTCACAAGAGCTTTTTCAAGTCAGCCTCTCTGCTCCCCCCCCATCCTCCTCAACGGAGTGAATTCCAGCTACAGCCCACACCCTTCTTCAGTGCCCTATTGCACAAAACAGGTCGTGGGTTTGGGGCTTAGGTCCTAAGGGATATGGAGGAGTAATGGCATTTTATACAGCACTGAGCACAGCATCGGTACTGCACCGTAAAAAAAAATCCTCACTCCTGCTGCAAGGCTACATCCTCAGGAGAAGGGAGCCTGCAAGCTCGCAAACACACTGTAAGAAAATACACATTTCATTCACGTTATCCATTCAATCTTCCCACAGAGTACAAGGATAGCAACAGAAAACACTGCCTTAAAAGTGCCTATTTAAGGGTGCTGGCAAATTCATACAATGTGCACTTCATATTTTTAAATGCTCAAACTCTTCTCCCTGTTACACCCTAGCACTACCTTTGACTTGAATAGCCCTACATCAATAAGGAAACTAATTAACAAACAAGAAACCAATATTCATAATAATTTCTTTAAAACAAACAGAAGCAAAAAAACCTTGTACAATGAAGTCTGTTCCTTAAAACAAATATGTGCAGATACTTGCTATTTGCAAGGCTGCTCTCGAGTTCTGCAGTACCTGGAGTGCCTTCTAAAATAGAAGAGCATTCTGTCTTGAGGCGAGTCATGCACACGGAAAAATATGAATTTTTCAAATAAATCTCAGAGGTCACGATGGAGGTACTTGACAGTGGCACTTTGTGTTCTGCTGTAAATAATTTTGCCTATTTAAGAAACCACCTCTGACCTGCCACTTCTTCTGAATTAGGCTACGCTAAAAGATGGGATTTTACAAAGCAGTGAACATCACCAATTAAAAATCAAACCTAGTTTTGCTTTAAAGAAACAGCCTCATAAGATTAAGGAGGTTCCTAAGATACACAATAGGTTGAAGACAGGAGGTTATGTGAACTCCGTTTTCAAAAACACAAACATAACCCCTTGTGCTTTACAGACCAAGCTTCCAAGAGTATTTATAGCAGACAGAGAGCTTTCCACACCTTTTTACATAACATGAAGCAGCACCTGCGCAACTCACCTACTTCAGCGATTAAACCGTACTTTGCACTGTAATATCTGAAAGCTGTTTTTCCTCTCTTCCTATTATCCAAAAAAATCTCCATGTCCTACATTAGGAAATAATATAATTCATTTAAGTAAATTCAGAGAACTACGAAGTTTGCTTGTAACTACCAGGCCTGCTCAACTGTACTCACACCCCAGGTATCAAGATGAGAGTCTTCATTTTCAGGCAGCTGTCACCTAACAAGGACTCCACTCCCTGTTGTGTGCATCCACCACACCCCATGGACACGTGGGCAATCCTTCTGTCATCTTGCATTTGTCTGGGTGTAGCTGACTGCAAGCTTGACTGAAAAATGAGGAAATAAATCTCCTTTCCTGTTGGATCTGTAGGTACTAACACAAGTGCAGAAGCAACAGGAAAATAAAAGTTTTGCCTATGACTGACAAAACACAAGGAATAAAGTTGGTGAGTTAAAAAAAAGTAAGTTATTTTCAAGACACATCTCAGACCACAGCTGACATCTAGCTTCTGCTTTATGCTACATCCTTCAGACAGGCTGAGTATTGTGGGGTGGGAAGTGCAGGTTCATAGCACATGCCAGTGTCAACAAGGAATAATGACAGCTTCTTGAACTGTAGGTATGCACTGCATCTGCATATACCCAAAAGTATGTATGTGATCCAAGCAGGCCTGAATACAAAGGGCCTTATGTGACATTCATCTCCTGGCTCCTCCTTCTCCATCTCTACATGTGTTGGAGGTACAGGATGAAACCAGACATTCCTCTAGGTGACAAAACTGTTCTCCCTGAGTGCCAAACACACCCTATCTCCTTGGGGCAGTGAGGCTCTGCTCTCCTCTCCTCCAGCATCATGAACCCAAAAAACTTCAAACTCAGCAGGCCTCCCTCTGAAGTAGACTGGCAAAGCTGTGCTGCTTGCACCCACCTGGCTGGGGATATAATCCACTCCTCTGCTAGCAGCTGCAGTGGGCAACAGGCTGCCCCAGTGCTATGAATTATTTCTGTAAAAAGCAATGGTAATAATATCTGACCCTTTAATTGTGACAAAATTAAAATCTGTGCCAATATGCCAGCATCTACACCTCCTGTCGAAAAGAGAGACAGCTTAGTTCCGGGTCTCTCACCTCCTTCTCTCCCCTTTCTACACTAACCTTTGCGTGATCCAACCCTGTTGGAGGGCTGAGTCCTCACCCTGCACTTCCACCCACGGCAGATCCACCACAAACAATGATGCTGGGAATATTGGAGCCTCTCACATGTTCCCCCATCCACTTTCCTTGCTGGGAATTACTGATCCTGTACCTGCAGTGGTTCTTCCTCAATCCTGCAATGCAAAAGGAAACAATGCCCCACAGAAGACAGAAGATAGAGGGAAACCCATCACCAGCCTTCCCACTCTGCAAAAGACACAAGCTCAACTCCAAGGACAGCAACAGCACCTGTGGTTGGTACCTGTTGAGGCTGCACTGGCATCACCACCACAACCCAGTATCACTTCTCTGTCCCTTATGTACACAAAAAAATCTGCAGGTATGACTTGAAAGGTCATGGTGAAGCCACAAACAGCAGACAGCACATGGATGGTTGGAAAAAAACAGTTTACTGCAAGCAGGCTGTAAACTGAACGGCACTGTTGAATTCTTGGTGCTCAGCATCCTGCCCAAAGACCAGAGAAAGAGAAAATCACACTCAAGAGCTTCATCCCTGTTTGTTTCATGCAGCTAAGTTCCAGCTACATGATGTGGAGCAGAAAGAAGTCATCATCATGTCCCCTGATACATTTTTCCTTTTACACAAAATCAGGGGATTTTTTTTTAATTTGGGGGAAAAATTATGCTTCTTTTAAACGCCTTTACCCATAAACTGATGTTCCTATGTCTGATTTGCCTTGACAGCATGAGGATTTGAAAACCTAATCATATTTACCTTGGTAATATGATTATCTCTAGAGCACCAAAATGCAATCCATTGTTGACTGAAAAATTATGATAAACTTATCTAGCTTTCTGTTTTTTTAATCCCACCAATACTATACAGTAACATCTCTGATATTGCAAAAATTTACTTATTAGCATAACTTTATACACTGATGCTTGATTTAACTGAGCAATTTTATATGTATCTAAATATACAGTTCAGGCTTTGCAGGATCCTGCGTAAGAAAGGATATACCTTCCTCTGCTATCCAAGACAAACAAGGTAAAACACATTTTGGTTGTGGTGAGTGAATCTTTCCTCGAACCTCAATTTCACAAAATTGTTAGCCTGATCTGTAACAACACAGGGGAAACACAACTGTTTGCTAAGAAGGTGTATTTGTCCTTTATATTCGTATACGAGGGGAAAGACTATTTTTTTAAAACACATTTCTTCTAGAAAAGAAGATAGCCTCTGCTTCACTTTTCATTCTTATGTCAATTTTCCACAATAGAAAACCTTCCTTAGGCAAACACTCTGAAATGCAGCTTCTAAGAGCAGTGTTGGCTTCAAAATACATAATGAGAACAGAAAAGATATTTAGCATTGATGACAGGAAAGCAGTTGCTATGAACACAACACAGTAGCCCCTATAAAGGAACCTTACTGTTCCTTAAATATGTGCCCCTCTAAATCTGCATACTGCAGCCTGAAAAACAAATGCGTAGAGTCCTAAAAGTCTCCCACTGGCACATCATGTTTTCTCCAACCACCAGTGAAGTTTTCTTCTCCTAAATGCTCCGTTGAGCTCTCTACTCTACCCTTGCAGCAAACTTCTGCTAAGCCCTTCTTATGAAAACAAATACCATTCCTTAAATTTCTCAGCATGTTACTTGCAAATGACAGGCCAGCAAACAGATACTCTCCATATGCCAAATTATGTCATTTTCATTTTCTGGAACGAACACTTCTCACAGCAAACTGGCAAAGGTTTTTTCAGTTGGGTTATGAAAGAGCCAGCTCTGTGTCTTGCTGCACCTGCTGTGTTGCTAAGCCTGGTATCTGGTGGGAGCCCCCCAGTTGTCCATAGCAATTCTGGGTCCAGAAAAGAGAGTTTGTCATTTGTACATCCTCAGAGGTACTAGCAAATGTTCAGGGGTGAATTCTGTGGATATTTGCATATATATTTCTGTAGACACCAGCTTTTCCTATTTGCAAAGAGAATCTGATTTCCCACACTTCTCATGGGACAAGCTGGTGCCTACAGTGTACTGAAGTCCCAACATATAAAGCCAAACTTCTGCATTTTTAGGTTAAATTATGAAGATGAGTCTTCATGTTCATGTAGTGGAAAACTTGCCTGAGAGACTACAAGTAACTGAAAACAGAGGGAGAATTTTTTTTTTTAAAATAAAGATTTGGCCCTGCTTCTCATCTTGACCTTCCATCTTACTCACTGCTCTATGAAGCCTCCGTACAGCCCACCTGGTATCTACTTCTTTGAAATGAGGAAGCCACAGAACTACTAGAGGGCTGTTTGGTTTTTTTTTCCTTTCAGGGAGCACACTTGGGAAACTCATATTTGTGTTTTAGGTGTTTTGAACTGTGCCAAACCAAGCTCTATCCTCTGCCAGAAGAGTTCTTGAAGTCATAATAGCTACAGATTAAAGCATACTTCCTATCCAAAAGCTGCCATCAAACTATGATCTGTCATTATCCTATCTACCTACCATCAAACTATGTTTTTGTGATGGTCTGTAGGGGTGGTGACTCACATGGTTGCTACCGATCTTCAGCATTTCAAGCTGCTTGCAGCAGTATTATCATGAAGAGGAAAGCTGTGTAGCAGACCCCTAAGGAAAAGGGCCAGTCTGGCTGCCTGTACAGGAGCTTTGCTGGTAAAGAAAATAGCAAAGAGAAAGATCAAGTAAGATGCACCAACCACATAAGCAAACCTGCTAAAGTGTCTCGCTCCTTCCGCTCTCCTGACAACTAATGAGGGGTCACAGCACACCAGCCAAGCACCAGCATGGTATAACCACAGGACTTCCACAGCAGAGTTGGACCTAGCAAGGTTTGAATTGGTGGCCAGCAAATGCAGCCAACACAAACAGGACTTTTCATGTGCTAACAGCTCAGGTTTTCTCATGGGGGTTAATGTGCACTCCCCCAGGCAGACTCCTCTCACCCATCCAGCTCCAGTGTTGTCTCACTCTGAAACCTGCAGAGTCCTGAGGCTTTGGCAGACACAGCTCCCTCGTAGGATCTGTCCCTCTGTGAAGGTGTCTAATTAATTCCCTAGTACTCATGAACACCATGTTCTGTCCCACTGTTCTACTCTTCAGAATTGACAGCAAGGGTTTTTTTTCCTTGTTTGATGAATATTACCTTTTTATCTGACAGAGATGCTTGCTAAATAATACAATAAGACCCTAAAATATGCCAGAGCAAATTTCTGTGGGATCTGTTTTTAAAAGCTCTGGGTAGTAAGGGAACAAGGCTGATGCATCTATGCTGTTCATCATACACCAGTGACTTTTGAACCACCGGTTAACATCAACTAATATCTAGAAGATGACCCTATTTCCACAAGTTTCAAAGGAAGCAACAGAGGGAGGCACAAGCCTGTGCCCTGAACAACCAAAAAGGCTGGCAGAGACCGATGGTGGTGGATGCCATTCCATGCAATGTGGGGCTGGCCATGCTCAGCATGCACACAGCTCAGAAAAACCACCAGTAGTCAGAGACTGCTCCTGCACAGCTCTAAGTGACCATGAAGATCCAGCCTCTCAGTGTGCTCATGCTAAAGGATGTGGGTGTGCTCAGTGTCCCTTACAGGGCTCATGGAGGAACTTGTACACTGTGTGCTACTACTGAAACAGCCCTTATTACCTGAGTCTTAACCCCGTTGTTGAACATTCCCCTTCAGGCTGGCACAGGATGGTCATTTAGCCTCCTGAAGCGACAGCCGAAGTAAATAAGCATCCCCTGCTTTAGAGGCAGCAGCTATCAGTGGTACACAGGGTCACACACCTATGAAAAGACTTAGTTCAGCATGTGCACTTCCCATTCACTTCTTGGACCATTAAATCGCTGTTTTCATGCTATGCTTGTATACATCATTCTGAAATTCAGGCTGCCTGAAGGGCTTTACGTTCAGTGAATGGAGAGTGTCCATCACACACAAAAGATCCGGTGCTTCCAGTAGCTCACAAACCAACTCCTGATGCTGGGATGACCCCATGGCGTGGAGGGTGCCCCCAGCTCTTTGTTCTGCTCCCCTTTCAGGACTCTGCCTGTAAGACACTTGTTTCTGAGAGACTTTTCTTTTGTCTCTGGTGTGTTCATTTTGGAGGCATCTTCTGTGGTGGTCTGAGACTGCACTGCTTGCCTGCCCAAGGCCATGGAGAACAGAGTTTTGACCTCTCAGTCCTCCACTACAAATCCTAAATGGTAGGATTCAACTCCTGAAGGTTTCCTCCAGCACTAACAACTCATGGAACTTTGCAAGCCCTACAAAAACCAGGTAAGTGAACTATTCCAGAATCCCCCTTCATTACATATTTCCAGAACATAAACACTGAGGCCACATGCAGCTCTGTCTTTTCCAACAGGTAGAAATAAATTGAATCTTCACAAGCTTTACTAATCATAAAACTATTTTAGAATTACTCAGGAAATGAGATTTATTGTAAGTCAATAAATTCTGAAGAAAAATCTACTTGACTCTGATAACTTCAGTGTCCTTTTGATTGGACCTCTCCCCAGCAATTACTCAGCAGATATTCTCTCCCTCCTTCCCAGCAACTGCTGCTCCCAGAAGGAATTCTCCTGCCCATTTGCATTCAAACCTAACACAGTGACACAGACAATGCAACTGTAAGCAATGTTTAGACTCCAAATCCAATCACCAATTTGCTTCCTTAGCAAAACAGAAAAAAAAACCAAAACAACCAAAAACCAAAATGACAAAACCAAAACAAACAACTCAAAAAAAGCATGTGCTTGTTTCTAACCACCCGGCCTGCTGGAAAAGGAAACTTCACATACAGAAACAGCAGTACTTTCCCCAAAGAAAACTACGGCAACCAAAATTCTAGGCATACAAAAAAACAAGTACGTGGAACCATCACATCAGAGAATGTGAAATGATTTAAACCAGTGTTGCTGAAACCTTGCTTCAGAGAGTCCCTTGTTAATTTAAGATGAAGCTATGAAGAATGATAATTTGACATGAAAGAAACCCTGGCAGAACCCGGCCCTAGTTTCTAGTAACCTCATGTCCTCATCCACCCATTCACCACAAACTGAAACAAACTCCTTCTGCACGAGACAGGAGCCTTTGGCACCAACAGGCTGACTTCTGAACAAACCCTTTTTTTGCCATTTACATATAATTACACTCTAGCCTCTGAGCAGCTAGAAGCTCCATGTTCTTTTTTTGTATGGTTTGTTTCTTATGAATACACATAGAGCACAAACCCAAACCACATTAATGATAACCTTGTTAAATATAAACTAGTATGCAATTATACAAACTGCTAACACAAACAAAAAAGCCAGGAAACTCTGATTATATGTTCACGATAGTTTCTGAAAACTAAATGAAAATAACAACATAAGGCAGCCTGTCTTGCCTGATACTGTAACAGAAAAAGGTTTCACATTGTAACCTACCGGCCTCAACATAGAGGACTAGTCTGTCAAACCACATATTCAATTTCAAGTTCACTGCAAGGAGAGCAGAAGGGTATGAGGAAAGGCAGCAGGTGCACAAACAAACTACCAAAAAAAAAAAATTTCTGATTTTTCTCTCCACATCATCCTTCAGGTGAGCTGATAATTGTCTCTGGGCAGTTGCTGTGACTTCCACCTTGTTACCCTGAGAAGGGCTGGCAGTGTGCTGGGGATTTGGCTCCTTCCTCTCCATTAAGAGAGCAGCAGAAGGTCTGCTCGAACCCTCTGTTCTTGGGCTTGCACCAGCCCGGTGCATGCCTGTGATTTATCTTCTGTGCAGCCAAGAGTGAACCGAGCAACTGGAGCCTCTACCACATCTTTTCATTAAGATGATGAGGAGCTAACACTCCATACAACCTCCATGGTCTGCAGCTGTCCATCCTGATGTTTAAAAATATATACCTTTTCCAGAACAGAAAGAAATCTATTGAAAGCAGGCAAAAGTCTGCCCTGGCTGCACACATGCAGGGCCACAACTGCCAGTAAAGGTAGGGACATTAGCCAGAGCCCTCCTGCACCAGTGTTCTCTGTAAGCAAGTGCTACAATGGAGAGCCTCACACCTGTCAGTGGAGTAATGCAAGGTCTCCACCACAACTGAATCTAGCTCTCAAGAAAACAAAAGAGCATGAGAAAACAAGTACTTTCCTTATATCCTACATCACAATAAAATATACAGCACAAACAACGGCCGCTACAGGACTGGAGGAGCATCCTGACAACCTTTCCTTAGGTGATTTCCCTTGCCATGGACTTGGGCTATCCATTCAGTCTGTTTGCATGTGAGCAGCACAGCTGAACTTGTAAGATGTTGGGCTTCTAGGCTGTAAACATGAACAGTAATTACCTTTCCCTCTTAAACTCCAACTTGTTCTCATGTAACAGAAAAAAAAAAAAAAAGTAAGTATGGTAAGTATCACTTGTGGAAGAAAACATTCAGAGAGGCAAACAGGGGTAAGGGAAAATAATGACCTGAAGAGGAAGGGCTAAGATCTGAGCATCGCTCCTAGAGCTGAGCACAGGATCAAAGTTTGCAAGCACAAAAAACCAAAGAGGATCCTTGGGAATCTAGAAAGGTAACCTGCAGGAATCCTGCATCAATAATAAACTCACTAACTAGAAGGCCAAGCAGAATACAGCCTCTTGAACACTAAGAGGGTACTGCCATGTGCAGTATTACCAAGAAGTAAAAAGTTCAAGAGCAGAAAATCAATCCCCAAATCATGGTCTGTGGATCACTTTTCACTCACAAGGCTGAGGGCAGAACCACGTCAGAGACTAAAATGCGTGTGTGTGTCACATTGCTGTGCTGTTGATCCACAGCACAACTAGAGGGTTGTCACTGCAGAAAATGTTTTGAGAGACACGTGACGAGAAGAAGGGTGGTAGCCCACCAGCAGGCATTTTACTTGGGAATGTGGGACTCCCTAGCACAGCACCTGAAAAGCCACCAATAAAATCCAAATAGGAGGGGCAAAACCCAACCAACAGTGGGGCATGCAGCTAAGACAACTTTCTCCTGGAATACCTCCAATTTCTCCAAGCTGGTTAGTTTTGAAAGGGACTTTTCTACAGTGATCTATGCTCAATTACCCTTATAAACCTTTGCAATAACATGTGACTCAAAGTTTACCTATTTGTCCAAGGGAGGAACAAGAAGGGAGTGTGGCAAATGGGGAATGTGGGAGTGGCAGCCGATGAGGGCTTAGGGAGCACAGTCATTTCCTCCAGCTTCTTCTCTGCTTCTTCCCCCCCCTTCCCCTGTCTTTGATATCTGAGTATGCTGTTGAGGAAGTGAAGGAAGGTGATTTTGTAGCCGTGGAGCAATTAATCCACATGCATTTGCACATTTTTACATGATTGCACCTTCTTAGCCAAAAATCTCAGCTTTTCAAGCAGGTGAGGTTATTCCTTTCGAAATTAAACGGCAAAAGAGTACCCAGCGGCAATAAACAAGCCAGAGAAACATGAAGTGCTTGTAGACAGAGCTTATTAGGGGTGGTAGCGAGACGCTGCTTAAACCATGCGCTCGCACCGTAATCCGTGGATGTCGACGCAAAGATTTCCTTTCCCCGTGTGGGCTACAGACCTGACTGCAGCGCACTTGGCTCAGGGCTGGTTCCCAGCCTGCTGCCTATAAGACAGGTAGCACGGCGGGCTGAATCCGCCACCAGCCATGAGAACACGGTGACAACCGCTCCGCAGCTGGGCTGGGCTGCAGCGGGGCACGGTTTCTCAAGAGAGAAACTTTCAGCCACTTGCGCCCAGGCGGGAACGACTGACTGACCGGCTGGTGCGACCCGGGAGGCTCAGGCACCTCCGCCGACCCTTCCCTGCACCCTCGCATATCACCGCCGCTGCCGCTGCTCCGTCGGCTCCGCGGAGCGAGGCTCCCGCTCGGCGGCTATCGGGCCTCCCTCCCCAAGGCTTCCCCCGGCGGCCGTGCCCGTCCTTCCTGAGCGGCGAGCCCATCGCCATCCCGCGCATCCCTTATCCCCGCATCCCGCGCATCCCTTATCCCC